>NC_090939.1:422337840-422640870 GCF_040938575.1 Ambystoma mexicanum | reverse complement strand
CTTTCCGAGTCCCGCGAGGTGAAGAAGGATGTTAAAAACGGGACACTTATAATGTGCCCATTGTTAGCTCCATCCATGGTCCAACCAATGATGGAATTACCTGGTAAGTCCCCATTGCAGGAACCCGGAAAAGGAGCCAGGTTTGGAGGCCAAACTCGTAATAAGGCCCTATGTCTTGGTTTGAATTGAGAATGCTTTTCTTGGAAGCAGCAGGACCAAGGCTTACCCAGACTATGGGCCTCATTATAACCCTGGCTCTCCCATAATAAGGGGGCCGGTACGGGACTGGCCCCTTCATTACGGGAGTGCTGATTATGAGGTTCCCTTTGCGGGACCCGGATCAGACATCTGGTAAAACCAGACGTCTTTTCCGGGTCCAGTGAGGGGAGGACGGAGGTAATAACGGGCCACTTGTAATGTGCCCATTATTACCTCCCTCCCCATTCCCATTGAGCCCTATGGGGGCTCAAATGGGAATGGGGAATGGTTCCTGCAAGGAGGAATTACTGGGTCCTGACCCGGTAAATCCCCATTGCAGGAACCCGGTAATGGAGCCCGGTTTGGAGGCAGCTATGGTGCTAATAGCACCATGACAACCTCCAAACTCGTAATGAGGCCCTATGTTTTCAGATTTCCCATACAAGGATGTGCCGGTTAAACGGTCTGTGGCTTTGTAGAAACCACATTCTCTATGGGAGAGCATTTCTTATGCCAAAGCTGTATAATTTTTGTGACAGTGTTTTGTCAGATGATATGTCATCCCAGATGTCTTTCAGCTCTGTTTTCTTAACTTTGGTTAAGTAGGCTATGACATATCGTGCAAATGCAGTGGAATTGTCTGAAATGTACTGCACATCTATGTTTGCATTCCACATGATGTTCATTTAATGCAGTATGTGTTCTTAGGCAATTTGCTTTTCACACTTTGTCAAACAGAAAACATGAAGCTGTCTACTTGTCCTTTTGCTGAAACTGGTCTAGGGAAAACAAAGCAGCATTTGGTGTAGTATTAGCCTCTGTTTCATGTCTGTGCCAACAATACTTGCCACATTTGTGTCTTTGAAACCGCAAAATGTGTGCATGTAGGTCACTATGTGCGCATTTTGAAGGGATTTTGCAAGTAACATATTTGTGAATGAACTGCAAAACAGTGGCATCACTGTCCTGAGCAAATTTAGGAACATCTTTAATCCACAAAAGCATCTGGATGTGTGGTGCTCCTCTGGATTGATATTCTTTCCTCCAAAAGAAGTGTTGCACTTCTCAGAGGGGAGGAATTGTTTAATTACAGATGAAGTGCAGCATGGCAATAGAGTGGTCATGGAAGTACCTTGACACATTTATAGGATCAAGAGAGCAGGGTTCTCCTGGTGTTTTCATGTCTATGCCTGCTTTGTTTTCATTTGCTAAGCGTAGGAAATAGTGCAAGTCTTCCAATGCATACTCTGCACAACTTAAAGTGACAAACCATGTGGGTAGGACAAGGTTGTGTAGCATGCACTGTATAGCTGCATGACATCGGAACCAGTAATCTTTCGTACCATGCATATTTGCCAAGAGATTTGTAATACTTGACTGTCAAACTTAATCTTTCTCTTGCACCTTTTGAAGTAGTTGTGTAGCAGACATGTTCAAATAATTGGAACCTGTTTTCAATGTGTGGGCAACTGTGTAACATAGATTTGCTAGTTCACTTTCAAAGAGGAGGTAGACTATGTATTCAACTTTTTGTCTGAATCTGGGGTCTTCAGAATCCATTTTTAAAGAGTGGTGTTCTGATGCTGTTATTTGTGTGCATCTGTCATCATACCTTCTGACTTTTCCAGTAGGAAAGAGTAGAGGGAAGGCTTGTGCTTCTACACTTTTGCCCATGCACTGAGTGGAGATCCTTTGGCTTGCTACATTTGATACGTTTGAAGTGCATCATCTATGGCGTCTTTGGAGTGTAGTGGGTTAATTCTATACTGGTCTAAAATATTGGAGGCTGTAGAATGATATAGAAGTTCAAATTAGCCAGTTGATGAGGAATCCTGAATTATTTTGGTGGTTTCTGTCAGGTTTTATTCAATGTTTATTTCTATGTGCTGTTCTCTTTAAGATATTAAGTCCCCATTCCGGGAACCATTACCCATTCCCATTCAAGACCCCATAGGGCTCAATGGGAATGGGGATGGAGCTAATAACGGGCCCGCTGCTAGCGGGCCCGTTATTAGCTCTGAAGTCCCTTAACGGGTCCCGTCCATAACACCTAGTAAAACCAGGCGTTGAGGAAGGGACCCACTAAGGGACCTCGGAATAGGGTGGTAAGGGATTACCGGCACTGGTGCCCTTACCGGTGCCGGTAATCCCTTAGCGCCTACCGCATAATGAGGCCTACTGTGTTTAACAATGCAACGACTTAGTGCACGTTTCACCCACGGGTATGTCTGGAAGCAATAAGCAATATGTTTTGCGATGTGGATATGAGACAGTGGGCCTCATTACACGGTAGGAGGTAACCTATGAGCGCCATGGCTGCCCCCTACCGCCTTCTGGGTCCGGGTAGGTGGTAGGGGACTTACCAGGTCATTCCGACCCTGGAGGACCCGGTAAATCCCCATGCCAATTACCATTCCCCATTCCCATTTGAGCCCCCATAGGTATTAGCGGTACCGTTATTTGCTCTGATGTCCCTCAGCGGGTCCTGTCCTTAATGTGTGGTCTGACCACACGTTAAGGACGGGACCCGCTGAGGGACCTTGTAGTTGGGCGGTAAGGGATTACCGGCACTGGTGCCCTTACCGGTGCCGGTAATCCCTTACCGCATAACGTGTAAAGAGGCCCAGTGTGTTTAACAATGCTAACACTAATGCACTGCATATAGTGTAGAATGATAGACATGCAACAAGGTTAGGCTGTGTACGGCCATGCTAACATTGAGGTACTATTGTAGAATGATAGACATGCAATGTTTGTAGGGGGTATCTCGCATAACTGATCTCGTACATTGTGATATGTTTTTGTGCAGATTGGGACAATTTACCAGATCATCCCAAGAAGACAGAGGTCATTACTTAAACCTGTCCACACATGCCTCCTTCAATGGCTGCAGCAGTGTGTGCTAAACAACTACACTAACAGTGAGTGTTGTGAATTGTTAACCATTTGCCAGTGGGAATGGATTGATGGCGACCTAGACCGGCAGACTCATGAATAATATCTGGCATTCTGTGGTTGTTTTGCAGAGTGCAGTGATGTCATTATTGTGTTGCTTACTCCAATCCCGGAAATGGTCATTGAACCAAATGTTTAATGAGAAAGGGTTCTCTGGCTTATGCATTGATGTGCAGATACAATTCTACAAGTAAGTCTGGCTACTCTATCAGTATATTGAGGCTAGTGGTTTGAGCTAAGCAGGAAGTTCACCCTGGGCCTATGTTACTTATAGGCTTTGCAGTATTTTCCACCTGGAGCACTGTGGATTAATTCCTGAGTTACCCCCTTTAACAAGTATAGGAGGTGAGTGCAAGCTGTTATAATCACAAAATATTTACAAGCATAATTTATATATGACTTTATGAAAGAAAAGAGGTTGGATTGTAAATAGACTTTGTTTTTGTTGTATGTAGAGAGAATCGTGGAAGACATTTTCCTCCAGAGTGTGTTGTGATTGTGAGGGAAGACTTACACCTCATTGTTTTGTCCTGAAGAATGTCAGAACCACATCTGTCTGCAATTTCAAACCCCTGTTTAGCCGACCGAAACATATGTAGACACTATCAATAAGCTATGCTATTGTACATATATACATACCAATAGAAGATATGGTTGTAATGTAAATAACTAACTGTGTGTATCAATACAAGAAAGGGTTCCAGTGATAGGTGGTCCTTTGTGTGTTCTATTGTGAACTGTGGCATTGGTTGCGTGAGAGTATGGATGGGTATGAAAGGTGAGAAGAATCGAATGTTAAAAGTGTAATTTGCTTTTGAAAACATTATGTCGCTCTTTTAATATTGTGGTATTTTGTGAAATACATTGATTTTTTTGTATTTGTATCGAATATTATAGTGAATTTGTTCTTTTCCAACTTCATTACCAAGGTCATTTTTTTAAATATAATTATGAGGGTAGGCATACATAGAGGAGTGTGATTGTGCAACGGTCTGTTACTGTTGGTTGGGAAGGTTGTACTGCTATGTGTGTGTATTCCTGTGGGAAAGGATTGCTTCAGTTGTATGACAATGTAATGTGCTTGAAGAAGTAAGGACATTGCAATGTTTTTTTTAAACTATTGGGTATTAACATACTGGTGTTCTGATGACAATACAAACAGTGGACCTGGCAAGATGCAATGAGTAAGGGTAAAGCGAGTGCTGTGAGGTTGGATAGAATTGTCTAGGCTACAATACCACAACACTGCACTGTCTGAGTAACAGCATAATTTATATATGACTTTATGAAAGAAAAGAGGTTGGATTGTAAATAGACTTTGTTTTTGTTGTACGTAGAGAGAATCGTGGAAGACATTTTCCTCCAGAGTGTGTTGTGATTGTGAGGGAAGACTTACACCTCATTGTTTTGTCCTGAAGAATGTCAGAACCACATCTGTCTGCAATTTCAAACCCCTGTTTAGCCGACCGAAACATATGTAGACACTATCAATAAGCTATGCTATTGTACATATATACATACCAATAGAAGATATGGGTGTAATGTAAATAACTAACTGTGTGTATCAATACAAGAAAGGGTTCCAGTGATAGGTGGTCCTTTGTGTGTTCTATTGTGAACTGTGGCATTGGTTGCGTGAAAGCATGGATGGGTATGAAAGGTGAGAAGAATCGAATGTCAAAAGTGTAATTTGCTTTTGAAAACATTATGTCGCTCTTTTAATATTGTGGTATTTTGTGAAAAACATTGATTTTTTTGTATTTGTATCGAATATTATAGTGAATTTTGCTTTTCCAACTTCATTACCAAGGTCATTTTTTTAAATATAATTATGAGGGTAGGCATACATAGAGGAGTGTGATTGTGCAACGGTCTGTTACTGTTGGTTGGGAAGGTTGTACTGCTATGTGTGTGTATTCCTGTGGGAAAGGATTGCTTCAGTTGTATGACAATGTAATGTGCTTGAAGAAGTAAGGACATTGCAATGTGTTAAGGACATTGCAATGTTTTTTTTAAACTATTGGGTATTAACATACTGGTGTTCTGATGACAATACAAACAGTGGACCTGGCAAGATGCAATGAGTAAGGGTAAAGTGAGTGCTGTGAGGTTGGATAGAATTGTCTAGGCTACAATACAACAACACTGCACTGTCTGAGTAACAGGCAGAACCCTACTACAGTACTGTGCTTACTTTGTTGGATGTGAAGAGTAGGTTTCTTGTAAGTTTTATCTTCCAGCAGAGCCTGCACTGTCTTTTAGAAGGTGGTTCTTTACTGCAATTGCAAAATAAGGAGGTTAGTGGGTATGTGTGTTACTGGTACAGTTATAGCAGTAGGAGAACACATTATTTTGGTTTGTGGGAGGATTTGTTGGCAGAAAGAGTTAGTGTGTGCTTGCAATCGAACAGCACTGCATGCAAGCGGGACCTTGGGAGTATAAGCATTGTTGGTATGGGGACCAGTCCTGCGGTGATAACTGTGCGCTAAGGGGCTGTACTGTTGAAGTGTGTGAGATGTTGTTGCACTACTTGCTTTGTAATTGGATTAGTGTCAGTCATAGTAGGGTGAGGCAAAAGGGCAGAAAGATGTACAGATTGGAAAGGAGAATGTTACAGTGTGGGGTATTTTGTTAACTTTTTCACGCATAGATGCTTGCTACATGAGTGCAGAAATCCTTTCTTGTTGTTTATTGAAGTTATCCAAATGTACAGATAGCACTGTTTCCAATGTTCACATTCATTTCTTTGTTTTCCTCCCAATGGTGCATTTTGTCAATTGCGCAATGTATGTATTTGCCATGCTTTCCTAACATACATGCAGTTTCCCATTTTTGTGTGCATTCTCGGCACTGCACATAGGATCTGGCACTTCAATGTGCTGTCCAAATGTTCCCAATGTGGTTGTTTAGAAAATCACAGACAGTGGTGCTGAAATTGAAATATGTGGTTTGCAGCTGTTATGCTAGTGGGCAATACTAGAAAATTTTGAAAGCAAACAAGATTGTACGTAACTGTCAGTTGATGTGAGGCGATGGGACAAATGAGAGTATGATTATTGAGTAGTTAATGCAAGGCAAGTGGCAGGCACCCTGGTCATATGCATGCAATTTATGTACTTTCTATGCTTTGGTAACATACATGCAGTTTTTATTTTCTGTGTGCATTATAAAACTTATGCATAACTGTAGTTTGTGTTGATGGTTGTAGATGTGGATGAATCTGGAATTAGAAATCTTGGAGAGTTTTAAAGTGCTTTTGGATGCAGGTGCTTGTGAAATCATAGTAGACCTGTGCCCTGAGTGTTGAACAGTACATCTGCAGTGCTGTACTGAGTTGATAGAGTTAGATGTAGAGATCGTGGATGTGATTGGTGGATGGTTGTGGGACTGCTTACCAGTAGCCAATGAGAGACTGCTGCAAAGAGTGGAGTGCAAAGGGAAGAAGGGCCACCCTGTGTTACTGGATCCGCGAACATTGCAGTAGTTTGCTGATCTCACATGCTACATCCAGGGCTTCTCAGCATACCTGGCATGGGAATGGGACTGTGGGGATTAGCCAATCAGGTCTTAAGGTTGTGCTTTACAGGAAGAGAGGGTAATACTTGTTTTCATTGCTGCATTGGTTGTCTACTGAAGATGGCTGGAATTATTGTATGGATAGTGGGAGATTCCTTTGTATGTGATCTGGAGAGGTATGCAAATGCAAGAGGTTTTTCTGCTGATCTTGGTTTTCAAGGCCTGGATTTTTTATGGTGCAGTGTGCCTGGCTGTAATTTACAGGCACTGCTTACTCTTTGCAGAAACATGGTCCTGATGTTTTGGTGGATCACTGCGCTTGTTTGTTTGTTTGTTTTATTACTTGTATTGCGCTCCAGACCCTTAGATATCAGGGCGCATAGCAGAAGATAACTTACAGCTTGGTTACACATCATCACATTACATACAACATAATTACATAGCAAAGCATATTATTGCATCTTATGTCTTACTTCTTAAATACGCAACATGGTTAAGTAAATACATATATACAGAATAGAGCAAGGAGGGGAAGTGTAGAATGGTCGGTCATAAAAGGTCAAGTGTGTGCTGATCATTAGTCTGTGTTTTTGAGCCAAGTTATGAGGTTTTGCTGGAATATCAGGCAGGATTGATCCGCACGCAGAGGAGAAGGTAGTGAGTTCCATGGTAGAGCCGCTTTAACCTGAAAGCTGCGTCTCCCCACTCTAGAAAGTTTAAATCTTGGGACTACTATGCTATTGGTGCTAGATGAACTCGTTTGCCTAGAAGGAGTGAATTTGGTGAGTCTCTCTGAGAGATGACAAGGTGCAGTGTTATTTAGACATTTATGAGTAAGTGGCACCACTTTTATCTGAAATGTTTCATTAGTAGAGAGCCAATTGTTAGATTTTGGTATTTCAGAGATATGGGGCCTCATTACGAGTCAGGCGGAATGGGTTAACAGGGTCTGCTAATGGATGCAGGCCCGTTATTCCCATTCCGCCTGATTACGAGGTCCCCTCGCGGGACCCGGTAAGGACGCCTGGTAAAACCAGGCGTCTTTACCGGGTCCCGCGAGGGTACCAGGGAGCTAACAACGGGCCGGTCGTAATCGGCCCATTGTTAGCTCCCTGCACCCATTCCCATTGAGCCCTATGGGGGCTTGAATGGGAATGGGAAAGGTCCGGGCACGGGTTCCCTGAGGGAGGAATTACCGGGCCCTCCTAACTCAGAATGGCCCGGTAATTCCCCATTCAGGGAACCCGGACCAGGACCCGGTTTTGGAGGCAGCCATGATTGCAGGTGTATGCACAGCACCGTGGATTGGCTGCACATCTTGGATTCCCTCATGTGGATGTGCACCAGTATTGAGTGCGTATCATGAACTGGCTGGATTTGCTTCCCCTTTGTGCCACTTTGGTGACGCAGTATCATCCAGCCATTATTATTGTTCATTGTGGAAAGAACAGTTTAGGCCACATTATTGGAATCTCTCTGCAGTTTTCGATGAAGGAGGCACTTGGGAAAGTCATGGACATGTTTCCAAACTCTCAAATAATTTTTTTGCACATTGCCTAGAGAGAGATGTGGCTGTGCTCTTCATAATTCCATCCGCAAATGGAGAAATCCAGGCACAATGTCAACAAGGCTGTTTGCGCATAGTTGCAAGATGTTGGTATGTCTTCCTTCAACAACGAAAAAATTACATTTCGTAGCACCAACATTTTTCGGAGAGATGGCGTCCATCTTACTGATGCTGGCAATCACCTTTTTTTGCACAATATCCAAAATGTTTTGCAGCCGTTCTTGCAAGCATAGCAAGCATTTGTGCAGTAGGTGTTGGCCACTTCAAAACTTCCCAAAAAAAAGGCTCTTTTCAGAGCCACCACTTTCTCCCGGAAAATAATGCAATGATTTACATGCTGCCACACCCTGCATACATTGGAAATCTGTGTACTACCGTGCTGTCCATGGACTTTGTGGACTATGCAGTGGCCTGAAACATTTCGTTGGCACTTCAATGTTTTAACTGTGAACGGTGCGTCTACAAAAAGCTGTTTTTTTATTTTTGTGTTTTGTGATTTTTGTTTTGTTTTTTAAACATGACACACAAGGGAGGGAAGGGAAGGGAAGGGAGGGTAGGGAAGGTGCACCAACCACATGGATAAGAAGGGGCAGATGGAGAATAGAAGATGTTGGGTCACTCTCATCGATGTAGGGGACACTTTCCATCATGCTCACGGACTGCAGCCTCAAAAGCACTGCAGAATAGCTCACCCCTTCAGAGTACCGCATTGCAGCACACACACAATACAGTCACCTTTAAAAGGTAAGGGTCTTCTGCGGTGCGTAAGGCCTGCGAGGCTGAGTCAGTGATCCGCTACCCCGCAGGAGGGTCTCTTGTGGTGACAAGAGCAGATGTCGAGGATACTGCAGTGTAACTCAACCTACTACCCTGTTCGGAGGGGACACCCCTATGAACTGCTGCTTTGTGGTTGGATCTCAGGTGTCACCGCATGATGTGGTGCCATAACTGTACAGCCCAGGTTTGCTGTGACTGAGTAATCATTGCAGCAATCCTTGGATGCATGAGTCTTGGCTTCCCCCAAACGGTGGTAAAAAGCCTCCATACCCAAGGCTCACGTTGGCAGCTGTTAGTGGGGACTCCCACTACCTCATCCTCTTCTTCCTCTTGTTCATCCTCTGTATCATATTGCCTGTTCCCCTCTCTCAGCCCTTGGGAAGGTGGTGGTGGTGGTGGAGGGGGGTGGAGCTGAGGCAGAGGCAGCATATGCAACAGCAGTGGATGTCATTATTCAGTTAATGACGCAACTCAGCAGCCCAGCATTCCAGCAGTTTGGAACAGTACCACAACAATCCAGAATTGTGGAGCAGTATGCAGCAATGCAGCAATCTGACAGAATGCTCTGTTCAGGAAATCCAAAAACAGAATGAGGAGTAGCACTGGGGTTTGGCCTTTTATAGGGGTGCTGGGGAGCACTTTGCAGACAGTCTTGCACTTCGTGGACACTTTGAACCCCAAGCTGGGCTCAGAAAGTGTTTTGGTGTTCGGGGGCCCAGTCCGTGTTCGCAAATAAGGGCCAATGCTGAGCATGGGTGCGCTGACATGGTGACATTGTGAACAGCTATTGCGTGGTATCCATTGTGTGCATGCACCTAGGTGTCCTACGGACAGGGTTGGGCTCCCCGAACCAATTAAAAGTGCAACACACGTGCAGCACAGCCAGGTGTCCCCCGGACATGGGTAGGGTCGGGCAAGCTAATTAAAGGTATGTGACAGCTTCGCAGACATGCGCAGAGTCCTTTCAGACACCTCCATTTTGATTGCAGACAGCGCGGACAGGCGCGGTGTCCGCAGGAAACCTTCATTTTGATTGCAGACAGGCAGGAGAGTCCTGCTGTCCGCTGACTCCTAACAGGGCTTTTAAAAATAAAACACACACACAACAACAGTACACACATAACACTTTATTTACACACACATACACACAATTAGGAAAGGGAAGGGGTAGTAGAAATGGAAAAATAGAGGGGAATTGCGGTTTTATATAGGCTGGTCATCAGGGAGGAAGGGATTGAGGTCTTATTGTAACGTCTTTGCGCACAGGGGATTTGTGGGGATGGTAGGCTGGGACAGGGAAAGGGGTACAGTTGCAAGTAGGGCAGTGGTACGTTTTATTTTCCATTATACACCTTTGAACAAGTAGTTTTAATTCTGCAACAATTTTTGCCCCCAGGCTCACTAGTTCATTGGCCATATTGTCAGTTTGGGTTTCTTTGTGCTTATGCACTTGTGTTATAGCTGGTGCGTCCGGGCCATTCCCTTAAATTCCTATATGTACTGTTAAACAAAAAAACATGTTTCACTTACATGTGAAGCAATGTGTATTAATTTTATTATTTTTCAAGCTGCAGTGTGCACCATTGGAGTTACTATCTTCACTAATGTCATCAAGAGGGAAAGTTCCTTCAAGCCACTCCAGGGTGCTTGTCATTACTACTCATGTACTCATAACAAACTGCACAGTTATAGGAAAAAAATATAGTTTGCTTACCACTTTCTAGTATGGTTGTGCTGTCACTACCTTGCACTTCTCCAGCTGACAGCTGCTTTTCAGTTTATATGTAAAGCAGCACTGACGTAATACTGTTGAGAGCACAGGTTATTGTTCTTCTTGGTGCATTCCATTATGTTGCATACCTTAGGCAATTGCACTGCTGCTTTTCTAAGACCAGAGTTTGTAGAACTACTTCATTTTTCTTTATAATTCACTTATGTGTTGCTCTTTAAACATGTTCAGTGTCTTTGCTCCATGCTAAAACAATGTAAGACAACCCCAGAGCTTTTGGGCACTGTGGGTGCTACCCGACTTCTGTCAACTATTGCATAGTTCGCTAACCCTGTGATTATCAGCATGGGGCCAGAAGGTTTAGTATGTTGTATGGTACATCTATACAAATTAAGGGTATCCTGGTACAAATCTATCAAATTCAGTGAAAACAATTTGTTAAAGGGACGTTATGGTTTAGTTGCGCTAATAAAAACCTATCCATATTATGGTTACAAGTAAAATTGAAAAAACCCAGAAATGTGCCAGTTATAGAGAGCTAAGCAACCATAACTCCCACCACCACTGTGCACTGCTAAGACTAACACCCAAGACATCAAAGATGACATTACAAATGCACATGAATATATTACAGAACTTTCAAACCCACACTTTCCTTTTTTCTCCAACAGACACAACAGAATGCCTACTAAAAAGCAACTCTGGAGAAAACAAATGAGTGTGTAAATATGAGTGCAGACATAAATAAAGGGCTTTTTGATTGTGCTATAGGCTGCTAGTTCTGGTTGGGAAGGTTGTGAAAATAGATGTGTGTGTAGATGTGTGAAGGGCTTGGGTTAGTGCGTAAGAGAGTGCTAGTGTACATGAATAAGTAAGGACATTACAATGGTTTCATGATAATAGTGGGTGTTATGATAATGGTGTTCAGATGATAATACAAAGAGTGTAACAGCTGAGGTACAGTGAATAAGAGTGAAGTAAATGTTGTTGGTTTGAAAGGAATGCTGTAGGCTAGTATGCGGCTACACTGTACTGTGTGAGTAACAGAAAGAATACTACTACACTAGTACAATTACCTTGTAGGATGTGAAGAGTATTTTTCTTCTGGTTGTTCTCTTCTAGGAGGTAGGTTGTTGTCTTCCAGGAGCTTGTTCTTCACTGCAATTGGGAAATAAGAAAATTAGTGTGTATGCATGGTAATGGCAAAGTTATTTTAGTACAAGAAGACATTATTTTGCAATGTAGGAGGAGTTGTTGGGAAGGAGAGTTAGTAACATTGGACATGATTGCGAGTATGGTGGTAACCCTGCCATTGCTGCAGATGGGTAGCCACCAGATTTGTAATAATTGTTCGGCAGCTAGGTTCTCAGTGGCACCAGGCCATTACAGGTCATGTTGGCCTGGAAAGTCAGGTGGTGGAAAATGCTAATCCCTATTTTTGTGGAGTTGCATAGCACTGTATCGGTATGGGGACACGGGAGCACCGGCAGCATTGCTAATGGGTCTGGTGGTTCTGTGATAAGTAGGTCCTATGGGACCGTAGCAAGAAAGTGTGGCATATGTATACAATTGAAAATGGAAAATGCTGAGTGTTTCAAAAGCTATCATTTTTGGCAGGCTGGACATGAAAGGCAAAAAGTATGTTTGGTTATTCATAGCAGCACTGTGCGTACATTTCCTCTAAAAAAAGAAATGAATATTGAAAATATTTGTAGAACACTTTAAATTGGCACTTGTGTGAACGTTTATTATGTTGTCAGTACATGCACAGTTGTGAATGGGATGTATTGCAATGTGTACTTGTGTAAGAAATTATGTTTATTTTGTTTGTATTGTGGGAGTTGTGGAGAAAAATCGAGAAGCCCATAAGCATATACAGTTCGAAAGGAGATTGTTAGCAAGTATGCATGTATGGGAAAGTTAATGAAATTGAACACACTCACGGGCCGATTCATGGAACAAACGTGCGCCGAAAATCCATGCGCAAGCAGGCGCAAGGGAGCGCAAGCGTGAGAAATGCAGCGCACGCGCACGCGTGCGATTCAAGGAAGACGCTGTACGTGTTTCCTGCTGTCCGTGCGCCCAATCCAGCCATGGCGCACGCAGGCATACACGGCGTGCGCTACGCGCACAGCAAAAGCGCACATAGCTGGGCGCACACAACCAAAGTGGGCGGAACAGTGGGCGGAACACGCGGAATGGGGAATAACGCGTGAAAAAGAAGGCGAAACTGGGGAAGTACTGCAGGGAACTACACGGAACGCCCACACGCACGCGAACAACCCGTATTCATGGATCTGAATACGGGAAACCCGCGCACGGCAAAAGACGCACACAGGCGTCAACGCGTCCGCCACACGAAGGCAGGCGGAAGTGTCCCCGCGCACAGTACAAAAGTGCGCGCAAACAACAAACACGTATATACAGCTACGATGAATGCCCCATTTGTCGCAGCACTGATCCTGGGACACCGCAGGAGGAGGAGAATAGCCAGGGCACGCATTTTCGCAGCACGGACAAGCCTTTTTGGGATGCCTGACGACCAGGTCTATGGCAGGTATAGGTTTCCACCCCACATCATCCTAGACCTGGTCAGGGAGTGGGAAGATGACCTTACATCTCCCACCCTTTGCTCCCAAGCATTGAGCCCCTTGGAGAAGGTGCTCAATGTCCTGCATTTTTTGGCCACTGGGTCATTTCAGCAGACTACTGCCATAGTGGGGGGGGGTCTCACAGGCCACGCAGTCAGGCTGCCTACACCAGGTACTGGCAATCATGACAGCGCGCCACTCAGTCCGCAGGCACATATACATGCCCAAAACACCCGCAGAAAGGCAGGCCGGTGTCCTGGATTTTTTTGGGTGGCACACTTCCCCAAAGTGCTCGGTGCCATAGATTGCACCCATGTGGCCCTACGTCCACCTAGGGCCATTGAGCACATCTACCGAAACCGCAAGCACTGGCATTCCATCAATGTACAGGTGGTATGCGATGCAAAGGGAATCATCACCTCTGTCTATGCAAACTACCCTGGCTCCACCCATGACAGTTTCATATACAGAATGTCCGCCCTGAGCCGGGCCCTGGAAGCTGGGCAGCATGGCGACACATGGCTCCTAGGTGAGTACAAATGCCCTTGCACATGCATGCAAGTCACACACAGACAAATACCCAAACCCTAATAATCTCAACTATTATCACCTCCCCAGGGGACAGTGTCTACCCTCTGAGCAACCACATGATGACGCCAATCCAGAACCCCACCACACCACCCCAGGTAAGATACAACGCCGCCCATATTGCAACCAGGGCCATAGTGGAGCGCACATTCGGAGTGCTCAAGTCACGTTTCCGCTCCCTTGACCGCTCTGGCGGGTAGCTACTCTATGCACCACCAGTAGTGTGCAGGATCATTGTGGCAGCATGTGTCCTGCACAATGTTGCAACACGGCAGGGCGTCCCGGTGGACATGGTGGTGCCCCCACATCCCCAACCACAGGCACAGGCGCTGCCCATGGGAGGGGACAGGGCACGTGGCGAGGAAGCCCGGACCCAGCTTGTGGCCACATTTTTCACCTAAACTCCCACCCCTGCGGAGTGCACACAGGCCTGGCACATACCAGGTGACAATCAATGATGACAAAGAGACAGTCAACTGTCACAACCCTACCACCCTGAGATAGTTGCCATGGAAGTGCCACATCGTCTGCATCCCTAGCTACTTAAACACAAGCTATCCTGTGTTACCAAAAGGCACACATATGACATATGACATGATATGGCCTATAAACAAGTATTTCAAGGTGTGATGAGGCAGGGAGGGGGGAACAAGGGAAGACAGACAACGGTACTACTAGGCCAGGTGTCATTTAGATTGTGCAAGTGCAGGGGTAGGGGGAAGGGAAAAGTGCAAGGGGAAGGGGAGGGGGGAGTGCAGTACAGGGGAAGTATACCAAAAAAACAAATACATAGGTCAGCTGGTGGCAACTGCAAAGGTAAGTGCAGACAAGTGCTGGGAAGGGGGGGGCTGTCGGGATAGAGAGACAGTACCGCAGTGCAGGGGTTGCCAGGGAGGCAGTGCAAGTGGAGAGTGGCTGGGCCAGGGACCGAGGTCGGTGAGAGTGGCCCAGTTGCAGATCCAGTGCAGTTCCAGTGAAGAATTCCGCAAGGCAGAGGCAGAGAGAAAGCAGAAGCAAAGAGGAAGGTCTTGAGGTGCTTCCCAAACCGGAGATGGTTCCCCTCAAGTTCAAGTGAGGCAGGAAGGCTGTTCCAGAGGGAGGGCCCTGCCGCGGAGAGAGATCTACCCCCAGCTAGTTGCTCTGAGAAGCGGATGACCCTGACATGCAAGGTGTGCATCACACACACCTGCAAAACAGGCCATGGCCATCACTGTTATGTCACTCAAACCCTCCCAAACCACAACATGACATGGCAAGCAATACCCATACACCAACACAGTAACAATAAGGTACACATTGCCATGTCCAAAATGTACAGTGACATCAGACAATGATGCCTGACCTGGAATCAGATGAAATGACAGACCAACAACCTCCCACCCAAAATAAGTAATTTCCAAATGCATTACAAGAGTTGTAGACGTAACATAACAATGAATGCCTGTCTACATGCAAAATCAACACTGCAGCTTCTGTGTGCTGTGTCCTACTCCTGCAACACACTGCTCAGCGCACAGCACAGTGAACAGCCATTGTGTGTGATGCACACCCTGAGCATCACATCTAAGCGACAGACCACATCAAAAAGCAAATTAGGCATGTACAGGATCGATAATTGGTCACAGAACATGTGCTGCAGGGACACAGTGGCCACCAGAAGGCAAACAGTGTACACGTGGATATGCAAGTGTGAGAGTACATGTAGTGCATCAGAGTGCAAGTGTGTGGGTCTGCAAGGACATGCACTCAACATATGCATGTGCACTCAAGTGACCATCAGTGTTCTCTACACATCACATGTGAACATTCACCATGTGTACACCCCAGCATGTCAAACCACAACTATCCCCTCGCACCTGAAAGGTAAACACAACACATGAACAGGCATTGATCAGCAGAACACAACATGTACATAGGATACCACCATTACAATGTCAGAGTTCCCATCACACTGCAGGGCAAGGCAACTATCAACAACAACCCCCCCCCTCCCTCACAAATGACCGTGACCCACTGAACAACTGCACCTGGGTCATGGAGCCTTCAACCCTCAATTCCACCTGGCCACAGGATCACCTTTACCCTTCGTCACCATCTCCCACCTTGTGTGTAAAAAGGTGCCTGCACCCTCAGAATCCACACTCATTTCCAAAATCACAAAATACAAGCCATAAAAACAAACCAGAACACCCTCCAGTAGATGACTTGAGGTAGCAGTACCTCACAAAGGCCAAGTACTACCACAAAGATGCAACAACCAAGGTAGCACAGTAAAACAATGCCACAACAGGATGTGAACCATGTGTGGTACATAACATAGGATGATGCACCATGAACGGATGTGTACTGTCACAGGTCCCATGAACAGGCGCAGGAGTGTCACGAAACAACCACCCCCACTGTGTCCCGGGTGGCTGCAAGGTCAAACTCACACAGGCCCCTGAGACCCTGGTGGGGAAGGAGTGTCAGGGATATGCAGTCGGGACAGGTATTGGCACACTGGATAACTTGAATGAGTGGCAGGAGAGGGGAGGAGGAATGACACATGAAAGTAGGGAATGCACGAAAATGTACTACCTGCATGAACACATACACAATCCAAACAAACTTGAACATCATTGTCATGGCCTTCTGTAGTCCAGGCTTAGGAGTGGTACGAACCAACCACCCCCTCTATGGTTTTGGCGCCTGCAAGTTCGGGGCTTACACAGGCATCTGCAACCCCAGCGGGGAAAGAGGGTTAGGGAACGTTGCTTGGATAGGTACGGGAAGCAGGAACACCGGGTAGAGGGTACAGGGTTCAAAATTGCATAGGATTCTGGGTGATTAGGGGGAAAAAACATACCAAATTGAATCACACATGAATCCATGCATTAGTGCACCCCCCAGCAAGCCTATGCAGAGCAGTTTGAAAGAAAAACAACAAGACACTTAGCTCTGGTTTTGAGTGCTGGCCTCCTGCCTGCGCACTCTCAGGTCCGGTTACAGGAGCACTGCAATGCTGCAAAGAGAGCCACAGTCAACAACCTGTACGTGCCAATTACACAAAAACACACCACCAAACATGCCCCATAGCAACAAACTACTCTACAAACAGACAATCTGGTGTAGATGCTTCATACCCATATATAACATTACCCCTGTGACAGGTCATACACAGTCAATGCAGTAAGTCAGCCGCCGGTGGGTGCGTGGCAAATGGAACTTCAATGTGTCACAATTCACACAACATGCAATGTTCCCTGGGTAAGCAGACAGACCCATATAGCAAGCCATGACTTCAGAGCAAGTTGCGTACCACCATGACCGAAACAAAGTTGGCAGTGCATTCATCATAAAGTACATGCAAATGAAATGCACTGCACCCGAGTATGTCCCTTGCTGTATGTCCCTGTGAGCTGCCCCTTTCCATGTCTCGGAAGGCTACATGGTTGATAGAAGTACATCGATGGACCTTGGTGTACCGGAGGGTATGTGCCACTGCCCCTGCAGGTGACCCAGACAACCTTACAATCAACAGCCATCAGTGCACCAACACATCTGAGCTGCATTGTGTGCTTCAACACCAATATCCGTCCAAGCTCACCCTCAGCGCTGTGACTAAGCCTGCATGTCCAACTCGCCTGGCGCAAGCTTTGCTGTGTTGTGGCCCCCCTGTGCTGCTCACCTTGCCTGGAGTTCCTTGGAACACGTCAGCAGTTCTAGGATGTAGGTCTGCAATCCCTGTGCCTCTGCTTGTGCACACATGTGCATGTGGGCACCAACAAACGTGTCCAGAATTCCGTCATCCAATGGGCCATGTCTGCTGGCAAAGGTGCTCTGGAGGCTCATCCCCCTGCAGAAAGGGCATGAAACACATGATTAATGCTTCAAAGTCATCTGTGTGTGTCTCTTCAGGCATCTAATTTCTTGACCATGTCAGAGAGTCACAGCATAAATCACACCATCAGTCCGTCTTTCACTTCCAAAGTGTGGAACACTATCTACAGCATGAATTGCAACAAGCACGTGTACAGTAAAGATAAGAAACATACAACACAATGCATAGAAATTAATGTACACATTAATCATGAAACGCCCCATCTAGCAAAAGCTTAACAGTGGACAATAACACCAAAATCATCCCCACTAGGGGTGTAAACACAAGTCACACAGCACCAGACATGCCACAGATATGACAGTCCAAAGCCCTTGTGTAAAAGTTTGTGACACCGAACCATCCGTGCGAGCCCATGGATAAGGGAGGCAGGAGTGGCATATGTGAGTCAAGGACCCCAAGCACCAAACACATACACAAGACAAGCCTGAAGGGCCCAGCTGGAACAGACAGTGGATGCCTTCAAAAGCCACAAAGCACCGCACCGTCACATGAAAGCACAATAGACAAGCAATTTTAAACTATATTAACTAATTACACTAACTATGGAAAACCTACATTACCTAATTAAACTAACTATCAAACAGAAACTTAACTAACTAAGCTAAAAGAAAAATCAAAAATGGCCACATACGACCCAGGGGGGAGGGGAGGCACCCAGGATGGGGGAGGTACAGGGTGCTGCTCAACATCCACATGCGATGATGCTGAGCCAAAACAAAAACCTCCATGGGCTCAACGCCTGCACAGCCCGACCTATGTGGGAGATAGATGGTCATCCGAGTCTGGCTCATCCTCAAAAGGAGGACGTGGCACAGTAGCCTGGCCACGCCTAGCCGCAGCTTGCCCCTCGTCGGCAGCAAGTCTGCCGGACGGGTGAGCCTGGTTCTGTGTGGCGATGTGACGTAGGTCTGCATGCAGAACCTCACGTGATACACGTGCTTCCTCTTGCAAGGTAGCACGTGTAACACAGGGTTCCTCCTGCAAGGCCTAGCTGGACAACCGCTGCACCTCCCGGCAAGCCTGTAGCTCAGCCGAGATGGTACGCTCAAGCTGTGCAAACCTCTCCTCTGCCTGCTGCCTCTGGGACATCATAAGGACACCCAGAGTGGATCTGAGGGAAGCATACTCCTCCCTCAGGGCATCCATGTGCGCCTCTGCGTGAGCAGCAAATGCTTGACGCAAAGACGACATTTCAGCCTGGCGTGCCCTGTCTGAGGCCGCCATGCCCAGCCTGAGCGAGCGGGCCGTGGACCGTGCCGCCTGCTGCTGGAGAAGCACCTGCCTAGCAGGGGGGAGCACAGATCAGGCCACATGCTCCATGCTCTCAGTGATGTTCTCCATTGCTGCCCCCTGCCATTCTGAATTGGCAGTCATGTCTTGCTCCCACTCAGTATACTGCGGTTGCGCACGGCGACCGCGTTTCTGGGCTTGACCCCTGCGGGACCCAAGGATCGGGGGTCCTCACTGTGTTGGCACCGCCTGCGGCTGCACGACTACATGCCCCCGTCTACGTGATGTCCCAGGCACATCAGTGACTGGTGTGGCGGGTGACCCTGCGTCCGATCCACCACGGGCGGAGGAACCAAGACTGTCTGATCCCTCAGTGCAGGTGTTGCAGACAGAGAAGTGTCCACATCAGAATCACTCACCCCTGACACATGGACTTGATGCTCATCCAACTCAACATGGACGTCAGAGTCATCATCAAGGCTGGACTCATAGGCAGCCAGAGACAAGATGGACTGTAGCACTTGGGGGTTTTCGTGGCCTACCACCCCACGACCCCCACTAGTGCCGGGTTGCTGTAGTGGTAACAACCCTGTGTCTGGCATGACAACACCATCCTCTGCCTCCATTGCGTCATCACCTGAAAAATAGAGAGAAAAAAGGTCACTACACATGTCAGAAGCACACAACACACACACACACCGACAGCAAATGCATCAGCAGACATGTGACACACAACATATAACTTGGCATGCATGCTGGGTCAACTTTGAATTGCTTGTGTGATCAGACCTGTTGAAAGGTGGCAGTTTCCATGGAAGTGGGTCTATGCAGTGCAGAAAATGTGTACGCCACTCACTACCTACATGTACAAGGACTCCATGGTGTGTGCCAGGAAATGTGAAGGCAGTGCAATGTCAAATTCAGACATCACGTGCATTGTGCATTCAATGTGTACCATATCTAGAAGCCAAGCACCCCTTCACCCCAGTACCAAAGCAGGGATGCCTAGCATGGTATGAAAAGGCTGACCATACACCTGTGTATTGACAGGCAGTGTTGACTGGCATCAACAGCTTAATTTGATTCAAGTGACAACACTGCAAATGATGCTGGGACAGTAATCAGGACACATGATGAAATCTCTGGATTCCGCCCATGTGTGAAGAAGACACAACAACAGTTGGACTGCGTCATTGGCCATTGAACAGGCTGAGGCCTGTGAGCCACACAGATTGTCAGACCCTAAACATGTGTGCAACGCAGGACTGAGCCACAGTTGACATGGGTAGGCTGATGAGATGTCAGGCAATGTATATAACCAAGGACTTGTATTACAGTGATCATCCAGTCCAGGACACATAGGGGCATGCGTGCAATGCACATGGAGCATGAATGGGCACTCATGTCCCTGCGGGACATCTGACCTATGCACAGTACAAGTGAGATACCCTGCATCAAGTACTAAGGCTGTACCACACGGCATATGTTTGGCAGATTCCACGCTGGAAGTGAGCATCTACACAGGACGCATGAATAAGAAAGTACACATTGGCAAGATTGAAGAACACCAGTGCAAAGGTGGAACTGGGGTGCAGAGTGGCGGAGGAGGGGTAAGGGAGCATGCCTACATGGAGTCCCCGCATGCAGGCAGAGGAGATATGCATGACAGAAGCATTGCATTATTTACACATCAGAACCATGTACACGTCACATGTAGCGGCAATCATGCACGACACATCCCACAAGTGAAACACACACGTCTTCAACAAACACGCATCAACACTCACTGGACTGGGCATCAAAGTCCAGCATCTCTCCCACTCCTTCGACCAATTCAGGTGGTATGAACTCTGCAACGAGTGCCTCATGCGGAGTGAGCTCTTCCTCCTCTGGTGCAGGCCCACCGCCAGTCACCAGAGTCAAGTTGTAATTAGAGGCACGCTTAGCATTAGTGCTGCGTTTGATGTCATTCCAACGCTTTTTGCACTCTTGCGCCGTGCGCACCTCATGGCCGAATGAACTGACATGTTCCGCAACATGCTTCCAGTGGGTGTCACGTTGGGCAGCCATAGTCTGACTATTGGCACCCACTAGCATGTCACGGCTGTGGCCCCGCACGTAGTCCACGAGGAAGTCCAGTTCCTGCATACAGAAAGGCTTCTTCCTCGATGTGCAGGAGGTCGTGGCTGTGTGTGGGGTCCCAGCCTGTGCTGCAGGTACAACCTTCCTCCTCTTGGACTGTGGCAAAGACCCTGGCTGGCTAATGCCGCCCTGACCAGTATGGCCAGTGGGTTCGGTGGATTGAGCCAAGGGAGTGGCAATTGGAGGGATGACCAAAGGCCTGACTTGTGTCAGTGCCAGCTGGGTGCCCACTAATGGACCCTGTGCAGCAACATCAGCTGTGGCAGGGTCATTGACCGCAACGGTCCTGGTTGGCAGACTCACAACCGGGGTGCTGTTGGGTGCATCTGCCCCTGCACTTGCCAACACCCGGCTGTTCGGGGCAGCAGATGACATGACTGCCCGAGGGATACGTGTCTTGGTCTGAGCAGCCTGGCCTGCCCCTATGGTTTCCCCCCTGGCCTGTTGGAGATCTACCAAGGGCTCCTCAAGTGCCAACGCAGCCTGCGCTGGCAGACCCCAAGCCTGGGTGGCGGTGTCCACAGCTGCACCTGCAGCTACCACTACCCTTGGGCCCGTGGCAGTCGATGGAACGGACTGCCGGGTCACACGGGCGCCAGTGCCAGATGCAGAAGCTGCATCCCCCGGAACCACAGGGGGGGTGGCATGACTGCACCGACACATGGCACAACATCGTGCTTAAGTGGCGCACCCCTGCCTCTTCCCCCTCTGTGGCCGCCCTGGACACCCTGGAGTCCCCCTACTCCCTGGTCACCACGGCCACGTCCCCGACAACGCCCGCCAAGAGGAGTACGCCTAGCTGAGGCGCCCCTCACCTTTGGTGGCCTCCCAACCATAGCACAGATGTAGTAGTGCCGGCACAGATGGAGTGGTGCCAAAAGGGAGGTGTACACCACAATTGCCCTTGGAAATTGGGGTGAAGGGGGTGGGAAGCAAGATGTTAACAGCCCCCCTGCACCTGCAAGGCTGTATGTGACCCCGGTGATGTAGTGACGGGTCACGCAACGCTCAGGCACCCCAAAACTGCAGTAAAACCGTGCACGCAACCCTGCAGCCTACGTGCGTGGATTCAACCTCCCGCAGTACGCGGTGGCACCCAGTAACACAAATAACGCATACGCGTGGGACACGCAGGCTACTATGACATCGGAAATGGGTGCGATACACAGGGGCACCCGCAGGGGCAAAAAGAGCGTGTGCGACTCACCGTCTGACTAGCGCGATGCAGAAAAACACGCGTAGCCAATACCCCCGCCAAAAGAAGAGATACGTCCTTGATAGCTGTGAAGTAGTGATGGCGCGCGAAACAACAGGAAGCAGCAACACACGTCGGTCTCCACGAAAGGCACGTACAGCGAACTGCTGGGCCCGCTCACTTTTAACCCGTGCTGAGGGAAACGCACGCGCGCATCACGTCACTTACGCACATGGGCCCTTTCCTCGTATTACACGCGGACGTGCAGTTTTTCACGCGCGCTGAAATGCCCATGCACGCCTCTGCGCGTCACATCACAGGGGCGCTTGCGCTTGAGGGGCCTTCTGCCAAATCACTGCGCATCAAGCTGGCCACGCGTAAGCACACGGAAGACCACGCTCCTGCCCAGAAAGCCGAACTACTGCCCCCCAGAGCCCCGAGCACGCTCCCACCTGCCATCTGCTGCTGCCTGAATGCCTGCTGCCCACGTCGCCCTGCCATTTGCTGCCTGCACATCAGCCAGGGGTGCTGTTGCTGTGACCACCTCTGCTGGAACCGAAGACTTCCGACTGGGATTCCATCGCTCCACAGCCCAGCCCCAGGACCCAGTTGCCCAACCACTCCTGCCTCTGGGGTTGTCATGTCGGGCACTGCAACATCTGGCACCACGGACAACCCCCGGCCAGATAGGCAGAGGGGCACCAGCTTCAGTGCCAGGGAAGTTGGTGTCCTGGTGGAGCAAGTCCTGGGGCAATATGATGCCCTCTTCGGAAGTTCCCGCGCCAACAAGGAAGGACGGACTCGGATCTGGACTGACATTGTGACTGCCATCAACGCGGAGGGGGTGGCAGTCGGCGACTTCCAACATGTCAAGAAGCGCTGGGAGGACTTCAGGTCCAGGACCCTGAACAAGGCCCGGCGCCTCTTGAAGGCAGCGGATGTCAAGGGGCGCCGGGCCACTTGTCGGAAGATCAGATGAGGGTCCTGGAACGCATATCCCCAGCGCTCCACGTCCAGTTCCTTGAGAGGCAGACCCGTCTGGAGTCGAGCGGTAAATGTACATGCATCCTGATTGTGAGCTGTGCGTGTGGTGATGTTTCAGTAGTGTGCAGGTTGCACATCTGTTTGTATGGGGTCGAGTATGGGTGGGGGTGTACAGGGCCATGAGGCTAACACATGCAAGGGCTGTAATGTGTGAGACATGGATGGTGCTTGTGTGTGTAGGCTTGCATGCCAAATGCAGTGGTGTGGGCACACATGTTTGGATGAATGTGTATGTAAGTAGACATGTTCGTGATGTCACACATGTATGTTGTTTTCAGCTGCATGTATCAGCACTGTGTACATGTGCATTTGTGTGTATTTGACAAGGGTGCAACAGTGATGCAACATGGATGCATGTGACAGCGGGATGTGGAAGCCTGATTGGCAGATGTGACATGGATGCCCATCTGAACACTGCAACACTTGGCAGAGGTGTACACATGCATGCAAGTGTGGTGGTATGTGTACATGTGTGGTGCACTTCCTGTGTTGCATGTGATGTCTGGCTCAGCTTTGTCTGCTCATGCTGTTGTATGTGTATGGATGGTGCTGGCAGTTGCGATATGGCTGTGGTATGGCTCATGTGTGCGAGTTGAAATGACATGTGTGTTGGGGATTGTGATGGCATGTCTGAGGTTTGCCAATGCCACTCATGTACAACTGTCATGTGTGTATTTGTCCATTGTACAGTGCCCTGATGCCTGTGTTTTATTTCTCCCTGTCTGCAGCGTCAACTGATGAAGAGGGCGGAGAAGGTGCTGTGGAGCACAGCGGCGGGGATCCCACTGCCAGCCTGAGACGCAAGGCCCGGCTCCCCTCCCATGTTGTCATGTCGTCGGGGAGTGAGGAGTCCGGTGCCGCGTCCCAGGCCGCAGCTGCCGGGGGGAGGTCCAAGAAGCGGAGGTTGGAGTTGGACTCCTCGGCAGCAGAAGGGGCAGCTGGGACCCCACAGGGCCCAATGGGGGAAGATGGCATGGAGTCATCCAGGTTGGTGGGGGGTTTGGTGGAGGAGGAGGCCGTGCAAGCAACATAGACGGGGTCTGGAGGTGGGGATCCCACTGGTGATAGTGGTGCAGTGGAGGACCAGGGACAGGAGGCAGCACAGGCCACCGCGGAGGTGCCTGTGTGCAATCCTGTCCCTGATCCTGTCCCTGCATCATCTTGCACCAGCAGGGATGCCTACGTCCAGACCCCTTTTCAGGCAGGGGATGAGCGAACGACAACTGGCCTTCCTCTGCCTGCGGACGTGGCTATCCGGGTCCAGGTTGAGCCTGTCCTGACTGGTGTGGCGTTGCGTCAACGGGCCATGCGAGGTGACCTGCAGTCTTTTCATGAGGAGACTGCACGTCATCTCGAATGGCTCGTTGACCATGTCAGCCTACTGGGACAGGTCACCCAGGCCGGGTTCCTCCGTTTGATGGGGCTTGCTACGACCCCCTCCTCAACTGAACCCCCTACGCGCCAGTCGTCCTCCGTGCCATCTTCCCACCCATCAGTCACCTGGGTGCCCTGTGGAGCTGCCTCTGACGGTGCAGCTAGGCTGGTGGAGGAGGCATCCCTGCCACAGTCGGGAGTCGGACGTCCAACAGGGGTGGCCACATCAACGACTGCACCCCAGCCAGCGGAGGATGTGCAGGCGGCAGGAGGCAGTGCACGGGCAGAGGCACAGCAGCAGCAGCAACGTGGTGGGAGCCATGAAGGCTCGGGGCCTTCAACATCGGAGGGGCAGGCATCGGCCGGAGGGCAGGAGGACCCAGGACAGAGAGTGTCTTCCGTGTGGCAGCGGTTGGGCCACGCCATAGATGCGGAGCGGCAGTTGGCGGAAGAGGCACGGCTCACAATGGTCAGGGCGGAGAACTCCATGTGGAGGGCCCTGAGGCGGGCCGAGTGCCTCGAGGCATTCCGCAGGGGGTTGGAGGTGGACACCTCGACGGCCCTGCGGACCTTCGGGGCCATGGAGGAGGACCGCCTCCGGGACATTGAGCAGGAGTTTGATGATGCCCTGGCCCGGGACATCCAAAAGTGAGCCGTCAGACTAGCCCGCTGCCCTTGTACATAGTTATGTAGTTAGTGTTAGGTTTCCTTTGTTTTTGGATTTATTTTGGACCTTTTGGACATTGGCCACATTTTTGTATATAGTTTATTTTATTAGTTATTGTTGTTAGATAGGTTTCATTTCTTTTGTTGGGATAATGGACCCTGGCTTGTTCGTCTGTAGATAGTTCACTGTTGGATTTTCTTTTTCTTTCACAATTTACCCATGGAGCAATGGCTTTCAATTATTATTTCCCATTGGACTTTCTTTTGTGGACTGTGACTTTAGACACCATTCCTTTGGATTATGATTTTTGGTTTTGCTTTTTTTCACGGACATGCTTCTTTTCATTTTTGTACATTCCCATTTCTGTTTCTTTATTTTTGAATCTATTTATGTTTCCTTTAATACATATTTTTTGATCGAACTTCAATGTGTAGTATCATCTCATTGGTTTCATGTATATCATGATATGGGTTTTGAGATTCACTGACACCCATTGGGTGTATGTGAGGGACATGGGTTTGTTTCGAAACTTGCAATTGGTGTTCTGTCATGTAATTGCCATTTCTGAGTGGGTGGATGCAATACTCGGGTGGGTGTTTTGCATTTGGAGGCTGACCATAGGGACCAGGGATCTAGATTGTGATGACATGTTGACTGGGGAACATGAGTTGGGGCCTGCTGGCAGGTGCCCCACAGTGCTGGGGGGTGGGGGTGGTGGGGAACATGAGTTGGACATGGGTGGGGGCCTGGTGGAGGCTGCCCCTGCACTGCTGGGGGGTGGGGGTGGTGGGAGACATGGGTGGGGGCCTGGTGGAGGCTGCCCCTGCACTGCTGTGGGGTGGGGGTGATGGGAGACATGGGAGGGGGCCTGGTGGAGGGTGCCCCTGGATGCAGGGGGGTGGGGGTGGTGGGGAACATGAGTTGGACATGGGTGGGGCCTGGTGGAGGCTGCCCCTGCACTGCTGGGGGGTGGGGGTGGTGGGGAACATGAGTTGGACATGGGTGGAGGCCTGCTGGCAGGTGGCCCACAGTGCTGGGGGGTGGGGGTGGTGGGGAACAGGAGTTGGACAAGGGTGGGGGCCTGCTGGCAGGTGCCCCACAGTGCTGGGGGGTGGGGGTGGTGGGGAACATGAGTTGGACATGGGTGGGGGCCTGGTGGAGGGTGCCCCTGCACTGCTGGGGGGTGGGGGTGGTGGGGAACATGAGTTGGACATGGGTGGGGGCCTGCTGGCAGGTGCCCCACAGTGCTGGGGGTCGGGGTGGTGGGGAACATGTGTTGGACATGGGTGGGGGCCTGGTGGAGGCTGCGGCTGCACTGCTGGGGGGTGGGGGTGGTGGGGAACATGAGTTGGACATGGGTGGGGGTCTGGTAGAGGCTGCCCCTGCACTGCTGGAGGGTGGGGGTGGTGGGAGACATGGGTGGGGGCCTGGTGGAGGGTGCCCCTGGATGCTGGGGGGTGGGGGTGGTGGGAGGCATGGGTGGGGGCCTGCTGGAGGGTGCCCCTGGATGCTGAGGGGTGGGGGTGGTGGGAGACATGGGTGGGGGCCTGGTGGAGGCTGCCCCTGCACTGCTGGGGGGTGGGGGTGGTGGGAGACATGGGTGGGGGCCTGGTGGAGGCTGCACCTGCACTGCTGGGGGCTGGGGGTCGTGGGGAACATGAGTTGGACATGGGCAGGGGCCTGGTGGAGGGTGCCCCTGGATGCTGGGGGGTGGGGGTGATGGGAGACATGGGTGGGGACCTGGTGGAGGGTGCCCCTGGAGGCTGGGGGGTGGGGGTGGTGGGAGACATGGGTGGGGGCCTGCTGGCAGGTGCCCCTGAATGCTGGGGGGTGGGGGTGGTGGGGAACATGAGTTGGACATGGGTGGGGGCCTGCTGGCAGGTGCCCCACAGTGCTGGGGGGCGGGGGTGGTGGGGAACATGAGTTGGACATGGGTGGGGGCCTTGTGGAGGCTGCCCCTGCACTACTGGGTGGTGGGGGTGATGGGAGACATGGGAGGGGGCCGGGTGGAGGCTGCTCCTGCACTGCTGGGGGGTGGGGGTGGTGGGAGAAATGGGTGGGGTCCTGGTGGAGGCTGCACCTGGTGGCTGGGGGTGCAGGGGGACATGCGTTGGTGGGCAGTAGTGCAAGTTGACATGTGGGTTGGCTGGGGGCATGGCCATGGTGTATGGGGTGCCTGCAGGACATGTGCAGGGTAGGCCCCTGTGGTGTGAGTCACCTGCAGGGGCCGTGAAGGGGGTAGAGGGAAAACCTGGGAGGACCCACACATGCAATTCACGTGTGGTGCTCCCTGCGCACCCCTGTAATGCACGTACCCTGATGGAATCGCGTGTGATACTTTCCGCGCACCCCTGATATACACGTACCCTGCTGATATTGCATGTGAAACTTCCCTCGCACCACGAAATACACGTAGCCAGGAGATTCGCGTGTGGAACCTCCCGCGCACCCCTGATATACATGTACCCGCTGACTTCGCGTGTGAAACTTCCCACGCACCCCAAGATACACGTAGCCAGGAGATTTGCGTGTGTAACTTCCCGCGCACCCCTGATATACGTGTACCCTGCTGACTTCGCGTGTGAAACTTCCCATGCACCCCAAGATACACGTAGCCAGGAGATTTGCGTGTGTAACTTCCCGCGCACCCCGAAATAAATGTAGCCAGGAGATTCGCATGTGGAACTTCCCGCGCACCCCGAAATACACGTAGCCAGGACATTCGCGTGTGGAACTTCCCGCGCACCCCTGGAATACACGTACCCTGCTGATATTGCGTGTGAAACTTCCCGCGCACCCCGAAATACACGTAGCCTGGACATTCGCGTGTGGAACTTCCCACGCACCCCTGGAATACACATACCCTGCTGATATCGCATGTGAAACTTCCCACGCACCCCGAAATACATGTAGCCTGGACATTCGCATGTGGAACTTCCCGCGCACCCCTGGAATACACGTACCCTGCTGATATCGCGTGTGAAACTTCCCGCGCACCCCGAAATACACGTAGACAGGACATTCGCGTGTGGAACTTCCCACGCACCCCTGATATACACGTACCCTGATGGAATCGCGTGTGAAACTTCAAGCGCACCCCTGAAATACACGTACCCAGCTGAAATGACGTGAGGTGCTTCTCGCGCACCCCATTGGTACACGTAGCCCGCTTGCCATGCTGGTACAGGGTTGGCGCAGCCCTGTGCGCTGGGTTGGGGATTTTGATGGCTTTTCCCTGCGCTAGGGCGTTCTTGGGGGCGTAACTGGTGCTGCTGCAGGGTTGCTGCACCACTGTGCGCCACGGCTGGTTTTGGTAGCTGGGATCCATGAATACGCTGTGCGCGGAAATGGGTTTTGGCGCACGCGGCTGGCGCAGGGATTCGCACGCGCACACTGTGCGCCAGCCGCGTGCGCCACTTGTGCGCTGAATTCTATGAATTACCCCCTGAGTGTTATTGCAATACACTGTAGAAATTGTTATCATTTTCTTTCATTTATTTATTATAAAATAGGCAGAGCACTGTTGCAAATGTATCGATGCATTTATTTGTTTTACTTGAAATGATGTTGAAATGAATGGTTTTAAACAAATTGCATGTTGCCATTTTTCATTTCATGTATATGCATTGCTTTAGTAACATGCAGTTTTTGTTTTGAGTTTGCATTGTGGGAGTTTTAGTGTAACTTTGTTAGTGGGAGACGTGGGGTTAATAGTGACAGAATGAAAGAAGAAAATAACAGTTTGTACATTATAATGGGTGATATGGGCAAGTATGCATGTCCTGGTAATATATTGAACTTTCACACAAGATATGGCACTTAAAAATGCTGTAGACATGTTTTAAATGTGCTTTTTTCTTTTCTTTCACAAAAGACAAGCAGTGCTGCTCAAATTGAAAATATGTGTTTTGAAACTGTTATGAAAATGCTCATTAAAAGAAAACTTTCCAACCACACAGAATTGTAACTGACATTTGATGTCAGGAGATGGGGAAAACAAGAGTATGATTATTGAGTAGATTATGCAGAGTAAGTGCCAGGAACCCTGTTTAGATGCATTTGTAATAGAGTTGTAAATGTACTATTCAAAATATGTGCATTCCTGTTTTTTATGCTGAAGGATGCAGATGTTGTTGACATAGAAATCTTCAAGATTTATATAGTAGTTTTTGATGCAGGTGCTTGGGAATAACAGGAGACCTGTAGTCTGAGGGTTCAACAGTACATCTGAAGTGTTGAACTGAGATGACAGAGTGAGATGTAGAATTTTTGGATGCGATTGGTGGATGAGTATGTGACTGCTTGACAGTAGCCAATGAGGAAGTACTGCAAAGAGGGAAATGGAAGAAGGGCTGCCATGTGTTATGGGGTCTGCAGACACTGCGATAGTCCGTGGACAGTACATGCCACATCCAGGTCTTTTCAGGATGTCTGGCATGGAAAGGGAACTGTGGGTATTAGCCAATCTGATGTTCAGGTTGTGCTTTATAGGACGAGAGGGTCATAGTTTTTTTCATTGCTGTGTGTAGGGAAGATGGCTGTGGTTGCAGAGATGAAAAGGCTTAATGTGTGGATGGTGGGAGATTGTTACATTGCTAATTTACAAGGGTACACAGAAATATGTCACATTTCTGCTAACCTTGGATTGGAGAGAGTGGAGGCTTTTTGGTGTGGTGTGCCTGGGCAAAACTTGAAGGGTTTATTTGCAGTTTGCAAAAATATGTCTGCTATCCAAACTCCATATGCCATTATGGTACATTGTGGGGGACCGGGTTTGGGGTATATTAGTGCAATAAGTTTGCAGAACGCGTTGAAAGAATTTTTTAAAGGCACTAGTGCAGCTGTTTACATGTGGAAGTGTAATATTTTGACATATACCTATGGCACTATGGAGATGCCCAATGTCTTGTATCCTCAACAAGATGCAGGAAGGCACCTTGTCAACAAAGGAGTGTGTTCATTTTTGTACAGTCATGGATGTCATCCTTCCCAAATGATAACATTATGGAGGATGGTGGATGCACTTTGTTTAGTGATCACATCACTTTTACAGATTGCGGCTATGCAATCTTTCTTGTCAATATTCAAAATGCACTCACAAAGATCTTGTGAACATGATATATAGTGCATGTTTGTAGGTGTAGCAAAAAAATCAGAAAAACCCCCAAAGATTACATAACTTACTGTGCATTTAATTTCTCTCTCTACCTCCTTGAAGTGGGAAATCTATCAGTGAGCACCGCAGTAGTCTGCGGACAGCACGTGCCGTATCCGGGGCTTTTGATAAAGCTAGGTAAGGAAATGGGACTGTGCAGTCCAGGGATTAGCTCATTAGGCAGGTTTCCTGGGTGTGGTATGCAAGGAGAATGTAGCAGAAGGACTGTTTGTTGCGAGGAGTGCAGATTGCCATGGCTATGTATTTCAGGAGGCAGAGTGTATGGATTTTGGGGGACTTGTGGATCCATTGGCTGCAGGTGTATACAGAGCAGTGTGGAGACACTGAACATCTTGGATTTTATCATGTTCATGTGAAGTGGGATGGAGTGCATGGCATGAAGTGGGTGGACTGGCCCCATTTTGTGTCAATTTGCTCACACTGTAAAATCCAGACATTATCATTGTTCATTGTGGAGGGAACAGTTTAAGGTATGTAACTGGAATTTCATTGCAATTTGCAATGAAGGAGACATTTGGGAAAATTAAGGAAATATTCTTGAACCCTCAACTTTCATTTGGTCAGCAAATGGAGAAAGTGAGACGCAATGTCAACAAGGCTGTGTGTGCATTTTTGGGAGATGTTGGCACGACATCTTTCCATAATGAAAATATTAAATTTGACATTGCCAATATTTTACATAGAGATGGAGTGCATCTGACTGATGCTGTTAATCAACTTTTTTTGCTAAATATTCAAAATGCTTTGAAGCATTTTTTGTAAATATAGAAAGCATTTTCCAGAAGGTGAAAAAAAATGCATGGAAGCATGGCAAAAACAGAATGCCCACTGTTTTGAAGTTGAAATAAGAAGTTTAGTTCACTAGAATGTTGCTTAATTTACTCTGAAACTGGAAATATTTTTTAAAAACAAAAAATACAAAAAAGTTATTTTTAGAGCCACCACTTTTCCATGAAAAAGAGTTTAATGCTTTTAATGCCTCCACCACCCACATTTCTTTGGTATGCATGGACTACTGCGCTGTCTGCAGACTTAGCAGGCTGTGTAGGGGCCTGTAACTTCTGTTGGTACTTCTATTTTTTAACTGTGAAAGGTGACTCTGAAAATAACTATTTTTTATTTTTTGTGTTTTATTTTTTTTGCTTTTTGTCACAGGAGGCACAAGGGAGGGGAGGAGGGAAGGGAGGAGAAGGAAGGGTTACCAACCACAGGGACGAAGGGGCAGGTGGAGAGAGGAAGATGTTGGATGGGCAATAATATGGTAGGGGACAGTGTTTTTGATGCTCCCTGACCATAGCCTCAAAAGCACTTCAAAACTGCTACAGAGCGGTGTGTCACAGTACATACAGCGCACTGTCACCCTCGAAAGATAAGGGTCGACTGTGTCATGTATGGCCTGCAAGGCTTCTGCAGGGATTGTCTGCCCCACAGGAATGTCTCTTGTGGTGGCAGGAATGGATGATGGGGGTGTGAAAGTGGATGTGAACCTACTCGTCCCTTCGAAAGGTACGACCCTTCACACAAATCCCTTGTGATTAGACCTGAGGTGGTGCTGCATGGAGGTGATCCCGTAGCTATACAGACCAGGTTTTCCATGACTGAGTACAACCTTGCACTCAGTGCATCAAACCTTGTCTGCACGAGCCTTAGGTACCCCCCCCCAACGGTGGTAAAAAGCTTCCACACTCAAAATTCACTCTGGGAGCAGGAAAGAGGGATTTCCACTACCTCATCCTCATCTTACTCTTGATCCACATCTTTATCACCACGTCTGTTCCCATCTCCAGACCCTCCAGATGGCGGAGGTGGTGGTGGTGGAGGGGCAGCTGCAGTAGCCATGGAAGATGCACAGAATCAGAGATAGCCAACAGACAGCAGAACCAGCAGCAGGTGCTCTCTCCTGGACAGCGAATAACACAATGAGGAACAGTAGTGGGTGGGTCCGTTTGTAGGGGCTATCCCATTGGAAGGGCTGTCTGTGGACCACGCAACTGTCTGCAAGAAATTCGATACACAGGTAGGGCTTAAAATGTTATAAGGAGTTGCCAGAAAAACTCTACGCCATGCCCTAGGAAGTCTGCAAGGGTGAAGTTTCAGCTTGAAACATTGTTGATTGGCTAAAATATAGTTTTAAACTGTCCGGCGTTACGGACAGTGTCGGTGGATACTTCCTATGCTCAGCACAGATGCAGTCAAATGATGACGTCCCCAGACGACCACGGAAAGGGCGGCTGTCCTGCGGACTCCTATTATGCAGGAGATGGAGCAAGCATGTGTACCAGCGTCCATAGGACAGGGGTGGAGTCCCTGTACGTGCGAGCAGACAGGTCCGGACATGTGTGATGTTCGGAGGCACAGCGAGATCAGGTATGCATGTGTCCTGGTGTCCACAGGACAGGGGTGGAGTCCCTGAACTAATTAAAAGTGTGACACGTGCAAGCTGACAGGTCCGGACAGGTGCGGTGTCCGGGGCACAGCGAGATCAGGTACGCATGTGTCCTGGTTTTCGCAGGACAGGGATGGAGTCCCCAAACTAATTAAAAGTGCAACACCTGCGAGTGGACAGGTGCGGTGTCCGGGGGCAAAGCGAGATCAGGTACGCATGTGTCCTGGTGTCTGCAGGACAGTGGTCGAGTCCCCAAACTAATTAAAAGTGTGACACAACCTTGTGGACATCTCCAAACAGGCGCAATATCCGGGGGCACCTCCATTTTGGTTACGGACAGTCCACACAATCATGCAGTCCGTGACTCCAAATTGGGCTTTTAAAATAAAAACACATGCACCAACAGTACACACATACAAATTTATTAGGCAAACACATATGACATAATATGATATGGCATTTATAACGCGCCTATACACAAGTGTTTCAAGGTGTGAGAAAGCAAAAGAGGGGGACCATAGGGATGACTGAGACAACAATTCTACTAGGCCAGGTGACATTGAGATTGCGCAAGTAAAGATGAGGGGAGGAAGGAAAAACTGCGGGGGGCAAGGGGTAGGTGGCAGTGCAGTAGATAAGATAAGAGTAAAATGAATAGGAAAAAGACAAGAAATAAAAAGTGTGGCCATCTGGTGGCAAGTGCAAGGGTAAGTGCAGACATCAGGTGTCAAGTGCTGGTAGGGGGCTGTAGGGATACAGCAACAGTCCCCAATTGCAATGGTTGCCGGGGGGAAGTGCAGGTGTGCAACTGGTGGGGAGGGGACCTGGGCCCGAGTTCAGAGGGCAGCGAGGTGACCAGTTTAGTTTCAGCCAGGTGGTCAGCAGGGGAGAGGAGGACGGAAAGCAGAAGCAAAAAAGAAGGTCTTGAAGTGCTTCCGGAACCTGAGATGTTTCTGCACAAGTTTCAGAGAGACAGGGAGGCTGTGCCAGAGGGAGGCCCCAGCAGAAGAAAGAGATCTACCACCAACTCGTTGCTTGGAGAAGCAACTGACCCTGAGGAAGTTGGAGGCTGACGAGTGTAGAGCTCGAGAAGGAAGATATTTAGGAAGAGAGAGTTGAAGCTATTGAGGCCCCAGGCCCCAGAAGGCCTTGTGGACAATGCAGACGGTTTTGAACGTAATCCTCACCGCTACTGGAAGCAGTGTACATCTTTCAGTCCTGAGAGATACAATCCCTGGGCTTGAGGCCAAGGACAAGTCTCGCAGTCCTGTTTTGGATGCATTGCGGAAGGCGGAGAGTAGAGACAGGAAGATTTAGTAAGAGGCTGTTGCAGTAGTCCAGCCTAGAGAGAACCAGAGCGCTGGGGACAGTGAGCTTCTGGGGGAAGGATAGGAAAGGAAGAATACCTCTGAGGAGGTGCAGCTGGTAGTGTGACTTCTTAGAGAAATCAGAGATGTGCGGAGAGTAGGACAGTGTGGAGTCAAAGATGGCCCGAGACTTTTAGCCTCACATGTGGGAGCAGGGAGAATGCCAAGAAAGGCCGGCCAGAGAGTGACAGGAAAGGAGGGAGCAGATGTGCTGATGAGGAGAATCTCCGTCTTACATGCATTAAGACAGAGTTCATTGGCAGAACACCACTCCTGGATAGCAGACAGTCAGAGTGAGAGAAAGAGAAGAGGTGGCAGAAGGGAGCCTGTAAATGAGTTCAGTGTCATCCGCATAGCACTGAAAGTTAGGGAAGAGAGTGGCAATGCAGTGAGCAAAAAGTGCCAGATATTGGTTGAACAGCCAGGGAGAGAGGTTAGGCTCCTGGGGAACACCACAGGTAGAGCTAAAGGTAGAGGACAGGAAACACCCAAGTTGGACCTGGGAGGGTTGATCGGAGAGGAAAGAAGTCAGCCAAGTCAGGACCTGATCGGTAATACCCAGGTTATCACGAAGACGGTTGAGCAGGATGGCATGTTTTACTGTATCAAAGTCAGAAGAGAGATCAAGTAAGATGAGAACACAGGGTGTGTTGGAACCAAGGTTGGAGAGCAGGTCTTCATGGATGTTCAGGAGAACAGTTTCTGTGCTTCTGGTTGCTCTGAAGCCAGACTGATGGTCATGGAGACAACCTACATATTCAGTGTGAAGATTAAGCAACGAGATGGCCAGCATTTCCAGGAGTTTGCCCAGGAAAGGAGTGATGGAGATTGGGCGATAGTTAGCAGGGCAGGAGGGGTCGGCAGAGGGTTTCTTAAGAAGAGGGTGCACAATCAATCAATTATGAAAGAGATGGGGTAGCAGAATGGGAAACATATATGAGGGAATCAGGGTTTTCTGAAGACTGTTCATGATTGGAAAAGTGATTGAGGTTTCATCGTAGCGTCTTTGATTTAGGGAATTTGATGGGGCTGGTTGGTTGGGACAGGGAGAATGGGCACAGGTACAAGTCGGACAGTGGTATCGGATATTTTTGACATGATTTTTAACAAATGTCATCAACTGTACAAAATTATTATTTAATTCATCCATTTTTGCAGATAGGTTTCTGCATTTGGCGTTAGGGGCTGTCGGTGGCCATCTTCTGGGTCATATAATAGTAATTCAGGGTCACTTTCTTCATTCGCACTATATACTGTTAACAGGAAAACCATGTTTTAGTGGCATGTCAACAAATTACATCACTTTTTCTATAGCATTATAGTTGTTTCCTTCACGCATTTCATCATGGGGATAATGTTCCTCCAACCACTCCATGGTGATTGCCGTTTTGAGTTAAAAGAAAACAATACTGCAATTTCTTTCAAGTTTTGTATATATAATACATTGTAATGGTACAGAAATAAATATAGTGCACTTGTTATTTCTCTAAGGGTTTCTTCTGGAATAACTGCAACCTGCTACTCAGTGTTTAAGGAAGGTTCCCCCACGGTGCTACTGTTGGGTGTACAGTTAACCTTTGTGTTTGGTGCATTCCATTATGTTGTGCAACCTATGACAACATACTTCTGGTTTCTCAAGTAAAGAATTTCTATATATATTCATTTTTGGATGTGGTACATATATCTCTTAATGTTTCATGTACACGTTTGTGCCCGTTGCAGGATACAACAATGTAAGGTAACCCCTGTGCTTTTGGACAGTGTGAATGCTGTCCGCAGTCCGAGAACAATCGCACAGTCTGTGGAGTATGTGGCAATCATGTTGGAGGCAGGGGTTAACTATGATGTAAGGGACATGTAGTAAAATTCAAGATATCCTGGTAAAAACCCTTGAAATTCAGTGAAAATACTTTGTTAAAGGGACGTTGTGGTAACAGTAAAATTGAAATGTGCCAGTTAAGGTAAGGTAAGCAAGCATAACTCACAATACCACCATGCACTGCTAAGACTTACACCCAGGACAACAAAGATTACTTCACAATGATCAAGTCCTTACAAGCCCTCACAAGAGGTCTGCTTATAATGTATGTAACAAGGTGTTAGGGGTGATTGGGAGATATATGCAAAACTACTTAATGTATGACTGAATATACTTATGCAAACAAAACATTACATTACAGTGTTATTCTTAATACAGGAAGGTAATCATACATACACATAAGAAATGGGTACAGCATACACTGTAGAAGTGGAATATTTTTATTCTGGTAATTTTGCTTTGTACAATAATGAAAGATATCCTTGGAGGGTTGTTAGTAATGGTAAGCATGGAATACATAGGTAATAAGTCAAGACTTGCTACATATATGTGTGTTAGTTCAAACAATACGTGTAAAGACCAACCATGCAAACAAGATAGAGACACATATGGGTAAACTACAGCATAGAACAGAGAAACATCTTCATTGCAAAATCTCAATAACATTACAGTTCATCATCAAGTACTCAAATGATTTGTGTGTGTACAGCCTGCTTATTGGCTCATATCTGTGCACCATGAGCTGACACCAAACCCTAAGGAAAGTTCTGCTGCAATATACATGAAGGTTAATGTCTTCTACATATATAGCAACTTTTCTATTTAAACATTCTCACAGTCAATGAAGAAAACCGGTTGACTTTCATATGTTCAGTGAACAAAACCATGTGACCCCAGATTTCTGACGTCATCAGTGATGTCAGCAGTGATGTTGTCTTTGATGACCTGGGTGTTAGTCTTAGCAGTGCATGGTTGGGGCGTGAGTTATGGTTGTTTACCTTACCATAACTGGTGAATTTCTGTGTTTATTTTCAATTTTACTTGTAATTTGATAGGTTTATATTGGTACAATTTAAGCAGAACGTGCCTTTAACAAACTTTTTTTTACTGAATATATATATATATATATATATATATATATATATATATATATATATATATATATATATATATATATATATAATATCAAATCTGTTTGTTTGTTTGTTTGTTTGTTCCTTATACAATTCCATAGCGTTCCACCAATCTGCACCACATTTTGCATAGATACCTGTGAGGACCATCCAGACATCAAGGACTAAATTACATGTGGAAACCCCACCCGTTCCCTGGATTTAAGCCAATGCACCCATGTGATGTTTGCCTAGATGCATTGAAACATCAACAATGGCTCATTTTAAGTATCTCAATGAAAGGAACCAAAAACTATGTTTCAAGGACCTAGTACTGACCACCTCTAAGATATTTGCAACACAATGCATGAAATCAGTGAAACCTCAATATGGTCATAGAAGACAAGACAAAGCTCATTTTAAACACCTCAAATCCAAGACCAAAACTCTCAAATGAATGAGCAACTCTATGTTATGAAGTAACACACACATTAAAAACAGGCTCTAATTTTTTAAACATGTCCGCTACCCAACTGCTTGAAAAAAAAGACAAAGATGAAGTTTTGCAGTCAAGTATCACACATCTGTTGGTTGGCAAACAAGCGCTGTACAAACAAATACTGGTTCTGACATCAAGCTGATGTAAATTGTATGCTAAGGATCCTAGGCCCACCCACATGGTTTGTTATTTTAAGCTGTGCAGAGTATACATTGAATGACCTGCATGACTTCTTATGTACTGCAAACCAAAACAAAGGTGGGAGAACTCTGTTCTCTTGACCCTGTCAATGTATCAAGGTACTTTCACCATCGCTTCATTGCCATGCTGCACTTCATCTGCAATAAAACTACCCCTCTGCTCAGAGAAGTGGAATATTTTTTTTGGAGAAAGGAATATCAATCCAGAGGAGCACCACACAGCCACATGTTTTTGTGGATAAAAGATGCTCCCAAATTTGGCCATGACAGTAATGCCACTGTTTTACAGTTTATTGAAAAATACATAGCATGCAACATTCATTCAGAAACCACAGATAGTGACCTATGTACACAAATTGTAAGGTTCCAATAACATAATTGTGGCAAATACACCCGATTTTGACATAAAAACAAAGGTAAATACTATACCAAATGTCGCTTAGGCTTCCCTAGACCCGTTTGCAAAAAAGGACAAGTAAATAGCTTCATGTCTTTTGTTACGCACCACGTAAAAGGCAAATCTCCTAAAAACACACACAATTTTAAAAAGGACAAAGCATTCAAGTACATCAATGATTACAATGCAATCATTACCCTCTTGTGGAATGCAAACATAGTCATATAATAAATCACAGACAATTCTACTGGAGTTGCAAGATATGTCATGGCCTATCTCACCAAAGCTGAGAAAACAGAGCTAAAAGACCTCTAGTATGACATATCATCTGACAAAAATGTCACAAAAAGTTTTACAGCTTCAGTATAAAAATGCTGTCCCGCAAAGATGCAGATCTTTTAACAGGCAGACCCTAATATTTTAAATCTAAACACATTGGCCCTCATTAGGATCCTGGCGTTAATGGGTTAACGGCGCCGTAAAAGGTGTTGGCGCCTTTAAACCCTTAACGCCTGATTATGAGGTCCCTTAGTGGCTCCCGACCTTAACGGCTGGTTTGGACCAGCCGTTAAAGTAGGGACCCGCAAAGGGACTTTCGAGGTAATTACGGTACCGCAATTTGCAGTACCGGGAATTACCGCCATCCCCAGTCCCATTGAGCCCTATGAGGCAAAAATGGGAATGGGGAAGGGCCAATGGTAAATGGGGAATTACCACCCCGCCAACCTTTGAATGGGGCAGTAGTTCCCCATTTACCATTGGCGGACTTGTGACAATACCGGCAGCAACCATGGTGCTAATAGCGCCATTGGTTACCGCTGGTGTTGTAATGAGGGCCTTTGTCTGGCTAAACCTTGGTCCAGCTTCATCCCGAAAAAGAGTACTAAAATCCTACCAAGAGATAGAAACAATAGCCACTAATGATCCCATAAACCGGGACATTTTAAAAAACTATTTCATTAACACATACTACCCAAAAAGAAGTACTGTTTTGGAAATCACGTGCTTGTATGACCTAGCCCAAAACGACTCCTTCAACAACAATGTCACACCAGATGAGGCAACTGGCAAATATTCTGTCTGAACTTGTGAAGGAAGCCTAGTCAAACTTACCAAACTCAGCATAATGAATCATATAAAGTTATCATTTAAATCTCTGCAAAACAGAGAACTGTATTACATGGCCCTACTGAAAGATTTTAAACCTTGGAGAAAAGAAGACAAATTATTATGTGACTATGACTCATTTGAAACTGCATACAAAGCAAATGAAAGCAGTATAACCAATGCCAATTTCAAACAATACAAAGACATGTTGGACAATGAACGCCAACAAGAGGAAGACATTGAAGTTCAACTAGATAAAGACACTCCTGATGGCAGTCATCCTTTCATTATAGGAAGCCAAGAACCACTTGCAGAAGCACTCATTCTAAATGCAGCAGAAATAGCCATGAAAGAGGTAGAAAATACCACGTGTCAGTATAAACAATCTGAAGATGACTTGTCAGTGCTGAAATCACAGCTAAATGATGAACAACTCACCATTTATGTAGAAGTCACTGAAGAAATTGAACATGATTTCAAACATGAAACAAAAACATGTAGCTGTAAACATAACTCTGCTCCGGTATGTAAATGTTTAAGCTGGTTCTGTTAAAACATTCTTAATTCAAATAATCAGCAAATGTCTACAAACCTTAACAAACAACATCCTTTTTAATGTTGTAAAATAACCTACAGGTTTAGCTGCCTACAACATAGCAGGTGTACTGATAAATCAACTACTCCTCCTTCCAGTATAACACCAAAATAAATTGGAATTATACAAATTATCAGCAGAGGCTGCTACTGAAGTAAAGAGAATTCTGAAACAAATGATTGTGTTCCTTGTTGATTGAGGAAAGCATGGTTTCCAAACCTCATGTTGGCTTTAATTCACCTCAGAACGCAAGAAGTCCTAAAAACCAACTATAAAAAACTGTTTGGAGGAAAACATGTTCTAGTTTTCAGAGACCTCCTACAGTCCTACAATTAACACCAGTAAAAAGTCAACCTATTTTCAAAACATTAGGAAACAAACAATGTTGCAACACACTCGGCAGCATTGGAAATGTAAATCTCTGGCAACATTTTCAGTACAGAGAACTAACTCAAAATATGTGTCAGTCTGCAGACCTCACCTATGCTAACATTTTAAAAAGCATTAGAACTGGTCTGCTTATAAAAGATGCAAAATCCATCTTAAATACTAGACTAATCCTTGAACTATATGGAAGAAACACTTCTGCTCCTGACGTCATGGAAAAATGTACTCAACAAAATCTAAAATGCATGTCCTTAATGCCAACCCTTGCAAGCTGTAGTCAATTCAACAAGACAATGGGCCTCATTGTGAGTCTGGTGGTAGCCAGGCTGGAAAAACTGGTAGGCTGCCACCAGACTTGTAATACCATTCTGCCTCTGTGATTGCTGGAATCATGGGGCATAACAACCCAGGTGACCCAGTAATTCCGGAGCAGGAATTCTGTAAATCCCCATTCCCATGTAGTCCCATAGGACTCCATGGGGATGGGTGTTAGGCGGAAACCTGTGCAGTTCCCTCTGGGACCACTGCAAAAGATTTAGGACTACAGGTGTTTGGCAGTAAACCCACTTGGTAGCAGTCTGTACCATACTGATTCACTTGGTAGCTGTGGCTGAGCAGTCAGACTTCCCTCAAGAAGAGTTAGGCAGGATGTGGAGTATACAAAATAGGGCCATCTACACAGTAGAACAAGTAGACACGGAACAAGGCTTCGGTGTAAAGATATAAAGGTATTTATTTATAACAACACATCTATGGAAAACACTCTGGCACTCTTACGGCAAAATAACTTCAATCACAACTTACTATACGAAGAAAATATATCAATCCGCCTAACAATATTTCGACAAGTCAAGGTTCACCGGCATCACTTATTTGCAGACAGAGGTGTATGCGTTACCCTAGATGGCACTCTAGTATTCGTTAGGACGGGAGAGAAAAATAAGGCAGGTTATGAAATCAACTCGGTACCAATACTTTACGGACAAATGCAAGGCAAGTAAGGCAGGCTACTGCAGATCACAAAGTTCAGAGGCCAGGCCCACTCAGAGAGGGGCAAGGCGATAGGTCCCAAAAAGTGTCTCAGTAGAAATGCTCTTCAAGTCTTTAGCGCAAATTGTTATGGAAAGATTGGACCAGTTCAGAACAGTAAGTTAAAGAAAGCTTGGAGGTGACCCAATGGAAAGGCGAGGATTAAGACACCTCACTCTATCCGGCAGAAAGGGAAGCCAGGCGGACACGGTACCTTGTTTGTGGAGAGACAGCTCCGGCAGGGGACATTGTTCCTGGTGGTGGATGACGTCGGGTCTTTGCCAAGAGTAGAGATGATCTCGTTGTCGAAGAAAAGTGAAGTCCGGTGCACCACCAGGGAAGAGACCAGCCACGGAGTGCTCCGTCACAAGGCAGCACATTTTGGTCGCGGTACAGGGGTAGTAGCTATCCAGTTGCCGGGGTGCTCTGCACGGGCGATTCGACCACTGCGTCCTGAAGCGAAGAAAAAGCAAAGGTGACTGGTTGTTCCCACCAGTCAGGGGAAGAGACTCTCTGGCAGGGAGATCTCCTCTGTCGTCTGGAAGTGGTGATTCGGTTCAGCAGGGCTCCACCGGAGGTGTCGTCATTGCAGGTCAGCTCAGCTTTACCCTCGTCGGATTCTTAGGTCCTGTGGCGACTTCTGAAGATCCAGTCCCAAAAGCCCTGCTTTTATGCAGAAAACCCCCATTCATTCAGCCTAGCTGTCACTCAAAACACGCTAAGTGGTGAGCGGGGAGGCTCACCACTTGGGCCAATCACACCAGAGTGCGACCGGAGTTGGCAAGGAAACTCGGTCCAGGGTGCCTAAACCCCCTCCCACACCCCTGTGGTAACCCAGACAGAATGGCACCACTTTGGAGGGTCTCTGTACAGAAGCCCGCCAAAAGTGGAACAAAGGGCTCAACCTTTGGTTTAGGAGTCACAGAGACGAACACAGACGCCATTTTAAAAACCGAGTTCTGGCAGAAAATACCATCCGATAGACTTATTTAAGATAAGTAAACCGGTGGTATGTTAGAGATTAACCAGGAAAAAGGTATCAATCTCCATAGGGTTATACTCGGGGTCGAATATAACAAGTAGTTTCCACTGCCACCAGCTAAAACTCGACGAGGGGGGATGGGACAATGCCCCCTCGCATAACAGACCCAGGAGTAATCAAATTACCCCTAATAGTACGTCCACAATAGGATGGTTTGTACTAGTTCTGTTAGTAAATTTAGGTCTAGTAAAGCCAATGGTGACTTTACATGCCCGGGGAGACAGTAGTCAGTCCCCGGATATGGAGTCTATGATGGAGGTTCGCTAGGACGCCCCAGTGTTATGGCACGTAGGGTGCGGTGTAACACACATAGGAAAAAATATGAGACCCTATGGAGTAAAAGACCCCATAGCCCATAGGACACATTGACATTCAAAGGAATTACACACATTCATGTCCAAGAGTGGGAGAAAAAGAGTCTCACTCTTGGCAGGATGGAAAAAAACAAACTCCAGAAATCCAGCAAAGCTGCTGGGTGACTCACTAGGTTAGGAAATTCAGCCTAAACAGAGAATTCTCCCTAACAATGGGGACCATGGAAACACTGGTTCCGTCTATGACAGAGCTGGTGTTTGCATGTCTGTCTGCAGGTGGGTGGTGTTAATCCTGCCAGGTCAGACCTGGCGGGAGTGACACCTCCGGCCTGCAGGACTCTGAATCAGCTGGTCCGGAAAGAGCGGTGGTGGCCGTTTTACTGCCACTGTTCTGTCCAGACCGGCAGGGTCATAATGAGGCCCAATGTTAAAAAAAGAAATGCAACCCATACGGCATATCAGCTCCACAGACAAACTAGAAGTGCACGGCTTGACACTCCCTATGTGTCAATAAGAAACCGCACGACAACACAGCTTGATTGGAGAAAATATTAACTTTGTGCCTAAATAGTACAGTAATTCTAAAAAACGTAACCTTGATGTAGAACAAGGTTTAGTGAATGGAGCAATTGGTACAGTTGCTGGCTTACACACATATCCACATGACAAAAATATTCAGTTTGTAAACATTCACTTTGAGAAACTTGCAGAAGTTAAAGAAATTGGCAGCACATTAGCAGGTGTCCTTCTTTTCAAAGACATGTACTTAAGCAGAATACAATTTTCTCTATCCCTTGCATATGCTGTCACTATCGAAAAATTGCAAGGTCTAATCCTAGATCTAACCCTAGATCACACATTGATTGATATTGGCAGCACAGTCTTTAAGGAAGCTATGATTTATGTAGCACTTTCACATCTTGATACACTCAATGGTCTATTCCTAGTTAACCTTGATGCAACCATTCTAGAATACAACAGGCTGCATTCACTATAATCCCCATTTAGATATATACCCTGTACCTCAATAAATAAAACCTTTAAAAAGAAAAGTAATGCAAACAGTCTCTTAAATAGATCTCCCAACAATACCACTAAAGAAGCAATGACCAACTCCTTCCCCATCAAAGAATACAACCACAAAACTGTCTACTACAAACTCAACTGTACATCAATCAGAAAGGAAAGAGATAAATATCTCTTCTTCAAAGAAATCTGCAGGCCCATCAAACGATGCAGACACCCAACTCATTGGTCCATTTAAATTCAGCAACACAACTGGAGTAAATTGCTTTGCAAATGTAACAGCAAAGACCATTTGTGTTTGCAAATGCTCTTTCTTTATATAAATACCACAAATAATCGTGACAGCACCTACAGTGTCTCAGGAATAAGGCAAGAATTGGACTACTGTGCAGGAATGGTGAAATGTACCTATTAACACACAAGAAGATTTTCAAGAATTCCTAAGGTACTTACTACATGTACTGGAAACCAAAAACATCCCTATAAATTATATTATCCATATTTCATACACATGGAATCATACATGCACTCTCTGCAACCATGTTTCACAAGAGCACATCCCTAATGAACAATCTGTATATGTATCCATACTAAATTGTGAATCCATTCCATTTCACCGGCATCTGCAGCATGCAAATCATGGCATATTATGCTTTTTCTGAAATTCAGACAATCGATCCAGTATGAAAATCATCTCACATAGCCATTATTTCATACTAATTCTTCTTAGGTACAATGCAGATGGTAGCAAAAATAACTGTAAGCTTACTAGCTTCACACACAGCCAAAAATCTCTCTGCAAGAAAACATTCACAGTATTAGGTATAATATACCACACTGGTTCCACAACGACTTCAGGGCACTATACTTCAAATGTCAGAAAAGATGTGGCTGGTATGAATGCAACGACAAGTACGTTATTCCAAAACCTAGGTTACCAGCAAATTTAACAAATGCCTGCTTAATATTCCTTCAAACCAAAAGTACTCACTAAACTGTAGCACTATAAACAGTTAGAAAAAACCAACATGTATATAACTACATTCATAATACTACAAAAGTACTCTTAAAAGTCAAATGCAGTTAGAAACGCAAACCGGTAACTAACTACTTTAAAAACTAATATATTATCACACTTACACTGACATAATTGTAGTCATTTTTTTTTGTTGATTGATTTGTTTTCCCAATGGCCCAATGATAATTGAAGTCAATTCAATACCACACACTAATGTTGTACCAAACATAGTACATATAATGTACTGTTTATGAGGGTAAGGAAAAAGTAAATGTATATGCAAAATGGTATGAAATTAAACCTTTTCAACAATCCTGCTTATCAAATTATACTGTCCTTTTCTCACAGAAAACGAACCATAGATTCCAGTTTTACTACTTTATACAACTAAGTAACCGTACCACGTGTAAACAAATACACATTCCATAAACACCATCCTCAATTCCACTACAATCATAAATACCACATACTTTCTACTCCCCTTACAGTAAATATTATTACTATACACATATTACTGTAATGGTTGTGGTCAGTGGCCATGCCCCCAAAAATCTGGCCCTGACCACGACCACCACAATATAATTAAACTATATAACAAGTACATACAATACACCTGAAAAGAACAAAACTCACCCTGTTCCTCCAGCCATTGAATTGATGTCCGCTGACTTTGGAATTGATCACAGATTCAGCGGCAACTGCAGATCCTATTTGTGCCTATAAAACCAGCTCCAAATCACCTTCATTCCATTGCCCTACTCTTTCTATGCCCTCTTTCAGCCATCAAATAACCTCCAAGGACTTCTTCCTCAGTGCGCTGACCAAGGACACCGCCCGCTGTCCATGGATCCAACATGGCGGGTGTGTCCAAAAATATGATGCACCTCACGCTTTTCACCATCCAATTAGCGGGTGCATCATCACGATGGCCGGTGGTACAATCGGAAGCCTGTCCGTGGACTGAACAGGGAAGTGAGTCCACGGACCAGACCCAAATATCGCTAATTTCTTTTACCTACTTTTTGGCAGATTTAATAAAAATACTGGATGGATTTGCACCAAATTTTCAAGAGCACGCTTATGGGACCAGGCTGCTGCTCCAGATGCACATTTGGTGAAAATCCGTCCAACGGTTTGGGCTGTAGGAGTGAACAACATTTTCTTTCCATTTTGTCTATGAGAAAAACCATCCATTTTGAGACTCCCCCGAAGAATCAATCTGAGGGGGGCATATACTTTTTTAAACGTTTGGTGGGGATTTGTCTACCAAAAAGTGCTATTCCTGTGGGTTAAGCAACTTAACCATAAACACACGGCTGCTACCACAGGTGGTGTAACATTATATCTTCATCAGGATGTCCTCCTTCTTTTGAGCTGGTAACAGACTTGTTTGACCATTCTTTTGTCTAATTATTTGTCCCATGATGCCATTCCCTCCCACCCTGCTATGAATGGAAATTAACTAAAGACTACCATAAATCAGTAACTGCTCTTTTTCACATCATTGATTGACTAGATGCAAGCATCTGTACAACTAATAGGGTCAAATAGGGTCTGTTTTTGAGTTTGGTGGTAATTTGCCAGATTAAAAAGTCATTTAAATTATCTATTTTAGTCAGTTAGTAGGAATCCCTTGCATACAACGGTTGCTCCATATATGATGTGACAATTTGTTTTTTTAGTAAGGTGCAAAAAATGTTCTAAAAAATATCTTAGTGCACGGTTTGTTATAAGTGTTGCCACTCGGGTACACTCTGCAATATGAATACATACATAAAGGGATGCAGCACCCACATTATTTTTGTTTTTAAATTTATATTATGTGGATTTCACGCCTCGTGGTATGCAGAGGAAAAGGGCCTGATTTACAAAGCATTTTTCTATGGAATTGCCCAGTTGTAAAATGCTGTGTATATCTGCCTCCAAGAGTCTGCTTAAGTATATAAATAACCAATTTTGGAAAAGGTATGCACGTTTATTAAATGTGTAGCATTTGTGCAAACGCGTGCCTCTGTTATGTTTGCATTATCCAATTTAATACAAGTGAAATGGCCAAAACAATTTGAATAGTATGGATATGCATCACAAATAGCGAACTGAATGCACAATTTCATATTAAGCCGTGATGTTTTCATGTATATCCCTAAGGATCATGCATTGGGGAGTAAAGGTTTTATCCCAAACAAGCCATTTTCTCAACAAAACATGTGATGGCTTTGGAGTGGGTTAACAATTCATGTTCTAAGCAATTTATTTCTAAGATTGCATTCAAACATGTAGGAATGAGAGCTTTTCGTGGAACTGCACCTTCATCAAAGAAAGATGGATGATGATGAATGCATAATGTCTTTAATAGAAGTGAAACCAGAGGTACACACAGAGTAATGCGTGGGGAAAAGATGGACGGTGAGCATATAAATCAATTTTGGAGGTTTTGTGTTATTACCTCCAACTCAAATTTCCGTCTTGCTCTATGTGATATAATCAGAAATTAAACTCTTTCATTGATTCGTACTGCTGCAATCAATCTACAACAGAAACCTTTCATTATCTGTGCATCTCTGTGCCCACTTCTGTTTGTTTTAGAATATTCGGATGGTGTGTTTCATGCGAAGGAAACGCAGGTTCATCCTTGGGCTGGGTTTAGAAATGTTATCACTACAAATGAGTGTGACTCTCATTAAATGCAATGTATAACAATTATTCGCTATGTCTTGCAAAACGGTGTGCTTTTTATTCCAGCCCCAATTACATTTCCAGATTCAGTATAGGTTTTCGATGGATAACTGCAGGTGAGGCAATTCAGGCAAAACCTAATTCTTATTTGATGATCAGCTGTTTTTTTGTAAAATGGAAAATGACCAACGGGCCCTTAACTGAAGGCAGATTCGCAGATGCTTGCATCTCACACCATCTCTAAATATATTAGTGTGATTGTAATTGCCTCACCAGTAGATTTCCAGCAAGTGAGCCAACAGAGGCGGTTCCACAGACTTTTCAACAGACCCAGAGAGAGATGTTGGGAATACACACTGTGGTGTGTTCCAGAGTTTAGCATCTGGTTGCCACTTTTGTCAAATTGTCCCTGCTGGTATCCGCAGCTGTTTAATGTGTTTCTGAAAAGGAAACATAAAAAAAAAGAAAAATGGATGGTAAAAACTGTCTAGCGGTCATGAAACGTGTTTCTCAAGTCAATAAATATGTTTCTGTTGTGTTTTTTTCCCACTGTAAGTAACTATGCATTTATTGGGAAAGTTGCACTGTGTTCCGCAATGGCACCTTTTTCACCTATATGAAATGGGTAGATGATTGTCTCAAATGTTTGCAAATTATTAAATCTATGACGCTTTGCAAACGATCTAAGCGCTCTCATTATTTTGTAGTGCCATTATGGACCCTCCTGATGCACTGCTTCAGAGAGCCCATTAGGAGGCCCTTGGAAATGCTCTAGTGTCTGAGTGGCACTTATGATAATGCACACGTCATCTAAGTTACAAGGTTTTTTTTCATGAACATTAGGAGATATATATTTCAAAAATCAGAATTTTGAAACTGGTATATTTGTTTATATAGTGTGGCAGATACTGTATCGTACAGTGTGTAATCCTAATCACTGTCGCCCATACATCCACTCTGTGCAGTATTCTTCTTGCATTCCACGAGCACTGCTGTACATGTTTAGTAGCCCTTTAGAAGACGTACGTCCGCATTATGAGTTCATAGGTAATGGGAAAAAAAAGTGTCAGTAAGGGAATTGCTGCATCTTTTAACGTTCCTCAATATTACAGGTTGTTGGAACTGGTGGCAATTCCACTGGCGGTAATTCCACTGGAGAATTAGCACAAGAGAAATTATCGCCAATGAACTAATGTTCATTCCTCTAGTGCTAATTCCTCTTCCAGTGGAATGAGTCCCAAAAAAGAGAGCATTAATTCCACAGTATTACAAGCTGTAATACTGTTGAAATACTGACTAAAGAGGTGGTAATTACTTCAAAATCACAGTGCAGTTACCAACACTTAGAAGGTGGAGGTAAAAGCCGCCAGGGGATGAAAATGAATCCACATATGCCAACAATTGGTTCCAAAAGGGTATATAAGCCACCTAACCTCCCACATCCAAGCAACATGCAGCCACAAGCAGACATGAATTACAGTATCCAAAACCTGCTAGTGTTCACTGGTGCTCCAGCAGCATGGAAGGCAACAGAAGGTAAGGAAGCAGACACCATGAAGGCTGAAGAGATGTGTGTTGTGGAGAACACCCATGCACCTGGTTATTGACTGATGAACAGTTAGTAACACTATCTCACCTGAACCATGACTCCATTAAAGACCTTTTCACCATCATTGAGGCAGAACTTCAGATTGGGATCCAAATCAGGACTGACATTCCACCCCTTTGGAAGCTGGTGCCTGCCCTGCACTTCTGTGGGATGTGTACTTTTACTTTTGAACACACTGATGGAATAATGCAACATGCCTAATCTAACCTTCTCCAAAGTGCGGGTGCGAGTGGTGGATGCATATTTGACACATGTGCACCACCCAGCTCCCTCACCATCATATAGGGCCAGAAATATGCAGCAAACAAGTGTTTACACAATACCACACTTATCCAACATGATAGCAGCACTGGACTGTACACATGTGACATTAGTGCACCCAAAGGCAGTGGAGCCTGTGTATCGAAACAGGAAACATTACCATTCCTTGAACTCAAATGACTTGTGATGCCATTGCTGTGCTCTTTTTCTAGGTTCCCTCCATGATGTCATGGACCTAAGGAACTCTGTCAAACCCTAGTAGCTTCATAACAAGGTAGGTTGCAAAAAGACAGTGGGGGTCATTATGAGTTGGGCGGTAAGGGATACCGGGCACCGGTAAGGAGACCGGTGCTGGTAATCCCTTACCACCCAATTCTGAGGTCCCTTAGCAGGAACCGTAAAGGACGTATGGTCGGAGCACACGTTCTTTATGGGTCCCGTTAAGGGACCAGGGCGCTAATTACGGGCCTGCCAGTAATGACCGCCTTCCCCATTCCCATTGAGCTCTATGGGGGCTGAAATGGGAATGGGGAATGGCTGGTTGGATGGGGACTTACCGGGTCCTTCAGGGTCGGAATGACCAGGTAATTCCCCATCCAAGCAGACCTGACCCGGACCCGGTATTGGAGGCAGCCATGGCGCTACTAGCGCCATGGCTACTTCCAATCTCGGAATGAAGCCCAGTTTACTGTATTACTCGTGATACATCTAATGATATTGCATGCATTGTTTTTTTGAGGTTGCAAAAACACCGCATATTTTGTTACTTGTGAAACATCTAGTGACTTTGAATATATTTCATGTAATAATCTAAAACAAACAACATATATTTATCCAATTTTCCATTATTCAAACTCGATCATTATATTCTCACTCATCTCTAAACAATGCAATGTTAGATAAATAACAATAAGTAAAAATGGCTATAATTACAATATTGTTCGGGCAATAAGTTCGTCACATCATTATTTGTTATGCCTGACACGTTTAGCCTGCTGTGCTATAGCTAACATTCCTTCTTTTGCGATACAATGAGCATCATATTTTTTCTAACATTCTTGACAGCAAGACTACCGGTCGCATCGATATAATGCAGTTAACCAAGTTTGATAATCTCTGCTTGACATACTAAGAATATTTTCAACAATCACTGCTGACATAATTACCTCTCCAAACATCAGGAAACCCCATATCTGCTGTGTCTCATGTCAACATTCACTTGCATGTGGTCAACCCACAACGACGGAAACCCACAATGTGTAACCTTCACCACAAACACCATGACAAACACAAATACGTCGTATATATACATGGTTGTTCTGTGTATTTCTTTAATGAAACAATAAACCTAAAACAACACAATTGATTACTAAAATCAAATTGCAACGTCCATGAACGTGCAGAATGTTACACGTCGCATTAGCAGCATAGTCCGTTCCTCTACTGGCACCCTTTGCTCAGTCTTCCATAATGGAAAAGATTAAAGGCTGATCACCTCGTGTTACTACAAACCCCTTAGTTTGAACACACGCGCTTCAATTGAGACTCTACAAGGCCAACAGTGAGGTTGATTGTAACCCTTATATGGGCAATTGTAGCCCCCAAGCCTCATCAACATTATCTACTGAACCCCTCTGAAGGCTTACAGTGCATACCATGGCTACTTAGTCGGACGCCTTGAAATGTTGTGGCCATCATGGTCAACATAAATACATGGAACTAGACACTAACTTTCACAGCAAGAGACGATGGACCAAGCAAATGTACGATCTAAATGTGAAATTCTATGGGTACCATTTGGAAACAGGATTGCTATATAAAGGAATACCATATCCTAGACTCAACCACAACTGTGTCGTTCATCTTGGCCATTAAGACCACTTGTGAATGATTGTAGACCATACATAAAAGTGTGCTCCCATCTTGCTAGTACATTGTGAATATTACGTCCTCTTGGGTCGTGCATGACTTTTGCTAGGACAAGCCATTTAATGATGTCTGTAGTGTAACCCAAATCTAAGTAAGTTTGGGCTAAGGGAGCACTTATGTTCCTGTCCAGATACGTGACCAATGTTCTGTAATTCTCAAGTTACTTGTCTACATGTTTTGCCCACATCAACGTTATTGCATGGTCATACAATTGCGTTGATCACACGAGTCGATTTGCAATTTGTATATTCATCTAAATGCCATTGTTGAAACATCAAGATGTTACTTGTAAATGTTCATACTGCACACATTCTACGTGGTCTATGGCCCTTCACTGGAAGTATTTCCTACATTGCTGTTAAATGCGGTTCTTTCCTTTGATCTATGCTGGATGCAGGGACTAACAATTGAAGTAGGTTAACCCATTTCTCTAAAGCAAACTGTGGACGTTCTACATTTGGATCTTCAGATTGTAAGACAAGTTAATACTTAGCTATTAGTTCTATGAGTGCACATTTGAACAATAGAAGGAACATTTCATTTGGCACCAGCAGACAGGTGTGGGACTCTAGTGCAGTTGTGGGGAAAATGGTTGTTGTCTGTACAACACTGCACAACATGTGTGTACGGAGGAATATTCCAATGCCTCCAGATGAGAACAACACACCCCTGGCACCGAGGATGAAGAAGTTGGAAGTAATAACAGGCCACACTGAGATGGATATGAGAAATTGAGGAAAGTATGCATTACCTGGCGGGAACTAATGGACAGCTATTTCAAATTGGACAAATATGCCCCTGTCACTGTACTGTTCCTTTCACTAAAATCACATCTGACACTAATGCTAAATGAACACTGGTTTCATTGCCTGTATTGATAAGTGCTTTATTTAGCATGTACACACACGTGCCCTCCTCACACCCTCAATTTCTGGCAGAATTACCATTCAGTAATTCCTCTACTATTCTAGTGGAAATGCTAATTCCACTGAACATTTTTTTAGATCAGTACTGAATGTTGGCACTAATGTTGTTGAAGAGAATTATCACTCCGGCTGATGCTTGAGGCATAAGTTGCCTCATAAGTTGTTGCTGATTCCACTGGACATCATGGTAGTAACAGTAATTCTGTCCAGTGCAATTATATCCATCTTTACTGCTGGACCTCTGCCCAAAGCAAGAAAACTGCATGTTAATACATATAAAAAGATAGGTTGTTATAATGAAATGTATGCTGAGGATTGTTGTACACCATTACCATGACAATGAGCTTATTGCTGAGCTTTTCTTTAAAATATATTTGTGCCTATGGTTGTACAACCTTTGCACATACAAAGTTACACAATTAATATCTCAGTAATTAAAACAAACATTACATTATTACATAGGGACAACATTAAATAATCAAAATAGATAAGAATTAATACAATCGGTCATTGAATAATTAAGATTTTTAAAACATGTGCAATAAAAGAAACCCGGATTTCCACCTTAATGCAAGCGATGTTCAACACCCAAGATTCCCTTCTTAATGAAATAGGCAGTGTCAGAGGTAGATGATTTGCAAATGTGTCTTATAATTAAAAGACTAACTAAGGCCAAATGGCCAATTGTAAGTCAAGCAATATTATTTGTTTCTATAAGTACATTCACTTGTGCTTTTGAATAGATAAAATAATCAGATAAAATGAAATAGTTGGAAATAAAAAATGATGTGTATTTGTTCAAGCCTATCCTCCACTGTGTGGAGGGTCTTGGAGTCGAGGTCATCAGCCTTTCAACTCGTGGCGTTTGAACAAATACACATCATTTTTTATTTCCAACTATTTCATTTTATCTAATTATTTTTAGACACATAGACTGGAGGTGGCATAAATAAAGAAGAGTACCAACCTCCAAGAAATGTGCACTTGAGTGATTTAGCTTGAGGAAAGTAGTCAGAGAGCTTAGGGCTAGGATCTCCACACCCATTTTGCAGGCGGCACATCATTGCCATTCTAGGGATGGTGGCACCAGACTATGGGTATATGAGATAAGAACACACAGGGCCAGAAAGTTAACAATAGGGTCTTAGACCCAGGAATAATTTGTCTAAATATAAGAACTATTGTCTGTTTTGTGATATATAAGTTGGGGCATAGACAATTATTGAAAGCCCATTGACTTTTACTGTTAGTATCTGTACGTACCATTAGACCACGTAGGTCTGAACCCACCTGTGTGCGGTAACAAAGGATGAACATCGAATTCCCAAAACATATCACACCAATCGTTCTCCCCCTTGTAGATTTTGGGGCTCTCCCCTCCCCCTCCTTAGCCAGACAGTCTATATTTAAGTCCCCGGCCACAATCATTTTACTCTTAGGATATTGGGTCATCTATTCTCTCAAGCAGTCCTTGATCGATTTCAATAATTTCAATGTGCAACTGCCATCAGGAGGATCATACAATGTGATTAAAAGCGTGGGACGTATATCAAACGGAGATTGCGACAGAACGGCACAAAGAAGGTTGAGGTGGGACCAGCTACCCAAGAAAAGTTTCAAACCATAGTCAACATTTGCCCCCATACAAAGATCACCCTTGGGACAACCCGCAATAGGGGTCTTTGAGAGGCTGAACAACAAAGTATACCCATCCAAATCAAACCTACTAGTCAGCCAAGTCGCCTGCAATATAAACATATGAGCATTCTTTAACTTAACAGTGCCTCTGGGTTGACCAGAAAGGAACTGTGTCCACGTGTGTTCCCAGAAATCATGCCAAGTTCATTGTTCAGAAAAGGCTTAAATCATTGCTTAGTGGTGGAGGGTATGTTCTGCCAGGTGCCCTCTTGCCTGGTAAGAACCTTCTTAGAAAGTTTGTGCTGGCCACCACTCTGTTGGCACTTCAGCCTTAATTCGTAGACACCTGCCAACTCGTTGTATGGTTGGAAGATCGCCATGTCAAAGCCCAACCCAGCCAGATCACTAGCTTGTCTACAAATGAGTTCAGCAGTCTCAGGCATCGACATAGTTATCAACTCCCAGTTGGTGGAATTGCCTATCCGTGGTAACTCCAAGGATGAAATATCAGAAGATTTTAACTTTGCTAGGGCAGGGATAAGGATCAAAAGCTGGAAGACTCTAGGCTGAGGGGTTTTTCTCAACTATTTTCACAAACCTCGAACCCGAAGCATGATCATCAGGCAATTTAGCTTGCACTACTGCCTATTTTCACTGTTGCAGTTGTTCCACATGTGCTAACCAGGCAAGTCGGCTTTCATTGCCACTATTGTTGGAGAGCGCCATAACAAGGGCCACCGGCTGAAGGTTGTGTTGGTAAGGCTGAGTTATCTGTTCAATGCCTGTCACCATCATTCTTTCCAACTGCCACTTACCCCTGGATGGCTGCCTCTCCGACCTGATTTATCAGTGCTCCACACGCTCCATTGATCAAGTCCAAACTTCTGCCTCCGCTGTTCAATTTGTTACATTTGTTACATGCTATTGGCAGTGACGATTGGAATCGTGGTGTGCAGGATTTTACCCTAATTGCCAATATTTACCTTATTGCAAGGATTACAGTCTTTCTCAGTCAATCTTTACACCACACGGCCCTTCTTGCCATGCCCATTTGTTGATGTAGCCCATCTGTCGAGGGGGCTGCATAACTCTAACTGCCTTGGTGAACCTTCACCCATTTCCCTTGTGATGGTATAAAAGCCAGAGACTGAAGGTGGAAGTGGTGAAGGATTCAAGCTGTTTATGGGGGTTGGGAGAATGAGGGCTGGCCAGCTGTGGCCCAACGCATGTACAGGTAGAAGGAGAATAGTCGTTGTGGTAATTGATGTAAATCATATCTGGCAGGCTATTTAGCATAGACATTTTGGCACATATTGCCTCAAGGGCATGGTCCTCCGAGTGGGCCACAATGTTCACTGTGTCCTTGCCACTATCTGCCACTGATGGAAAACAGCAGGGTTTGGGCTCCCTACACCCTGGCAAAGGTCCACTAACTTTAGTAGGAGGTTTTCCCTGAACGTTAGTTGTTGTTATCGATTGACTCCCCACTTTGGTAGGTAGAGGGCGCTTGTTTTATTGTGATTGTTCACCTGCAATGATCGTCTGCATGATAATTTCAAGCAGGGAAATGGTGTTAGATTAGTTATCTGCCAACTTAGTGACTAGTAGTAAAACGGCTTCCAGTTTAGCTGCTATGGACTGGATGGACTGAAGAGCACCACCCTCATCTTTGCCATGATCCAGGTCATCACTTATTGATGTGAGTGTCCCAAATTCCGAATCTTCGTCAAAACTGCTAAGTGTCGTTGCAAATCTGTCCAAGTCTGGAGTACCAGACAGATTTGTGGCTTGGGTTAGGAATTGGGCGGGGCTTACGATCCGAGGGATCTCCTTCTAATATTTTCACAGAGCTTTATTTAGTATTTATTTATTTATTTGTTGGTCATTTTTTATGCAGTTTTACAATTAGCAGAACTGTTTGAAAGCACCCACAGGGCGACATGGTGGGGACAGCGGAGGTAGACAATGAATTACAACAAAAATAAATAATTGAATTAATAGTATAAAACAAATAGGGAGACTAACAGGCATTGGGAACAAACCTGCTATGCCTTGTGAGTGTTGAGAATTTGCAAGTGCAGGGCAAAGGAGGTTAAGGAGGTATCTGTTATTGTCAATCATAAAAGAAGTAACCAAAGAAAAAGGCTGGGCCGCAACATCGGTGAGTTCCCTTTGTGTGCCAATAGATGAAGGCATGAGAATCAGAGTTTCTTCGGGCGCTGGGGGAGGTACCTGTGTTTTGGTAAAATAGCCTTTGATTTTGGACTGTTGTCCCTTCCCCGTAACGTCCTTTTCCCCCTTCCTGGCACGGGATGGGCCAAACGTTCCCTGTGCTTGGGGGGTAGGCTGTGTCTCTGCTTCCCTCTAAGTGCCAAAGTGCTTCAAAGACAATATCGGGTTTTCTTAGAACCCATCAGGTTTTCCATAAGGGGTCTAATCTTTGAAAACAGCTAGGTGCGTGGAAAAATAGGCCAAAGGCACTCCTCCCCTGTTTAAAATGCAGCGATTTGCTACTGTAATATGAACAGGGCACGTACTCCCACCTCGAAGGCGGGAAACAATAATGGGAGGCGAGGGATTGCTGAGCTTTGCCTTCCTTATCATGTTCATTGGGGGCAAGCGGGGGAGTGATCCCCTTAAGAGATGCACATATATGCATGCACTGTTTAGTAGCGAGTGACTGGAGACACATTCCCCCAAAACTTTGTGACATTGCATGCAAGGTTTTGCAAGATATTAGCACTTAGGCAAGACATTGTTTCAATGCATAATTACGATCAAAATGGCTAGGGCTGATTGAAGTTGCATGGCTTAGTGCAAAAAACGCGTTGAACACATATGCTTTTTGTCCTAGTTCGAGCACCATGTGGAATTGCATTTGCCTTTGGTGCACATTTTTCTTTGATTAATCCCCAGCAATCAAAAAATTAGTTGGTGCATTAAAATATGCTTCTTACTTGTTAACACTAACGTAGGCACACATTCAATAAATGTTAGCACCCTGGAATTCGCTCCTGGCCATTGAAAATGCTCAGAACGCAGGCTGTATTCACAAAGGAAAGCCTGTGTTCTGAGTATTTTAATTAGCGTCTGGCGCTTCCCTTCCCTGCTCCCTTCTCCACCTTCAGATTAGCTGCCGTGTAGATCACGACACGGGTGTTAATGGTGTGATTCTTTTTATGTTGTTAATAAATTGATCAACATTGAAGATGGACTACCAGGCTGAAGGTACTGTGCTGCATCCGGCGAAAGATAAAGGTACGTTTTTCTTTCATTTTTACAAAATAAAAATAAAAACATTAGAACCTGTGCAGTGATCTACATGGGTGCTAGTGGTGATATGCCCTTCGGTGGCTGGGCCAACCACTTAGGTAACAGCCCGCCACCCTTGTTAAGGGACCCTGGCTGTGCTGGGGACCTGTAACTTGGGCACTGAGCCGTTACCTGCAGGATGGGCCTTATAAGTTTCTAGTAATGTGGATGTCAAATAACTATACAGGTCATTCTTTCTATTAATACGTTTCTGTGTATTTGTTTTAAAAATTATTTTATTGAAATTCCAATTAAGATAGTACAAATTATTTTGCATGGACTTCAAAGAAAACAGCATGTATCAGAACTTTGGTTTTTGTAGGTATATAACTGTTATGCTTAACACGGCTGCATAATCATCGGGTGGAAAATAAGGGAGATGGGTAATGAAGAGAGGCGATAAGACAGAGGCCAGAACCAAAGGGGGGAGTGGAAAGAGGGAAAGGGAGGAGAGTAAGAAAGGAAAGAGGAAAAAAAATCATACCAGCAACAGAATGCCAATAGTAGTCTTTATCTTGAGCAGGGTGAGAATCTCGTATGCGTGAGAATGTGGGCAACTTTCCCTCTGCCAATGCTGTTTCTCCATCCCCAGCAGTCCCCACACTTTCACCCACTAATAAGAAATATGTGGGCCCTCTGCTACCTTCCAAAAACGTGTCCGGGTGATCCAGGCAGCCATAAGCAGTTGGGAGGTCAGTTCGACTGTAGCAGCTGACATTGGGAAGCATCTGTCGTCGGGGACATAACCCAGTAACAAGACCCGTAGGTCCATGGCGAGTAAGGTGCCCATGATCTCATGAATTTTAGAGCGAACCTCCAGCCAGAATGATTGTATTAAAGGGCAATGCCACCACATATGAGCAAGGTCTCCCCGATCCCCACATCCATCCCAGCATCTGTCAGGGTAGGTGGGGTTCATAGCCTGCAAAGTGTTGCAGAGACAGATACCATTGGAAGCATACCTTAATCGCTCCCTCCTTTACTGTGGTGCACAGAGAGCTTTTTTGGGCCCTAGTCCGTATCCTCTGCCAGGCCTCCTCCAGGATCTCCATTCCCAGCTCCCTTTCTCATGCTACCATATAGGGGAACTTCTCCTCTGGTGAGGTGCTTTCCAGCAGCCTATAACATGCGGCTAATACTGTGGTTCTTGTGCCCCTCTAATAGTTTAAGTTCTATCCCTGATGGGGGCCTAGATGCTGACTGATGCATGGCAGTGTTAGTCAGCCAGTGGCGCAGTTGTACATACCGGAACTGCTCCGATTCAGGCCGTTTAAATTTCTCCTTACACTTCACAAAGGTCAGGGGGCCATCATCATCATACAGATCCCACAATCTCAAGAGTTCATCTGATGTCCATAGTTGGAAGGCTCTAACTTGTAGGACTGGGATGAAAGCAGGGTTTTGGGTATTAGGCGAGAGTGGGCTTAGGCTCGATTTAAATCGCTTCTGGGCACAGGCTTTATCCCAGTTCTGGAGTGTTGGTAGAGTAGCAGTCAGCATGGTGCCTTGTTGGTGACGCGCTTCCCTGGGGGGAATGGCTGGTGGCTCAGGGGGAAGGGTTAAGGAAATTGTTCAATGTCCCACTGGGTGCTTCATGTGCCCGCACCCATCCCAGCATTTTGGCTATTTGGGCCACACAGTAGTATCACAGAATCGAGGATAGGCCTAGGCAACGTAGCATTTTCCCTCTTGTGAGAAGCTTTCAAAGAATGTGTGCTTTTTAGCACTGCCAGATGAATTGCCCTACTTCCTTCTGTAGGTCAAGTAATTGCTGTTCAAGGATTTGCACTGGTAAGGTATGAAAAATATATAACAGTTTAGGGATGAGAGTCATTTTGATGGCGCAAATACGCCCTAGCCACGAGATTTCCTGCATGTCCAATCTTTGGAGCCATTCCTCGGCCTCCTTTCAGAGGCCGGGGATGTTCATCTTCAGCAACCCAGAGTAGGTGGGGGTTAGCTGCACTTGAAGATAGGAGAAGTCTGTATTTGTCCATCGGAAGGGGAACCTTTCCCATAGGGTTGCCAGGGCTGTCTGTGTTTCTGTCCGAACCATGTCTATAGATTTCCCTAGATTGAATGCAAACTGCTATGAACTGGGCTAGTAGGTCTGCCAGGGCCACGAGAGAGGTAAGTGCATTACTTAAGAAGCAGAGGACGTCTTCGGCCTACAATGCCACTTTGTGACATTATCCCCCATAGTTGAAGCCCCGGATGTCTGGATGGAGGCAAAATCTCTGAGCCAGAGGCTACATGGCCAAGGCAAATACTAGAGTGGATAGGGGGCATCGCTGTCTAGTCTCCTTCCCCAGAGGGCTATCAAGGAGGACCACCAGGAGTTAACCCTGATGCAGGTGGTTGGGATCCCTAAGTTTGAGAGTACCAGCTTGGTGAAGCACGGGTCAAATCCAAACCCATGTAATACCAGTTTCAGGTAATCTCAGGTAATCCCAGGACATGCTATCGAAAGACCTATGGACATCAGGAGATAAGCGTGATAGATTTCCTGGGATTTGAGGGGCCAGAGCTGTAAGGTCTATTGCCCGGTGAATACTATTTCACCTCCCTCTCGAGCTCCTCATTCAGGAGCACAGCTAGAATTGATTTCGGAAAGAACGGGATCCATTTTGCAGAAGATTTTGGTACGATCGTGAGCCTCAACATGGAGCTCACGCAAGGCACATCTTCATGGCTTGCTGCCTAGAGCTTTGTTCTGCACAATACAATACGCAAACATGTTTCAATCCACAATAAGTAAGGTAGTTTAGGACACATGCTTTTAATATCCACATTCTGTGTTTTCTGACTGTGAATAGACAAGACAAATCATTGCTTTACTGCTATGGGGCAGCAGGGAGACATTTCTCATAAAATGCCAGTGAAGAAGATACTCTCGTAGAGAATGTTGAACATAGGTAGCAGGGAGCACAGGACACAGTAGTGCCTGGGGGAGGAATGTACAATGGTTGTATGTTCATTATTTTTTGGAAATGGGCAGCTACTTTCAAGCAGTTGTGGTTCAGGCTGCGAAATATATTTTGCTTGATTTATATTGCTCTCTGTAATATCATAGTGATACACGGAGTTTATGTACGATGATGTGGGATTAAAGTTGGTAGATGCATCGAGTTACCTCTTGTAGGGGGTTTATTGAAGACATTGTAACATCTTGAGATTTTTCCAGATAAAATGGGCGTCATTGCAAGTTTGATGCTGCTATAAAAAGATGGTGCTTATTCCGTTAACACCACTTGGTGGTTGGTGGCAATGGATACTGCACTTTTTACTGCACCACAACATTTTGGTTTTGGAGTTAAAGTGGAGGATTGACCTCCAGCAAAAAACTGGAGGTGAATCCTGCACTTTACCTCCAAAAGGCAGCTGAATTACCTCAGTAAAATCCCTATGTAGTACTATGGACTCCATAAATCGGGATAGGGACTGCCTTGCCACAACTACTAACCCTGTGTTAAGCCCACATACTGAGCTGTGTTAACACTAAACAATTTTGGCCTTATTAAGTAAATTTACCACCAAATGACCACCAAACTCATATGTTTGCCCATGCTAATTGGTAGCAGATTCCATTGAGTGACCAACTTGTATGGAAAAGACATGTAGACACAATTTGAGTGATGGAATGTGGACATTCAGCTTAGTGTAAGCCCTAGGAGCAGAGCAACCTCACATGATTGTAGAATGAGATTTAGCAGCTTCTGAGATTTTCAGAGTTTAGATATTGGCAGAGTGAGAGTGGTGCACGCACTGGTGGAGCAAGCTTTACCCAAAACAGGGAATGTTTCATTGGGTAGTAAGAGTGGTTTTAAACGAGCACTTCGCATATTGGACATGGCTAAACCACCACCACACACCTACCATCCCTAACATGCACCTGCCACATCCACATAATTGACCATCCCAATACAAAATACAAAATTCCACATTGAATGTTAACCAACACTGCTACTAATATTGCTCTCTCTGCACACTCCTCTACTGCTCTCTCTGCACAAACCTCTAGCTGGGTGTTTTCAACAGAGGTCGTTCCCACCCAGACAAGAACCTCATATTGAACAGTTGTCTCAATCACATTTCTCCTGAAAACCTCACCCTGGACATCACCTACCCCCACACAAATATACCTGGCAACATTCTCGACCAGATTTTCTGCAAAAATATAGTTTCTGTGCAAATGCAATCTAGCTACCAAGGTCAGACTATTGTACTCACTTTATGCTCATTCTGTCACACAACATGCCTCAGCTGCCTTACATCCTCTCTGCCCGACCCGGCCCCCAGCCAGACAAGTCAAACATGGTTCTAAGTGGTTGTATCAACCAAATTTACCTTGATTACCTTGACCACCATTTGTTCTACTTCTGTTGGGTATACACATGATTTTCTTGTAATGGCAGTTCTTGTTAATATCAGTATGCTGCATTAAATAATCATGTTCGCTATGTACACTGCCACATGGGCATCAGTAATAGGCTTTGCGTGGATTGATGTTTTTATTAGTCAGCCATCCATGCATTAGTCACATAAAGTGAAATATGGGTATAGGAGAACTAAATAGGTTTTCCAGCTTTGGGCAGTTCAATAAACATGGGTTCAATACCATTTTTTTATTAACAGCTCATTTAAAATAGCCTTACACTACGTCCCATACTCTTAATTTCAGATCACATGGATTAAGAGTACATAGCATGCTTCTGCCAAAAGAATTTGTTTCCTTTCTGGGTGAGCCACTTAGGACATGAAGGAATTAGTTTGTTTTAAGACATCCACACACTGTGCTGGTAGTAACAGGGAAACATTTCTATTGACATCCTTTCAGCACGGGTAAGAATTCTATGAACATTCTTTGTGCTTTTGATTATTTCAGCAACAGTGGTTAGCGACTATTCATCAGTCATACATGTCTTCTCACCCCTTCTCTTGCTCCCCATTTCAATACTGATACATGAATGTTTTGATATGCTGTCTTGACTTATATATTGCATACTATTATTGGTTTTCTCACTTGGTTATAGGGGATACCACAGTTGGGTCTCACTTTTGGTTTGCTGTTCACACTTTTGGTTTTCATTCAGAACGTGTATCTTATGTTCTATTCAACATTTCTATTTTTTGTTATGATACACTCTATGCACATTGCATAGAGTCTTGAAAAATACCTTTGCTCGAAACATGTGTTGGATATTAGCCAGTCACATTTGCTCAGGGTGTACTAATAAAGGTGACTGGGCAGCAACATAATCATCACTGGCAATTTTCTCTATGGCATACCAGGCTAAATGCACATGGTTTTAGCAACCTTTCTTTAATTGTTGTACATTTTGGGTGATGCAGAGCATTTTCATATCAGTTGCCTCCACTCTGAAGCTCCTGGAACATTACAGAAATACAGATAAAGATGATAGATTGGCACTGGTCAGCAGAGCTTTATAAGTATTCATTTGCCCTCCTTCTATGCAGAGAATCAGTTTGAAACCCTTGATGTGGCAGCAGGCTTCCTTTCTAATATGTTAGATTACTTACTCACCAGAGAAGAGGACAGAAGAGCCCTTTTCTCACAAGGTGAGTTTGCAAGTTATGATGTTTGTGTGTGTAAAAGGAATAGTTGTGAAGGAGAAGAGGGACAACTCAATAAATGCTTTTCTCAAGACACCATTTAATAAAAAATAAAGGTTTGATGAATGCCTCATATCCCTAACCTAAAGAGGAGTTCCCTAACTACAAATAAACTAAAGGAAAACACTATGATAAAAATAATATCTCCCTCACACTTGTACATACACCAAACTCATAAAGATAATAACCTGGGTCGGATCCACTTGCTCAGATTCAGAGCAGGAATTTCAATCAAAGGGTCAAAAAAGAAAATTCCGGTTTGTATCAAAGTTCTGATCATAGAATGCGTCTTGCATCAAAGAATCTTTCACTTGGTCTTTAACTCACAGTTGCAATAGATGACAAGTCTTTCGGGGCAATTCATGGAATAAATGTGCGCCAAAAATGGGGTGCAAGTGTATAAAATGCAGCGCACGCATGCGAAACGCGTGCGAAACGCGCGCAACCGCCTGTTTCCCAATTCATGGAACACATTGCGCGTGGCTTACCTTCGATCTGCGCCAAATCTGTGCGGCTTCCACACATCATTGCAACATCACTGAACCCCTGTATGAGACGCCCAGAGAAGGCACACACTGTCCAGCGCACACACGTAAAAGGGGGCAGAACACACAGAATGGGGAAGAACACGCGAAAATGTGGGCGTTAGGGGAGAAGTACTGTTGTGAAATCCTCGTAACGCCCACACTCGCGCTAACAACACGTATTTATGAAATCCAACAGGGCAAACCCCTGCGTGCCAAAGGACATGCAAAGCCGGAAACAGATACGCCACACGAAAGCTGGCATAAGCACCCTGTGTAGCATAAAAGTGCATGTAACCGACAAACATGCATATACAGCTACAATGAACGTACCATTTAGCAGTGATCGTGGGACACCGCAGGAGGAGGAGTATAGCCAGGCCCCGCATTTTTCTACCCATGACCAGCCTTTTTGGGATTTCTGATGACCAGGTCTATGGCAGGTATAGGTTTCCACCTCATATCATCCTAGACCTGGTCACTGAGTGGGAGGATGACCTCACATTACCCACCCTGTGCTCCCACCCACTGAGCCCCTTGGAAAAGGTGCTCAAAGTCCTGCATTTTTTGGCCACTGGGTCATTTCAGCAGACAACTGACATAGTTGGGAGTGTCTCACAGCCCACGCAGTCACTCTGCCTACACCAGGTGTTGGCCATCATGACTGCATGCCCCTTAGTCCAGTCCACAGGCACATATACATGCCCAGAACACCCACAGAAAGGCAGGCCATGGTCCAGGACTTTTGCGGGGTGGCACACTTCCCCAAATTGCTTGGTGCCATTGATAGCACACATGTGGCCCTACGTCCACATAGGGCCACTTAGCACATCTATAGCAACCGCAATCACTGGCATTCCATCAACGTGCAGGTTGTATGCGATGCCAAGGGAATCATCACCTCTGTCTATGCAAACTATCCAGGGTCCACCCATGACAGTTTCTTATTCAGAATGTCAGCCCTAAACCGGGACCTGGAAGTTGGGAGGCATGGCAACACATGGCTCATTGGTGAGTACAAATGCCTGTGCACATGCATGAATGTCACACACAGACAAATAAACAAACACAACTAATGACAACCATTCTCAACTCCCCAGGGAACAGTGCCTACACTCTGAGTACCTACATGTAGATGCCAATACGGAACCCCACCACACCACCCCAGGTAAGATACAACGCAGCCCATATTGCAACCAGGGGCATAGTGGAGCGCACATTCGGAGTGCTCAAGTCACGTTTCCGCTCCTTTGACCGCTCTGGTGGACAGCTACTATATGCACCCCCAGTAGTGTGCAGGATCATTGTGTCACCATGTGTCCTGCATAACATTGTAACACAGATGGGCGTACTGGTGGACATGGTGGTGCCTCCACATCCCCAACCAAACGAACGCCCGCTGTGCATGGGAATGCAAAGGGCACGAAGCGAGGCAGCCCATACCCAGCTTGTGGCTTCATTTTTCACCTAAAATCCCATCCCTTCCGAGTGCACACATTCCAGGTGACAATTGATGACAAGTGGATAGTCAACTGTCACACAACCTTACCACCCACCTTACCAACCTGAGAATGTGTCCTTGGAAGCACCACATTGTGTGCATCCCTAGCTACTTAAACAAAAACAATCCTGTGTGACCAAAAGGCACGCATGCAAGGTGTATAATCCACCAACCCAATGCAAAACAGCACATCCAAATCCTGATATGTCACCTGAACACTCCCAAACCCCATGTCACCCGCCCGACACACCATGCCATGGCATGCAATGTGAAAACTCCAAAATAAATGCGTAACACATGGCACAACTGTCACAAAGTGCACCGTGACAAATAGAAACAGGCCAGTGACAATTCCGTCTGACACGGAATCTGATGAAATGACCAACCAAAAATGTCTGACCTATACTAAAAGGACGTAAATGCATGCCACCAAAGGTTCGAACACCCAAAGTTTGAACCTTTGTAAGCATGCATTTCATGTAAGTAAAAACACAAAATGCAGGTGCTGCGGGGGTGTTCCCCACAACCTCCTGCTCACTAAACTACACAGTATAGTGTGTGGGGGTTGCGTGGTGGATCCCCCTGCCCAAAGAAAGAAAATGACAAGGAGCCTGCAGCGCCAGTTCCTGATCACGGAAGTGAAAGGGAACAGGCGCTGCAGGGACACAGCATGTCTCTGAAGGTAAGTAGGGTGTGCGTGGGGGTATGCTGGGGTGGTGTTGGGGGTAGGTGTGGGGGTGTGTTGTGTGTGTGCTGTGGTGTGGGATTGTAGGGGTAGTCAATGCATGTGTTGTTTCTCCTTAGTGACATTGCCACCACACGGCCCCCTTCCATCTTGACTGTGTCTCTGACAGCTAATGGGGGCAGGGTACCGCATACAGTATGAAGTGCATCAACAATGTAGACATGCAAGGCAATACATGAATAAGCAACATGAACACATGCACATTTAACAATATACAAACCAAAATGCAGGCCAACCATGCACTGGAGAAACCATCATGTATCCCCACTAGGGGTGTATACACAGGTTGGACTTCGGACTGGCCACAAATATGATGGAAGCCCAATGCATCTGTGTAAGTTACTGTCACACTGTGCCATCCTTGCAAGCCCATGGAAAGGGGAAGCAGGAGTGGCATATGTGTCCGGAACCCAAGCCACAAACACTGATACGAGACAAGCCTGTATGGGCCCAGCCACACAAAGCAACACACTGTTACATGAATGCACAATAGACAAAAAAAGGAAGAAAAAATAAATAAAAATGGCCATGGTTTACTGGGGGTGGGGGGCACCCAGGATGGAGGAGGTGCAGGGTGCACCTCAACATCCACATGCGCTGATGTTGAGATTAAAAAAAAATCTTCTTCCTTGGGCTCATGGTCTGCACGGCTAGGCCATAGTGAGAGAATTGTCGTTGCTGTTGTCACTCTCTTGTTGAATATCAGGAGGTGTGCGTGGTAAGGGTGCCTGCCCACACATAGCCCCGGCATGTCCCTCCATGGCAGCAAGCATGCAGGTCTGATAAGCCTGGTCCTGCAGGAAGATGGCACTGGGGTCCCTATGCAGCACCTCACGTGTAGCAGGGAGTTCCTCCTGCAAGGTCTCATGTGTAGCACAGAGTTCTGCCTACAAGACCTCACATGACAGACGGACCTCCTCACGGCTTGCATGGAGTTCAGCCGAGATGGTGTGTTCCAGCTGCTCCGTCCGTTGTTCCTCCCATGTACCCTTGCTCATCAAAAGTGTAGCCAGAGTAGTTCTGAGGTAGATGTTCTCTTCCCTCAGGGCTTCCCTGTGGGCCTCTGCCTCAGTAGCAATGGCTGTGCGCAGAGCCTCCAGATCAGCCCGTTGGTTCCTGTTGGCAGCCAACATGTCTAGCCTGTGTGAGCCTTTCAGGGGTAGAATGGAATCGGCCACACGTTCCATGCCCTGAGCCATCATCTCACATGATGCCCCCGTTGCTGTGCAATGGCATACATGGAATTCTCCCAGTGTTCCCTGGTGGTGCACGGCCACCGCATTGCCGGACAGCACGCCTGTTGGGCCCAAGGAGACCTGGTCCTTGCTGCACTGGTGCTGCCTGTGGCTGCAGGACTGCATTTCTCCATTGAACTGCTTCCCAAGGAACAGGAGCAACTGGTCTTGTGCATGGCCCTGCATCCGTAACCACCACAGGTGGACATATCAAAACTGACTGGCCTCTTGAGGCATATACCCCCACTGCAGGTGTGTCGGGCAGAAGAGCATCCACTGCAGAATCACTCCCCTGTGATGGCATGGATGGATCAATATCCGATTCGGCATCAGAGGCAATGAGATCCTCAGAGGTGTATCCAGAGCCAGCCCTGGACAGGATGGTCTGGAGCACCAATGGATGCTCATGGGCTACCACACCACGCCCTCCACTGGTGCCTGGTTGTGCCCTGAACCCTCCGCCCCCTCTCTGCCATCTCCTCCTTCTCTGCTCCCAGTGCCTCATCACCTGCAAAAAAACAAAAGAACACATGAGCACACACCTCAACAGCATATACAACGCACATATGCATCACAATGTTCACAGCCAACATAAGAAGCAGCCATGTCACACATGACACACACTCTTGCATGCACGCAGTGGCAATGAAATGGAAGGGGACCCTGAAAGCAGACATGGATGTGTGTCAAAAATGAAACCAAAACATGTACTGCATGTTGCATAGAACGTGCATTACACACAAGCTTCTGCCTGTCATAGACCTTACACAAAAATGACAGATGCCAACAAACATATGTCACGTAGCATAGCCATGGCAGAACTGTCAAACAGCCCCAGATGGAAGTTAAAGAGTACTGTCCGTGGCACATGTAAAATGCATGTCACCATACAGTACATGCAAATAACTATGACAAAAGGACACATGGATCACAGGATGAAATAACACTAGTGTGTTGCAATACAGTGAAGGAAGGCACATGGATACATTAATTCTAGGTCACTTTGACATCACACAAGTGAATAGGCATGTATAAGGGTGAAACAGGGCTCAGAAGTGTGTGGGTGCAGTGCAGTACATGTGTACGGCTTCAACTATCAATATAATCACAAATGCAGTAATGTCAATGTCATGTCATGATGGCAGTGTAAGGGCAAGCGCAGTCATCATGTGCAAAGTGTTGGCAGTGGGTTGCAGGGGTACAGAAACACCCCGCCCCAAGTTCGGGGAATGGCTGGGAGGCAGTGCATGGCTCAGAATGGTGGATCAGAGTACTGTGTTGCAGCAGACATTGTGGGCATTTGTCAATTGCATCATCTCAGTCATCTGAGACTACAGTAAATGAGAGTAATACAGAAAGTACAACACATGAGGAATCATCACAAGTTCACCCAGTCACGGAGAAGCCACAACACCAGTTGCATAGAGGCAGGGAGGCCATACCAGGGGGAGGCTTCTGCTCGACACAGAGGAGGACACCCCAAAAAGGAACGTGATGAGGAACTGACCCTGAGTGAGCATGATAGGGATGACCAAATACCATGAGACGGATGAAATACCGGAGATGGAGTAGAATGAATAGCTTGACACAGACCCATAGGGGCTTGCTGAGAATGCATGCGATCCATGAATTAACACTCATGTCCACTGTGAGCCTGTGCCATCTGCACAGTTCGAGTGAGACACCCTGCATCTAGGACAAAGGATGTACCACACAGTGCAGGTCTGGCAGAGTTGCAGAGGGAAGTATGTATATCCACAGATATTGTAAACAGGCTGTTGCAGTGTTCCAACATGGGAATCACCAGTACCATGGAGACAGTGATCAGCTGGGGGATAGAGAGGCAAGACACATGCCCCTGAGGAGGAGCAGCGTGCAGGGTGACCTCACAGAGACATCAGTCATGTGAAAACATAGGCCGAGTGTTGAGTGGAAGATCACAGGTCATCCACAAACATGTCTGGGAGCAAGAACATGTACTAGAGAGGCTGCCAAGTGATTGGCATGTAAGGAGGGTGCAGGTGTGGTGATGTGGATTGCCTCTGTGTGCAGCACATGGCTTGTATGCAGACTGCATCACAACAAGCACGTATCAGTCAAGCATTGCATGCTTCACACATGGCTCCATCGCCTGAACTGGCAGTCAATCACAACACATTACCCAAGCAAAATACACATGGGCTAGACACACACGCATCAACACTCACCGGACATTGCATCATAATCCAGCATATCTACCACTCCTTGGATCTGACCTTCATCGATGAACCCTGCAGTGATCTCCTCCTGCGTAGTGAGTTCATCGTCCACTGGTGCTGGCCCACTGCCAGTCACCAGAGTAGAGGTGTAATTAGAAGCCCGCTTGTTTTTTGCTTGGTGTCGGAGGTCAGACCAACGCTTATAGCAATCATCAGCTGTGCGCTTCTCAAATCCCATTGCACTGACAAGTTCCGCGATGCACTGCCAGTGGGCCTTACGCTGGGCAGGCATAGTGTTGCACCCTGCCATCACCAGCATTGTGCGATCGTGTCCCGACACGTAGCCCACAAATGCGTCCAGTTCCACTACATTGAAACTCTTCTTCCTTGCCGTGCCAGAGTCCTGAGCCGTGTCTGGGGTCCCAGCTTCTTGCGCAGGAACATGCCTCCTCCTCTTGGTAGGTGGTGCAGACCCTGAGTGGCTTCTGCTGCTAAGGCAGTAGGGGCAGGAGCTCAGGTGGACTGGCCAATGGGAGCAGGCAATGGCAAGACAATGGAAGGTCTGATTGGAGGCATTGGCTGTTGGGCGCTGTTGCCAGGACCCAGTGCCATGACTGCCTCAGTGCCAAGGGCCGTGACCAACACAGTCCTGGCTGGCTGACTCACAGCCGGTGTGGTGTCGGCTGCATCTGCCCCTGCAGCTTCCACCACCTGGCTGCTCGGGGCAGCATATGTCACCACTGCTCCAGATACACGTGACTTGGTCACAGCAACCTTACCCATGCGTGCCTTCCCCTTCCCGACCTGGAAATCTGCCTGGGAGTCATCCTGTGCCAATGCAGCCATGCTGGCTGATCCCGAGCCTGGGCGGTGGTAGCCACAGCTGCACCTGCAGCTTCCACAACCTGGGGGCCCATGACAGCAGATGAAACTGCCTGTCAGTTCAGACAAGCGCTGGGGATGACTGCAGCAGCTGCACCTCCCTGACCCGCTGGGGGGTTGGCATAGCTGTCCCAGCATGTGCCTGGACATCCTGCCCTCATGGACCACCCTGACCACGTCCCCCACGGCGGGCACCTTGGCCTCCCTGGCCACCCTGTCCACGTTCCCCACCGCGGACCCCTCGGGAGGTCGCCCAGCTTTGTCTCCCTTACCACTTGGTGGCCTCCCAACCATGGCACTGAAGGACTAGTGCGAATGGGAAATGCACATAACAATGGTCATGGGCAATTGGGGTCTATGGGGCAGGGTAGGTGATGGTAAACGTACCCCTGTGCTCCTGTAAGGCTGTCTGTGACCCCTGGGGAAAAATAACGGGTCACACAACGCTCAGGCATCCCAAAAACAAAATAAACCATGCACGTGACCCCTCGGTAGACCATGTGCATGGAATTAATGTCTCGCAGAATGCCATGGCACCCAGGAACACAGAAAATGTGTACACGTGGAACACACAGGCTACTCTGACCTCGAAAATGGGGTATGCGACACAGGTGCAACTACAGTGGGAAAAAAGTGTGCTTGACTCACTGTCTGCCTTGAATAAAGAAGAAAAACACACGCGCATGTGCACGTAGGCAACTCCCCCGCCAAACAAGAAGTACGAACTACAACCGAAGAGCAGAATATCACGTCAGTCCCCACAAAATGCATGTACAGCAAAATGGTGTCCTACGCAGACCTTTAACCCGCACTAAACGGCAATGCCTATGCGTGTCACATAACTTACACGCTTGCACGCTAAGGGCCTTTCCTCAGATTCTGTTTCTTCACGTGCGGAGTCACTCTGCATCATGCTGGCCACGCAAAAACACACGGAAGACCAAACTCCTGCCCACAAGACCATTTTCCTGCCCCCTACGTCCCGAGCTGCCTCCTACGAGCCATCTGCTGCTGCCAGCCCACCCAATTTGGTGCCTGCACAAAAGCCATTGCCAGTGTTCCTGTTGCTGAGACTACCTCTGCTGACACAGAATACTCCCGACTGCAGTTCCATCGCTCCACAGGCCAAACCCAGGACCCATTTGCCCACCCACACCTGCCTCGGGGGTTGCCATGTCAGACCAAGCAACATCTGGGGCAAGTGGCACTTCCCAGCAGAGAGGCAGAGGGCTGCCATCTTCACTCCCAACAAAGTTGGCATCCTGGTGGAGCAAGTCCTGGGGCATTATGATGCCCTCTTCCCTGGACCACCGCAACTTCACAAGGAAGTACGGAGTAGGATCAGGGCAGATATCGTGGGTGCCATCAATGCAGAGGGGGTCGCACCCCGCAATTTAAAACATGTTGTGAAGCACTGGGAGGACTTCAGGTCCAGGACCCTCAACAAGGCCCGGTGCCTCATCGTGGCTGGTGTGGAGTGGGGGCGAGGGCAGGTTGAGCAACAAGATGAAGGTCCTGGAGCATATACATCTAGCGCTGCACACCCAGTTCCTAGAGTTGCAGCTCCATCCGTTGTCGAGTGGTAAGTGTCCATGTGTTCTTGTCCAGTGCAGTGCATGTTGAGGTGTGGCTGGAGTGTGCACCTTGCCCTCATGTCTGGTATGCCACATGTACGGAAGTCTGTGTGCATGTCCATGACAGTGTTGCATGTGACTCCAGTCAAGCGTGTGCCACATCAATGGTGTCTGTGTTGCAATGCATGATGTACACCAGTATGTGACGACACACACATGTTTGCACGCCTGTCTGGACATGGCCATGCGAGGGGTGTGAGACGGATGCTTATGTCACCTTCATGGATATGCATCATGTGCATGCATCTGAGTAGTGAGTGTGTGACTGGCCAACACCATGGATGCATGACACATGAGCATCACGATGCATGATTGACTGATGTGGGCCAGTTTTCCACGAGTGCACTGTGACGGGAGGTCTACATGGCCTGATTCATGACTGACCGGTGATGTATGTGCATGTACAATGATGCATGTGAGGTTCAGCCCATCTTCTGATGTTCCCGCAGTGCCTTGGACATGGATGCGAATGTCTATTGCACGTGACATGCTTGTTTGTGCATGTGTGTTGCTTGTACTGACCCGTGTGTTGTGGAGGGCAATGATGGTAATGACTTTTGACAGTGCCACTCATGTGCATTTGCTTTGTGTCTAGCAGACATTTGTTTGGTACACTGATACTTGTGTTCAATTTCTCCCTATCTACAGCGGATATGGAGGAAGAGGGCGGAGATGGTGCTGTGGAGCAACTCAATGGGGATGCCTCCACCAGGTGGAGATGCAAGGCCCAGTCCTCCTCCCAGGTTACAACAACTTCCGGGGGCGAGGAGACTGGTGCTGCATCTGCAAGAACGGCCACAGCTGCTGAGGGGAGGCCCAAGAAGGTGAAGTTGGACGTGGGCTCCTCGGCAGTGGGTGGGACAGGTGAGCCTCCACAGGGGCTATCCGATGTGGAAGACAGCTCAGAGTCATTCAAGTTGGTGGTGGATGAGGAGGAGAAGGCCGTATCAGAACAGCACATGGGGCCTTGAGGGGGTGATGCCACAGGTGCAATTGGTGCAGTCCAGGGGCAGGGGCAGGAGGCAGCGCAGGTCACCACGGGGGGCCTGTGCCTAATCCTGTCCCTGATCCTGCGACTGCATCAGTGTGCACCTGCAGGCATGCCTCAGTCCAGGCTGTTCTGCAGGTAAAGGAGGAGTCTACATCAACTGACCTTCCCCTACCTGCGGACCACGCAATCCGTGACAGGGTTGAGCCTGTGCTAGTCGCTTTCGCGATGCACACAACCGTCATTCGTGATGACGTGCGCGGTTCCTGGCGGGACCATAGACGTCATCACAAAGAGGTCTGTGCCATCCTGAACCGGCTAGCACAGCTCATTGTTGCGGGTTTTTTACATGTGCTGTGCCCTGCTGCGACCCCCATCCTCCTCTTCCTCCACTATGCACCATTCGTCCTCCCTGCCGCCTTCCAGCCCAGATGCCACCAGGGCCCCCTGTGGACCTGTCCCAGACACCGTGGCCAGTCTGGTGTAGATCACATCCCTGCCACAGTTGGGAGTCAGAGGTTCAGCAGAGGTGGTCAACCCAGCAACAAGACCACAGGCAATGGAGGTTGTGCAGGCACCATCCAGCAGGGCACTGTACGACTACATGCAGGTTGTCATCATCCCAGAGGCAGTCCTGGTTGGGCAGGCACAGGGCACTTTGGCCGCGGCGGGCTCAAAGTAGGAGGCGTCAAGACTCGGGACCAACAACCTCACATGGGCAGGCATCGGCCGACGGGCAGGAGGACCCAGGTACAAGTGTGTCTTTTGTGTGGCAGCGGATGGGCCAGCAATTAGATGCAGAGCAGCGGCAGCCACGGAGGGCACGACTCGCCATGGCCAGGGCAGAGAACTCCATGCATCGGGCAGAGAGGCTGGCAGAGTTCCTTGAGGAAACTCGCAGGGAGTTTGAGAGGAGTTCTGTAATGTTAGGTTATTTATTTATTATTTGGAGTCCATGGATTTAGCTCCATGATTTGTACATAGTTTCTTTTTTATAGGGTTTTTGGGTATATTGTTTTGACTTTTGGGATCATGGACCCTTCATCCTTGTATATAGTTGGACTTCGTTGTTTTTTTGTCTTTTTATTTTCACTATGGTTTAATGTTTTTTGGTTTTTTTTTATTATTTACATTTGGAACAGAAAGATTGACTTTGGACAAGGACCACTTTCTGGATTAGTTTTTTTTTTTATTTTCGGATTCCTTTTTGATTTGTATTTCATTTTCATTTGCATTAATTTCATATTGGTGTATCTAAGTGGTGTCTGCTCTCAATGGTTTGGTGCATGTGTCACACTTCACTTGCTACGTTACTTGTCCCTGCTGTTCAATGTTGGTGATGTGTGTGCAGTCATGCATGTCATGTATTGTGATTCACATGGCATGGAGCATGTTCTGCAGAGTATGACCAATGGATGGGTGTTGAGTTGCACTGTGGGGGGGGTAGCGTGTGGTGGCATGTTAGTGGATATTTCATACATAAATGCATGTGCGTCAATGTGTTGGGGGGGATGTGTGTTGGGGCCTGCCTGCAGATTGCCGTCACTGATGGGGGTCGGGGGACATGAGGTGGGGCCTGCATGCAGGTTGCCATCACTGGTGGGGGTGGGGGGACATGAGGTGGGGCCTGCCTGCAGGTTGCCGTCACTGGTGGGAGGACATGAGTCGGGGTCTGCATGCAGGTTGCCGCACTGGTGGGGGTGGGGGACATGAGGCGGGGCCTGCCTGCAAGTTGCCATTGTGGGATGTCTCAACCCACTAGTCCAGGCCCTGCAACATTACTGTGTATTGCTGGCAGCAGAAGCATCAGAAATGGCCACCGGAAAGCATGCTGCTCGCTAAAAATCACCAGAAAGTGCTCAGTAAAAATCTGAAAAATAGGCCGCCATCCACTTTTGCCTATGTCAGTGGTAACACAGGAGACCATTGCCAAAACCCACCATTGGGCTACCCACAAAGTAGCCTGGAATCACTTGAAAAAGCAATGCTTATTGCCAAAAAGAAACACAGAGTTGTTTGGAAATCCGTTTTCTTGATTGTCAAAAATGTGCCAAAATCATGGCTCAAAAACCACCTAAAAGATCCAACCTCCTTGTTGGGTGTTCCACATTATTCTACTGCAAGAATCCACATAAATACAATGTCAGCAAGAATCATATGTTATCAGAACAGAATCCTCTTTTAAAGATACCGTTACTCACCTCTGTCAGAAGCCGGCGATTTAAAACCTATTATGTGTAAAGTGAACATTGAACTCAAACTATGCCAAAGAAGAGAGTTCCATCAAAATGCCATATAAGAGTGCCACCCATTGATTTTCATGTTGAAAAAGGACTGGAAGTAAAGATGGGTTTGCTTATTTTAAATTTATAAATGTATTTTTTTTTCACAACTATGGTACAATTGACCAGACGGTAACCTAATTCAGTAAAACTTCCAAGAGGCCTTCTTCCCCTGGGGAACTCACACCTTGTTCATTCCCACCAAAAGGAGAGCATTTCGCATTGGCATGTTAATCACGAGGGGAGGAGATTTCCTGTGCTGCCTGGAGAAAGAAACAATGGATTCCTTGAGCTGAATAGGAATGCTAATTCGGGTGTGACTGACAACAAACTGCTCTGGCAGGAAGGCAGGCCATGTGACCCTCTAACTCTGCCCAGCTCTGGAGGAGGGCCAGACTAAAATTGTTGATTTGACATTGGATTAAATATGTATGTTAGTATGTTTAGAAAAATGCTTATAGCAAAGTGTACTGAACTGACAAAAATATGAAACTTAGAGATTGTTAAAATGAAAAATTCGCTCACAGTTTAAGACTAAGCTGGAATCTGTACGATGTTCTGAGACTGAACCCCAGAAATTATTCATATTGAAGCCATTGTGTTTATGTTAGGAACATGAAAAATTACAGGGATGTGCCCGGATAGGATGTGCATGCATGTATAAAAATTGGTGCAGAACTAACATTGAGGAACCCACCAAAAGCGCGAAAAAGTTGTCATTTATGAAACATAGCTCGCAGGAAGATGTGAGTTGAACAGAAATGTACCTTAGGCAATCTGTCATGTAATTATGTATTATGAACAACTTGTGTATCTTGGAAATATGTTTTTTGGGGAAAATAGATTTCCTAAGAAAAAGCAAAGGGGAGGGATTTGCTTTTGGCCATAAACACAGCATCACTCTGACACCTGATGACACACTGTTCCTTTCTCAAATCAGGGGACAGGGAATTCTCTGACCTATCAGATCCTGAGAGGGTTGGGCATAGATAATCAGCCTCCCCACGCACTTCGAAAACACATAAATAGGGACTGCTGAGGACAGGCAGGAACACACATTTTCCACTCCTAAACTGATTTCTTGGCTAAGCACCCTGCAGGAAGATCCAGGCTCCAGACAGAGATCCAGAGACCAGACTCTAGAACCAAAATCTAGAACTTTGAAGCAGAGAGGCCTTACTCAAGAAGCAAACCCTTTTTCAGCAGGCCTCGGAATCTTTTGCAACCGAATTCTAACCCCTAAACTAAACCATTCAACAGCCTGGCTGAGCTGTTTTGCTGTTCTAGCTAAGAACCCCATGCTAGAACCAAGATCCAGACCCGCAGAGCAGAGCTGTAACCCAGAACCCGTCAGATCCAGTCCAAGAGGCCACGCCAACCAGAGGGCCTTGCTGAGAGCAGAACCTAGTGCCTGAGACCTGTCCGGTGGCGAGAGAATCCCAGCCAAACCCTTGACCAGATCTTTGACGGGCCCATTCCATTCCAAAGCCATAGTTGTAAGTATTTAGTGTAGAACTGTCCATAACCAACCCCTTAGTATTAAGTAACCCAATCCAACCATTCCAACCTATCCATAACTGCATTATTGAATCTCTTTTGTCTATTCTAAATTCTTCTCTCCTCCACTTTTTCCTTGATAATTGTAGTGATAATCATCTTGGTGCTAATATATATTTTCTGGAGAAAGACAATCGTCTCGTTCAGACAGAAACCATCCGGAGGCGCCTCTGGATAGGTTGCTGGGCTGCCGTGTAGTTTGTGGCTCCATAGACTCTTTAGTGTTAAGAAATCTTTGTTTCAAATCTTCAATAGCGCATCTTTCATTTTGAAATCTTGACTCTGTTTCTAAAAAATCGACCTTCACAAAAACCTCTGTAACTCTTGAACGTGGAAAAGTTGCAGCGATTTGCAATTTGGCTCAATTTCATTCTATGTAAAAAATAGCTATTTCTTGCTTTCAACTTCTGAATTTCGTTTTCAATATGCTAATCATTCTATAATCATTGCTAGTGTTGACCTGAACCAATCCGAAGCAACTCTCACTAATGCTGAATCTCCTTTAGCAAATAAAAATAATTTTTAGCATTTTTCCCATCCATTGCAAATCACATTCAAAAGCATTTTGACCTGTTTTTAAAGCATTCCTGTTCTCTCTAAGCTTGCTGGGGGAATTGGGATTGAACTGCATTGTGATTGTTATTCCTGATATATGTGTGCCCTCATTCCATCTCTTCATCTTGCATAGTGGGGGGAGTGAGTAGTCACAGGGGAAAGAGTGATCATATTGTCTTTTGATTGAAGTCATATCAAGTTTTATTTCTGTGTTGCATTCTTTCCTATCATTGCATTTTCTTGAACCCATATGAAGTATTCTCTGCTACATTATTCTTTCCATTCCTACTCCTAATTGATTAAATAGATTGTTGATATTGTAATATTACCCATTGCTGATCATTGTTCATATTTATAAGTGTGATATTCAGATATTATTCATATTCATAAAAGTATAATCTATATATTGTTCAATTCTTCAAATAAATGTTTTCATTTGCAAAACAAACCTATTTCTGTGGGGTATGGTCAGGAGTGTTGGGGGACTCCTGTGGTATGGACTTGCTGTGGGGTATGGTCAGGACTGTTGGGGGGTCCCTTGTGGTATGGGCTGCCTGCGGGGAATGGACATGGGTGTTGGGGGGTCCCCTGTGGTGTGGGCTGCCTCTGGGGCATGGTCACAGGTGTTGGGGGGGTCCCCTGTGTTGTGGGCTGCCTGCGGGGTATGGTCAGTGGTGTTGGGGGACCCCTGTGGTGTGGGCTGCCTGCGGGGTATGGTCAGGGGTGTTGGTGGTCCCTTGTGGTGTGGGCTGCCTGCGGGGCATGGACACGGGTAATGGGGGGTCCAGCCCACAGCCAAATCGTGTGAAAATGGCCCTTGCGTGCTCGCCTCAGCCGAATCGCGTCTATAGGCCCTTTGTGTACCCCACGAAATCACATACCACGCTCACACTGGCCAAATCGTGTGAGTAGGCCCTCTCATGCTGCCATCAGCCACAGAACCCCCCTTCAGGCAGCCCACACCACAGGGGACTGCCCAAAACCCGTGACCATGCCCTGCAGGCAGCCCACACAACAAGGGACCCCCCAACACCCGTGACCATGCCCTCAGGCAGCCCACACCACAAGGCACCCCCATCACCCCTGACCATTCCCCACAGGCAGCCCATCACCCATGACCATAACCCGCAGGCAGCTCACACCACAGGTGACCCCCCAACACCCCTGACCATACCCTGCAGGCATCCCATCACCCGTGACCATACCCTGCAGGCAGCCCATCACCCGTGACCATACCCCGCAGGCAGCCCATCACCTGTGACCATACCCTGCAGGTAGCCCATCACCCGTGACCATACCCTGCAGGTAGCCCATCACCCGTGACCATACCCCGCAGGCAGTTCACACCACAGGTGACCCCCCAACATACCTGACCATACCCTGCAGGCAGCCCATCACCTCTGACCATACCCAACAGGCAGCCCACACCACAGGGGACCCCCAACACTCTTGACCATACCCTGCAGGCAGCCCACACCACAGGGGACCTCCCAACACCTGTTACCATACCCCGTAGGCAGCCCACACCACAAGGGACCCCCCACCACCCATGACCATGCCCTGCAGGCAGCCCACACCACAATGGTCCCCCAAAACCTGTGACTATGCCCCGCAGGCAGCCCACAACACAGGGGACCCCCCTACACCCGTGCCCATGCCCCACAGGCAGCCCAAACACAAGGGACCCCCAACACCCATGACCATGCCCTGCAGGCAGCCCACACCACAAAGGACCCACCAACATCCCTGACCGTACCCTGCAGGCAGCCCATCACCTGTGACCATACCTCGCAGGCAGCCCATCACCCGTGACCATACCCTGCAGGCAGCTCACACCACAGGTGACCCCCCAACACCCCTGACCATACCCTGCAGGCAGCCCATCACCCATTACCATACCCCACAGGCAGGCGATCACCCGAGACCATACCCCGCAGGCAGCCCATCACCCGTGACCATATCCCACAGGCAGCTCACACCACAGGGGACCCCCCAACACATCTGACCATACCCTGCAGGCAGCCCATCACCTGTGATCATACAAGGCAGGCAGCCCACACCACAGGGGATCCTCCAACACCCCTGACCATACCCTGCAGGGAGCCCACACCAAAGGGTCCCCAACACTCTTTACCATATCCCGCAGGCAGCCCACACCACAAGGGACCCTCTCAAAACCCGTGGCCATGCCCTGCGGGCAGCACACACCACAAGGGACCCCCCAACAACTGTGACCATGCCCTGTAGGCAGCCCACAACACAGGGGACCCCCTACATCTGTGGCCATGCCCTGGAGGCAGCCCACACCACAGGGGATCCCCCAACACCCCTGACCATGCCCCAAAGGCAGCCCACAGCACAGGGGACCCCCTACACCGGTGCCCAAGCCCCACAGGCATTCCACACCACAAGGGACCTCCAACACCCATGACCCTGCCCCGCAGGCAGCCCACACCACAGGGGACCCCACAACACCCATGACCATACCACACAGGCAGCCCACAACACAGGGGGCCCCCCTACACCCATAGCCATGCCCCGCAGGCAGCCCAAGCCACAGGGGACCCCCTCTACACCCGTGGCCATGCCCCGCAGGCAACCCATGCCACAAGAGACCGCCCAACACCCATGACCATGCCCCGCAGGTAGCCTACACCACAAGGGACCCCTCAACACCCATGACCATACCCTTCAGGCAGCCCATCACCTGTAACCATACCCCACAGGCAGCCCACACCACAAGGGATCCCCCTACGCCCCTGACCATGCCCCAAAGGCAGCCCACAACACAGGGGACCCCCTACACCGGTGCCCAAGCCCCACAGGCATTCCACACCACAAGGGACCTCCAACACCCATGATCCTGCCCCGCAGGCAGCCCACACCACAGGGGACCCCACAACACCCATGGCCATGCCCCGGAGGCAGCCCACACCACAGGGGATCCCCCTACACCCATGGCCATGCCCCGCAGGCAGCCCAAGCCACAGGGGACCCCCTCTACACCCGTGGCCATGCCCCGCAGGCAACCCATGCCACAAGAGACCGCCCAACACCCATGACCATGCCCCGCAGGTAGCCCACTCCACAAGGGACCCCTCAACACCCATGACCATACCCTTCAGGCAGCCCATCACCTGTAACCATACCCCACAGGCAGCCCACACCACAAGGGATCCCCCTACGCCCATGACCATGCCCCGCAACATCCGTCACCACATGCGCAGCCCTTTCCACGCGATTTGGCTGGCACGAGTGGGTATGGGATTTCGTTGGGTTATACAAAGCCCTTTTCATGCGATTTGACTGGCGCGAGTGGGGTACGCCATTTTGCGGGGGTACGCAAGGCACTTTTCACTCTATTTGACTGGCGCAAGCAGGGTATGTGTTTCGCAGGTGTACGCAAGGCCATTTTCACGCGATTTGACTGCCGCAAAGTGGGGTATGCTATGATTTTTTATGATGGAGGGGGGCTGTGTGCTGGGCCTAGGATAGCACGGGGCCTTTGCACCATATTGGGCACTTCTCTGGCTTTTTCCTGAGCAAAGGGCAGTGTTGGGGGCATGACTGGCACTGCTGGATGTTCACTGCACCACAGCTGGTAATGGCTTGGGAAATCCATTAATACTTGGTGTGCAAAAATGCTGTTTTGCACTGCACCTGGTGCACGCGTGACGCACGCTCCTTCTCTGCGCGAGACGCTTGCACTGCTTCTGTGCTGGATTCCATGAATTGTGCCCTTTTTATCTCTTCAAGTTTAAACAAAAGTTCAACCATATGAAACATCTCAGTCTCTTCAGGTATTAACAACAGTTCAACATGCCTGCTTCGTCGTTAGAAATAAACATACACTGTTGCACTGCTTCTGTGTCAACAATAGTTTTTTTGTCTGGATGATTACACTGCAATTCATGAGACACTTTAGAGGATTTGCTACTGCTTCTTCTTCACAACCCTCATCTATAAGTCTGTATCAACAATGATTACTTCCTGGATCATTAACCTGTCAGGACAGCCACTAGAAAGTCCCTATTCTGGTATACTTGCCTGCCAGAACGAACATCTCTTAACACTACTACAGTTATCTGTGGTGAGGGTTACTTCAAGCCTTTTGGAGAAGACTTCAATTTTCACCAACTTCAAAATACACAACTCCTTCTGGGCAAACAGAATTCAAATTCGTGTTGTTTGATTCATTGTATTTGCCCTAGGCAATGCAGATTATATTTCTCTACTTCTGGACTTCTTCTACCAGAAGGGCTTCTCTGTTGCTGCTCGAGTTTCCCCACTTTCACAACAAATGACTGCTGACAGTGTTCATTTATCACAGTTGCCCTTCTTTGGCTTAGGCAATGCTTGTCAACTATTGCCTTATTTTTACTATGGCAATAATGGTTATAATTAGCCTGTCTCAGTATTGTCCTCTCTTGGCTTTGGCAATGATGGTTAAGATTAGCTTGCTTGAGTATTGCCCTCTCTTGGCTTTGGCAATGTTTGGTAAGATTAGCCTGCTTAAGTATTAGCCTATCTTTCTATTGGTAATTTTTATGTCCTTGATAGCTTTTGTTTCTCCTCTTTTCACAAAGTTCCTGTTCTTCCAATTTGACTTCTTAATATAAGTTTAATATTCAAAATGGCTTCCAGTAGCTAGCGGTCGATTACGGAGTGTACCGGTGTTACCCACTAATGGTAAACTTACCATCCTCTGCTTGTTCTTCCTCTGCTTCTGCCTACAGCACATCAGTCTGCTTTGGGCTTTTTCCAGTTGACCATGCCCTTTGGGAAGGGGGCGTTCCTCACTCCCTGTGCACTCCGGTGATTGCCAGCCACCGGGTCACAGTACGCAACACAGAGAGCCTCTCTCCAGGTGACAGCTTGTCTCACCAATGCTTCGCGGTGCGCAACCTCTGCAAATAAACCATCAATGTTGGAGACCCTCTCAGGGCCGATAACTACAATACAGATATCGGTGATTCTGGCATCTCTGTTTTCTTTCAGCTGAAACTGCGACTTACAGCCTCTGTAACGGCTCTACCTCCAGGTTCCAATGGCCTGCACCTGAGGGGGCCTTATATATTCAAATGTCCTGCTCAGGTGTGGGTCATTAGAACCACTAGGCATCTTGCAGTCTAGTGCCTCTGAGTCCCTCTTCCTTGTCCTTCCAAGGACCTCAGTTCTACTGTAAGACTTTAAAATTGTAGGATCTCTAGGGAAGTTATTGGAGGGGTTCTCCCAATTATCCTGAACTGATTCCCCCCTCGTGTGATCCTCCCACAGAGCACCACCCCCATGGTTGGGACCAGGAAGTGTCTGCATTTCCCTAGCCACATGAGAATGTTCCCATGCCAGAGTTTTTTGGATAATCATCTCTTATTCATCATCTAACCTTTCCCTAATGTCACTGGTGTTCACGGCATCTAATGGGAATCAGGAAAGGAAATCAACATTACCTTGTTCTTTTCCTTTACATTGTTCAACTGAAAAGCATTATGGCTGTAGATCTAAAAAACAGTGCATGACTCTAGCATTGACATCTTTTCTCAAACTCAACAATTTAAGGGGCGCATGGTCGGTCACTAGTTGGAAATTCTGACCTGTTAGATGGTATTTTAAATGAGTTATATACCATTTGATGGCTATGGCTTAAAGTTCGAGAGTGGCATAATTTTTCTCTTAGGAAAATATTTTCCTACTAATGTAGAGTATGGGGTGTTGTATACCATCATGCACTTGTGGCAACACAGCCCCAAGACCAGTAATAATAATAATAATAATAATAATAATAATAATAATAATTTAGCTTTTATATAGCGCTACGAACCCTCAGGTATCTGAGCGCTGCTTATTATTACCCACAGTGTGTAGTGCTCTTTTATCAACCTTAAAAGGATGAAAGGCTGAGTTTGGCCCTGCCAGGATTCAAACCTGCATCAGCAGGCTCTGCACAGATGTCAAAACAAGTGCTCTACTGGCAGTGCTATTGGACCTGCTTGACCATAGAATATGACACATATGTTTTTAAGATAAAGAGTCTATTGAAGTCTGCCACCTTCAAGACAGGTTCCCTACATAATATCATTTTTAATTTATCAAAACATACTTGATCTTCAGAATGCCATTTAAGTTTTTGGGGCTGTGTGTTTCTAAGTTTGTCTGTAAGAATAGAAGTGATGGAAGAGAAATTTGGGATGAACCATCTATAGTAACCAACCAGGCGTGAGAAGGCTTGTATTTCTTTCTTAGTCTTGAGAGTTTAGGTCTCCTTAACCGCTTTGACCTTTTCAGTCTGAGGATGAACTAATCCATTTTACACAAAGAAGCCTAAGTATTTTACTGCAGATCTGGCAAGGTGACATTTCTTTGGATTTGCATTTCTTAGGATTAGCAGAAAATCCAACTTTCCTTAAGGCTCGGGTAACCTGATATAAATGTTACATATATTCTGGCCATGGTTTGCTATGTATGATAAAATGTCATCCATGTATGCACCACAGGAGGAAGGGTATGGAGATCCATCGCCTTCAGGTAATCCAAAATGGGGTAGTAAGAGTAGTGAAGGGCCTGAGAAAAAGAGACAATGGGCCTCATTACGACCCTGCCCGTCCGGAAATAACGGTGGCGGTAAACCCGCCGCCACCGTTGTTTCCGGACCGCCTGATCCCGACCCCTGCAGGCGGGAGGTGATGTTCCCGCCAGGTCTGACCTGGCAGGTTTAACACCTCCCGCATGCAGGCGGACGAGGAAACACCGGCAGCATTACGAGATGCTGCCGGTGTTTCCATGATCCCGATTCCCATTGAGTCCCATAGGACTTAATGGGAATGGGGATTTACACCATTCCGCCTCCGTGATTTTAATGCCCCGGTAATTCCGGGAATCACGGAGGCGGAATGGTAATACGAGTCCGGCGGTAACCAGGCGGTTTTACCGCCGCGGTTACCGCCGGACTCGTAATGAGGCCCAATGTCTTGGAGGCCAGAAGGAGCCTCCACTGGTTACCGGTTGGAGAAAGAATTCGATTCAGGCTCCTTCTAATCACTCAAAAATGTATTGTAGGTCCAATGCCATCATATCTGAAGGAAGCCATAATCGTGAAAGACAAGGGAAGGTCACTGAGATCGGACAACTCAAATATACTCAACTTCCCCATCACAAGACCAACAAAACAAGGCAATGATCTTTTGAAATAGCGGCCCCCACTGCCTGGAATGCCCTCCCAACTTCAATAAGAATGTTGGTCTCAACAGAACTTTTAAAAAAAAGCTGAAAACATTGCTCTTTGTTTAGAGCTGTGCTAGTAGTAACAACGGACAGCTTATAGCTCTGCTCTATGTGTAGTTTTGTTCTGTGTGTGTTAGCCTGCGTCCATCAGCCTTCGGTTACCAGGTGTGCATTACAATTCATATAACATAACATGGTCTAATAATCTGATCCATTAGTCTTCGGAAAGGTAATTGCGGCCCCATGTAACCCAAAGGGTAAAACCTTCAATTGGATCTGGCCTATTTAAGTGGAAAATGCTGTTTTAGGTTTGTCTATGGGATTAATTGGCACTTGTCAATAACCTTTTATTAGGTCAGTTTTAGAAAGGTATACTGCATCTCCCTATCTATCAATCAAGTCATCTATCCCAGGCATAGGGTAGCAGTTACATTGTGACACTTCAGTGACATTCCTAAAGTCCATACTAAATAAAATCGACCATGGACTGTGGGTGGGTTCAATAAAATCTGCTTTAATCATAGCCTCTATTTCATCTGTAAGGCTTTTGATGAAAAACCTTCCCTGAAGGAGTCTGAATATGGTGATATATCACTTTCACTCTCCCAGGGTCAGCCCTAAATATGTCTGGGAACTGTTGAATGAGATCCATCAGATGTTGTTTTTGATTTTTGGATATATCAGGAGAAATTAATTTGCTGGTATCATTTTCTATAATGAGCTTGTTAATATAACTGAAATATTTCTGATAGAGTGGTTCTCTTTCCATTCCTTACGTACATTAATATGGTAAATATGTGTCTTTATTTTCCTGTCTGATTGAGAGATTTTATAATTGTGAGTTCCCATGTGTTCTAAGATTTCAAGAGGGCCATGCCACATGAAAAGACGTTCTTAGTTTCAGAGGATGGTAATACAACAAATACCTTTTAACCTACAGACAATTATCTCATTGCTGGTGTCTTGTAGTCCTTTTGATATACTTGGGTTCATGTCATATTAGTTTGGACTGTATTTCAAACTGCTGTCATGTGTTCTTTCAATTTGTGTGCAACCTGGGATAATGGTATAGTAGCCCTCTCTCTTTCTTACCAGGCATCTCATAACATATCCAACACTTCTCTTCTATATAACAATTCAAAAGGGGAAACTTCCATAAATGACTGAGGACTTGTTCTAATGGCAAACACGGGCCAAAGTTTGATATGCCCCTATCCTTTCCATCTGCTTCCACTAGTTTCTTTAAAATGTGTTCTAAAGTTTGATTAAATCTGCCCACTAATCAGTCAGTTTGGGGGTAAACAATAGATGTGCGTAAAGTTTTAAACTGGAGAATATCCTTAACTTCAGCCACAAGCTTACTCATAAATGTAGATCATTCATTTGTTAAAATGTCTTTTGGAAATTCTATTCTACAAAAGAATGGGAGTAAATGTTTTAACGTATGTTGTGATGTGCTATTTCTTAACGGGTCACATAAGCCAACATTAACAATACATATTTGTAACCTAACTTTGAGGTTTCCAAGGGACCTTTTATATCTATTCCTATTCTTGGAAAGGGAACATCTATAATAAACAGCGGTTGTAATGGGACCGGAGGAGTAATTTTAGTTCTGGTGTTCTTCATGTCAGCATACATTCCTGGCCAATAGAATCTGTTCATAATTTAGACCTCAGTTTTTGCAGTTGCAAAATGACCTCTGGTTAAATGCCATGGGCCATTGCCAACACAATATTCTTATGGCTTTTGAGTATCACAATTTGTGATCTGGGTGTACCAGTTGGTCCTACGTCTCCTCTATATAACAGTCCTCATTTTATCTACAAAAAAAAATAATCCAGTCTTTTCTCTTCCCTCATCCTCGAATACCACTTTAATAAAGCGTTCAGCTAGCAAAGGATCACTTCTTTGAGCAAAAGCCAAAACAAGAACATTTCTTCCTCTTCCTTGATAGGTTTTATTATAGGTTCCACAGAAGGTTCTATATAAGCCTCACCAAAGTCCTGAGTTCCTCTCTCAGTTTGAACACTTTTTTGAACTTTTCTTGGCTTGAGCTATTCTTTCTCCAGCTTTAACTTGATATGCTTTCTTCCCATTATTTTATACCAAGATTTTAACATCAGCCGGATAGTCTCGATCAATTACCCCAGTCAATATACATCTAACCCACAGTGCAAGGCTAGGCCTGAATTAGAGGCGAGTCTAATATAGGTACCAGTGGGAAGAAAAACAATTAAATCTGTGGATATCAATGCTCTTTCTCCAGGTTGAAATAATTCTCACCTGCTACTGTAGCTATCAAATCCTATAGATTGTTCAGTACCAATAGTGGGAGCATAGGCTCCTTTACTAGGTTTCTCAAATATAAGGGTTCCCAAATGTGTATCTATTGATTCTGATCCCATTCTGACACCATATATGAGGGGTCAGAAATGTGAGGCTGACAACTTGGTAAAGGTTTTCACAAAAAGAAATGTTGTTAAATAATAGGGGTTTGGTAAATGCCTCACTACCCCTGATCTAAATAGCATTTCCCTACCTGTCAAATGAGAAATTATATTGTGCCTCCTATCGCAATAAATATATGTATATTGGCCTACGCCAAGCTGCTTATAAGTCGCTTGCGAAGAAATCCGTGTTGCAAGGTCCTGACCTTAAAATCAATGTAAGCCGCCATTTTAGGTCAATCCGCCATTTTAGGTTCGCTTTGTAAAGTCACCCTGTGAGTTAACATGGTGGACAATGTCATTCCAAAATACAACATGGCTGTCTTGACCTCTGTATGTAGCTAATATGTAACTTGCCTGCAGGCCACTTGTTGAGGTCATGAACTGAGACCTTGTCCTTCGTTGACCGGTGTGTAAAGGATTACTCATGCAATGAAACTAATCCGCGAGCATATGTTAAGAACAATGTATTCAAATACTGAACGTAGAACACTTGTTTAACTACATTGTATTAATGTTTGAGAAGACCTGCATGGAAAATCCCAGAATACACAGTTGCCGTATAGGCTTGTTGATATATGTATTAAAAGCAAACCAGTTACATGTGGATGTGTGAAACTCAGCATGAACCCACAGATCGTTGATGTATTAGCGGAATATTAACCCGAAGTAAGGGCTGGACATCGTGCTTACAAAGAGCATAAAAGACCAATGCATTCTAATATACAGCGTCTCTCACTGAACACACTGAACCACGCTGGAGTTCGTTGTGTTGCACTGAGGGCCGATAGCTATCTGATTTTGCTCTGTTCTTCGTAAATGGATTCAGTATAAAATAAAGTACTTTGTATGTTGCTTTGTAACCCGTGTTCGGTGTATTTCCTTTTGGGGTACTCAGCCTCGATATTTTGATTTTGTTTTCACATACCTACAAATACACTAAAGGAAAACACTCTAATAAAAGGAAGGAATCTGATCCTCACACTTGTACATACATCAAACACATAAAGATAATAAATGGAAATTCAATTATAACAGAAATAACAGTTACATTCAACCAAAATCTAATAACTGTGTATCCTTGTATCCTAGAACGGATCCCATTGCCCAGATTCAAAACAGGAATTTCAACCAAAGGTACAAATGAGAAAATTCTGATATGAATTCTTCTTGCGTCAAAGAATCTTTCACTCACAGGGCCTCATCATGAGTTTGGCCTGAGCCCTTAAATGCGGCAGTAACAGTGTTACCGCTGCATTTAATGGGCTGGCCAAATCACGAGTTTGGTAGAATATTGCATTTTTAATTCAAGCTTTTTGCTGGAGGTAAAAATGAAAATGTTCAGGCCATTTTCAGTGCTATTACCACCAGTGCAATTACTGCTGGTAGTAATAGCACTTCCCAACCCAGTTGGGTCCCACCCAATGTGAATGGAGATTTACCGCCCCCCACAACCCATGATCTGGCGCAAATTGCACCGGACCAAGTTGCGGTAGCACTATTAGTGTTGCGTAATATCCCAGGGCATTAGTGCCGGGATACCGCCCAAAAGTTCAACCATATAAAAAGTCTTAGGAACTCACACGAGTTGGGGCTTAGCCCATAAATGCGACGATAATGCTATGCCCGCTGCATTTAAGGGTTGACCCAATCATGAGTATGGCCATAACTGAATGCAACCATCTCCAGCTCCGAGCATCAATATGTGACATTTGAAACTTCATAAGATATTCTGACCTTGGAGAGCCCGTATTTCCACATTCAGGGAACCCGGACTCTGTCCATCCCCATTCCCATTTGAGCCCCCATAGGGCTCAATGGGAATGGGGAGCATGCTAACAACGGGCCTGTTAATGACGGGCCCGTTGTTAGTATGCTGGGCTGCTCGCGGGACCCGCTAAGGACATCTGGTAAAACCAGGCGTCCTGAGCAAGTCCTGCGAGCAGACCTTGTGATAGGGTGGTAAGGGGTTAACGGCTCTGGTACCTTTACCGACGCCGTTAACCCCTTACCGTCCTCTTCATAATGAGGCCCTATGCCATTTGCACACTATGCGGTATTAACATCCTATCCGGAGTGGACACTCAAATAATATATTGTCATGGATGTGCCTATAGCGTTCAGACTGAAATCATACATAAGAAGTCAAAGTCATATGGGAGTTAGATTTAATGTACAGTCAATTATTATTCTTTCTGCTAACAAATTCTGTACCCACCATATGAAGCACGTGCTCGTTTACATGGTGCACTTCATGGGGCACTTAAAAATCAGAGCTGCCGCTGAGAAGGGACTCATCGCATTCCAGCTCCCTGCGTCACAAGGACTATGTATGGATACATAATAAACGGGAAGCTTCACACGTTTCATAGTGTAAAGAAATGGCAGGGTTGTATATCGTATTTCCCGCGCTTAGTCTGCAATCCATACATTGCGCGTGCACGTTGAGAAAATCAAGCTTTCAGAATAGTAAACATGTATTTTGAAGGACGAGGGATGGCATCATATAGTACTTACTCGTTAACAATGGTGCTTTGATTCAAATTATGAAGCAAAAGTAAAACACTATAATATCCTAAGCTGTTTAATTATTGTCGCTTTGAAAACAAAGAGAACGCCTCTTATCTTTTCAAAAGCTCTAATTTGATGATTAAAAATCAAAAAGGATAATGATGCCCCTATTTTGAGGCATGTTTTTTTCAGACCAGGAAAAGTACATGTCAATGTGACTTTCTTTTGTTATTCTGACACTCATGAATTATTCACATTACTTATGTATGTAAATAAGCACCCACTACCACAGTGACCTGAAAGCTGCTTAATTGCAAATGCCATGAAATATAATCTACTACTATTCCAATTATCTCGACAATAATACAACGGGTTTTACCTAATAGAAGAACATACACATCAAGGACAACATATGTGTACATAGTTCAGTAGCGGATTGTTTCTGTCGAGATTAACCAAAAATGTACTGCACTCTTTCTGATATGAGTAGAAATTAGGAAATAGGGAGGGAAAACAATGGTTAATTGTGTCCTGGTTCCACTGTACGAGCATGTTGCTACTCAGAATGATACTTTAAAAAATATATATATATATTTGCAACCGAGAAAGCCAGAAGTTTGTTTATTCTGCTGTTTTTGAAGTGCCAGAGGGCTTGCTGACTCTTAACATGTGAAAGAACTAAAACAGGCAATGTGAAACTAAATGTCCCCAAATACAACGAGAAGTAGTACATCTTCATTTACCTCCCCGAGGTGAACATTGAGCTAAATTAAATTAAATGTCTTGTATTAATTACTTCACAAATCATCCGGATGTGTGGTTCCTAAAGATAAAATAAAAAAATACAAAAGATATTGATGGAGATGTTAATGGGTAGGTGGAAGACGCTGAACTCATTTATTTTAGAAAATTAACAGACAATATACACTTGGGGCCGGATTTGCAAAACTTTTTCAACATGGGAAAGTCCCATTAAAAACAATTTTGTAAATCAGGCTTTTTTTGGTGAAGTTGAATAAGCGAAGACACAGAGTGATAAAGGGAACTGATATGGAGTCAGTTGTCAAGATGAAAGATGGTGTGTAGAGGATGGATGAAGAGCGTAAATAAGGGAATTAAATCAAGGCACATTACTGATATGAGAAAAGTATGCCAAGGTTTAAAATGTCCTTCAAAGCTTTGCAGATAACGCTATATAAAAATCACAAATGACATCATCAATGACATCAGTGATAAAATCACATATCCTGATAAGTTCTTTCAGTTTAGTGGCACTAAGCATTTTAAGCACATGACCTGAAGGTACTGCATTGAAAGTATGGCAACCATAATTTAAAGATGCTATGTTTGTAGGCCTTTACCTTGCAGAATATTCTTATGTTAGTTTCTATAAGGTTTTGCCTCCTCTCATGACCAGGGAGTAGGGGGACCCCAGGGTGTCTAGGGTGGCTTCAGAGGGGGAAGAGGCAGGGGTGCGCCAGTTTGGCATGATGTTGTGCCATGTGTTGGTGCAGTCATGCCACCACCCCCTGTGGTTCCGGGAGATGCAGCTCTTGCATCTGGCACTGGCACCCATGTGACCTGGCAGTCCGTTTCATCGACTGCCACGGGCCCAAGGGTGGTGGTAGCTGCAGGTGCAGCTGTGGACACCACCACCCAGGCTCAGGGTCCTCCAGCACATGCTGCGTTGGCACCTGAAGAGTCTCAGGATGATTTCCAGGAGTTCAGTAGGAACATGGAAAGTGCACAGAGGGCTGCCCTGACCGAGGCACATGTCCCTGTGGCAGTATTGTCATCTGCTGCCCCGAGCAGATGGGTGTTGGCAAGTGCATGGGCAGATGCAGCCGACAGCACCCCAGCTGTGAGTCTACCATCCAGGACAGTGCTGGTCAGTGACCTTAGAACAGCAGATGTTGCTGTGCAGGGTCAAGACAGGGGCACCCAGCAGCCACCGACGCAAGTCAGGGCTTCCATCCTTGTTCCACCTGCCACTCCTTTGGTTCAATCCACCAGCGCCACTGCCCATACTGATCAGGGTGGCATTTACCAGTCAGGGTCCAGACCACTGACCAAGAGGAGGAAGGTTGCATCTGCAGCAGAGGCTGGGACCCAAGACACTGCTCAGGCCTCCGGCATGTCAAGGAAGAAGCCTTTCTGCAAGCAGGAACTGGACTTGCTTGTGGACTACGTGTCAGGACACGACCGTGATCTGCTAGTGGGACCGACTTGTCACACTACGGCTGCCCAGTGTTTGTCCCACTGGAAGAATGTTGCAGAGGGTGTCAGTGTAATCGGCCATGAGGTGCGCACAGCTCAGGAGTGCAAAAAGCATTGGGATAATCACTGACGCTCTGCTAAGCTAAAGCGTGCCTCTAATTACAACATGACTCTGGTGACTGGCAGTGGGCCACCACCTGAGTAGGAAGATCTCATTTTGCACGGAGTTCATACCGCCAGAATTGTATGAAGGAGTGGGAGAGATGCTGGACTTTGATGCCCCGTCCAGTGAGTGTTGTCGCGTGTTTGTACAGACCATGTGTGGTTTGCTTGTGTGATGTGTTGTGCTTGACTGCCACTACATGCTATGTGTACATGGTTCTCATGTGCGAGTCATGCAATGCTTCACTGATGCGTGCCTGCTGTGCAGCATGCTGGACATGTAGAGCAGACAGGGACTGTCCTCATCACCATACCTGCACCCTGCTCACATGCTAGTCACCCGGCAGCCCCTCCGGTCCATGTTCCAGATCACTGGCCCTTCTGCATGTAGCCTGGGGTGTCTTTCCAATCAGCATTGGGACTATGTCATTGCATGACTGACGTGCATGTGGGTTCTGCCTGCATGCGGGTACTCCATGTAGGCATGCTCCCTTGCCTCTCCACCCCCCTGTACCCCAATTTCACCATGGCACTGGTGGGTATCATGTTGGAGTACTGCAATGGCCTGTTCAAAGCTCCTGTGTACATGCACACTTCCCCCTGCCAACCTGCCAGACACATACAGTGGGGTACATCCTTTGTCCTTGATGCAGGGTGTCTCACTCGGACTGTGCAGATGGCAGATGCTCCGAAGGGACATGAGTGCCCATTCATGCTCCATGTGCATTCCATGCATGCCCCTATGTGTCCTTGCCCGAATGATCATTGTAGTACGTGTCCCGGATGACCTACATTTAATGGCATTTGATCATCCATTCCATGCCCTCTCTGGCTCAGTCCTGCATCACACACATGTTTAGGGTGTCACAGTCTGTGTGGGGCACAGGCCTCCCCCTGTTTCAGACCCCCTGACACTGTTCAACTGGTGTAGTGGCTTCTGCACACATGGGTGTACTACTGAGGGTTCATCATGTGTCCTGCTTACTGTCCCCTTCACATCTGCTGTGTTGTCAGTTGACTCAGATGATGCAATTTACGCTAGTCAACACTATCTGCCAATACACAGGTCTCTGGTCACCCTTTCGCTGCCATGCAATGCCTCCCTGCATTTTCACTTTGAGGAGGGGGGGTTTGCTTGTAGCCATGCAACCCATTGCATGCACATTGCACTTGATGCCTGAACTTGCCCTTACACTGCCTTCATGTTTATTGATCAACATCATAATGTACTTGTTCATGTAGATATTGGGTAACGTATACATGTTCTGCACTGCATCAACACACTCTGAGCCGTGTTACACCGTTCTACATGCCTACTCACTGCTGCAATGTCAAAGTGACCTGGCATGTATGGTCAGATTTTCATCCCTTCTCTGTCATGAATGCCACGGGCACAAGAGCATCCTGTGACACATGTACTCAGTATTGGAACTCCCTAGTGGTTGTTTAGCAAAGTTGATTGGTCAATCTGCGGCCTATACCAACTGGCATAGGGCGCAGATTGAATGTAGCCTGCCAATCGGGTTGAAATGACTGTGGAGCTGCCTTCACGTGTGTATGTGTACACGTACACATACATCAAAGCAAGCAGCGTTGTAGCTGCTTGCTTTGCTCTATTGGATGCTGTTCATTTTCACAATACAGGTGTATAGGGAAAGTTTTTTTTAACGCTTTCACATGTACATATGCAAGCAGTTTCAACGTTGTGTAGTGCAACATTGCGGCTACTCACTTATGTGTGTGTGAAAGTGTTCATTTACACATGTGTCTTCCGCAGCTTTTTTATTGATTGACTAATATGTAGTTGATTGACGTTAATGCTGGTGAGATTTCTGCATCGCCCATGTTATGTTCAACTGGCATAATCATGAAGGTGCACTGTTGTGAAGCATGTGTATGCCCAGGCCCACTTAGCTAATGTGGTGGGGCCTGGCCGTGACGATTTTACACAAGGATTGATGGAATAGAGCACATTCATAGCACAATGTGCTCAATCAGGCCCTGAGGGGTGTTGTGGAGGCTTCATATCCTGCTTCTCGGACTGTACTGGGCGTTATGATCCCTCATGACTGGTTGCAGGCCCTTGCTTTGCTTGGGACATTCACTATATCTACATGGCCCATGACACCCGGTACGGGCCAAGCTGCAGATGGATGAAGCTATATTGGTGATGATGGTTTAGTGATGCATGTGTACATGCATATTACGTGTGTCATTGTGTGTTTGGATTCACTTGCAGCAGTGGTCAATTTGCAGTTAAGACATGCTTATGGTATGTGCGATCTCTTTGTTGCCATCTGTCTTTTCTGCCTGTGACATGTGCCTGACCGAGGTGGTGTCTGATGGAGGTGATATTCCTCATTTTGTACTTGTGTAGGCGTTGCTATTTAGACACATGCATTTCTGTTTTTGGGATGCGACTGGATTCATGCCAGGTTCTCATTTGTGTGTGACATGTCTGCTTCATGTGTTGGCTGTCAATGTGATGTGTATGTGTGTGTGGGTTATGTGCTTCTGACATGTGTACTCATGTTTTTTTTTTCCCTTTTCAGATGATAACGCAATGGATCCCGAAGATGGTGATGTCATGCCAGGCACAGGGTTGCTATCACACCAGCAGCCCAGCACAAGTGGGGGTCATGGGGTGGTAGACCACAAGAACCCACTTGTGCTCCAGACCATCGTGTCTAGGGCTGGCAATGAGTCTAGCCCGGATGATCACTATGACGGCATCGTCGGGTTGGATGCACGTCATGTCCATTCGTCAATGGTGAGTGATTCTGATGTGGACAATCCTCTGTCTGCGACACCTGCACTGAGGGGCCAGATGCTGGTGAGACCTCCGCCTGTGGTGGATCGGGATGCACGGTCACTCTCCATACCAGTTGCTGATGTGCCTGGGGCATCACGTCAACCGAGAAATGTAGTCCCCCTGCAGCCGTGGGTGGTGCCAACTCAACAAGGACCGTGGCTCCTTGGGCCTCAAGGGTGTCAAGCCCAGCAACACGGTAGCCGTGCGCCACTGGGGTCTACTGAGTGGGAGCAAGCCATGGTTGCCAATTCCAAACAATAGGGGGCAGCAATTGATAATATCGCTCAGAGCATGGAACTTGCACCCCAATCTGTGCTCCCCCCTGCTAGGCAGGTGGATCTCCAGCAGCAGGCGGCACAGTCCATGGCCCGCTCGCTCAGGCTGGGCATGGCGGCGTCAGACAGGGAACGCCAGGATGAAATGGTGTCTCTGTGTCAAGCAATTGCTGCTCACGCAGAGGCACACAGGGAGGCCCTGAGGGATGAACATCAATCCCTCCGATCTACTCTGGGTGTGCTCTTGATGTCCCAGAGGCAGTGGACAGAGGAGAGGTTGGAGCAGCTTTAGAATACCATCTCGGCTGAGCTACGTGCTTGCCGGGAGGTGTTCCAGTTGTCCTGCCAGGCCATGCAGGAAGAACTCTGTGTTACACGTGTTACCTTGCAAGAGGAAACATGCGTATCACACGTGGTTCTGCATGCTGACCTACGTGTCATCACTGCACAGAACCAGGCTCACCGGTCCCGTAAACTTGCTGCCAACGAGGGGCAAGCTGTGCATAGGCATGGTCAGGGTACTTTGCCATGTCAACCTTTTGAGTCAGAGGGTGAGGAGTACGACGACTTATCTTCCACACAGGTCGGGCCGTGCAGGTGTTGAGCCCATGGCGTTTTTTTTTATCTCAACATCATTGCATGTGAGTGTTGAGGTGCACCCTGTACCCCCCCCTCCTGGGTGCCTTCCCACCTCAGGTCATATGAGGCCATTTTTGATTTTTATAGTTAGTTTAATTAGCTAATATAGTTTAAAATTGCTTGTCCATTGTGCATTCATGTGACGGTGTGGTGCTTTGTGGCTTTTGAAAGCATCCACTGTCTGTTCCAGCTGGGCCCTTCAAGCTTGTCTCGTGTATGTGTTTGCAGTTTGGGGTCCTGACTCACATATGCCACTCCTGCTTCCCCTATCCATGGGCTCGCAAGGATGGTTCGGTGTTACAACCATTTACACAAAAGCATTGGACTTTCATCATATCTGTGAGCTGTCTGCTGCTGTACTACTTGTGTTAACACCCCTAGTGGGGATCATGGATGTTTTCTCCACGGCATGTCTGCAATCAATTTTGGTGAGTACATTATTGATATGTCCATTTCTTGATGTTGATTGTGATGTATTTTCTTTTCTTGCCTGTAGATGTGATTGATGCACTTCATGCTATAAACTATTTCCTGAACCCTTTGCCTGTCAGAGTCACACTGATGGTGGGAGGGGGCTGGATGTTGACAATGTCAAGTTGGTGCATGTTGAGTTCAGCCCCTGGGGATTGTGGCAAAGGGGGATGCATTAGGAATGTGACCCAAGAGGCACAACTCACGGTCCAGTCCTCACCTGAGATGTCTGTCTATAGTACTACTAGGCTCTGTTCCCTTTGGACGGCACATTGTGTCTGTCTTCCCTCTTGGACTCTGATGCTGCCTGAGGGTGCAGTTTTCTACTGGACTACTGCTCTTTTACTTGTTTTTCACACTCCTGTGCCTTTAGTCACTGTTCTTCTTCCTGCTACTGTCCTTGATGCAGATCTGTCCGCCTGTCTGTTAGGCTGTTATTTCCACATACTCTTACACTGCCTAGGTTTGCCACTGTAGAATTCTGTTGAACAGCATCTTTCTGTCACTCCTCCTGTCTTTCATCTATTACATCCATGGCTTTATGTTGGCTGTTGGCTTTTACCAACGCTATTCAACTGTTGTGGCTCTTGGCTTGTTGTCTGCTGTTTGCGGCTATCTCACATTCTCTGTGCCTTTCAAGACTTCTGCTGTTTCTGTCTTTCTTTGTTCACACTATCAATGATTAATTGGGTTTCAGCTCAACCATCCTGTTGTGTCAGCCTCCTTGGTTATTTTAGACTCAAGTTCCAGTTCTACCTGTCAGGGTACAGAACGTGGGGTTGTGTGGGAGGAGGTTGAATGTAGGTCTCAGACATGGCCCATTAACAAATTAACAACCAGCATGAAGACACACACAGTAAACTTTCAAGACTTATTGATGCCTTGTATTCCCTTTCTGCAGGAAAAGGAGCATCCACACTACCTTTGCCAGCAGACACCGTCCAAGAACTCATAAACCCTTGCCACGTTGGGTGGGGCACACATGCGCATGTGCGCAAGCAGAAGCACAGGGCTTGTGCTCAGACGTCCAACAGAAGCAGACGTGTTTCCAGGAGCTCCATGCAAGGTGAGCAGCACGAGGAGCCATGCCCCAGCCGACCTTCCTCCAGGTCCCACACACATGCAAGCTAAGTTGCGCCAGTGCTGGGGAGGTTGGCCAGGCATTAGAAATTATGCGCACAGTACAGCTAAGCCACGCTGAGGACAAAATGGCAAGAAGCTTTCCCAGTTGTCAGGGGCACACGCAGGGGGAATCGGCCATGTCCTCCAGTCCACCCTGCTCCATTGAAGCAATGTCATTAGCACAGTAGCGTTCCGAGACACAAACTAATACAGCGCAAGGGGGGGCACCCAGCACTGCACAAACTCGAGTGCAGTGCATATCATTAGCATATGCAAATTGCCACGTGCGCTACATATGGATATCCACGGCTGACAGAACGCAACTTGTAATGAAGTCGCACCTCGCCACAGGTGTCTAGTAGTTCACCCAAGGACCATTCTATCATGTGTGATTCTTACCACATGGTCTTCCATTTACAGCGGGGCCACGTGTGGCTGCCTTAATGCATTAACAGTGTATGAACCATCACAGGGGCAAGAAAACATATACGAATGAGGCAGCAGACAAGAGTGCTTGTTTGGGGAGGAGTCACTAAGTTTGAGGCATGAATGGTGTTATGTGTGTGAGGAAAACCCACACAGAATAGTAACTCACACTCTCTTTGCAGCATTGAACTGCTCATGTTACCGGACCTGAGAGTGCGCAGGAAGGAGGCCAGCACTCATCCCAGAGATAAGTCTGTCTTTGTCTCGGCTTTGAGCCATTTTGTACAATGTGCATGATGAACATGGTTTCTCTGATTGATTATGTGTAATTGTCAATATAGGATTTTGTCTTTTGTCTACTTTCCCTTGCCCATCCACCTCCCCTCTCCTGACCCTCTTTCCAGTTATCCTGAATAACGATGCCTATCCAACCAACGGATCCCTGACCCTCTTTCGCCAGCGGGGTCTCGGAGGCCTGTGTAAGTTGGACCTTGCAGGCACCCAGACCGCGGAGGGGGTGGTTGGTTTGTGCCACTCCTGCACCTGGAGACCGGAGCTATGACACTACCCATCAGTTGTTGCATCCTCATTGATTATTGTGTACTGAAAATGCTACCCATCCTGTTGATCCATTGGTCAACTGTGCTACCTTGGTAGTTCTTCGATCATTCTGCGTGGACATTTGCTTGCCCATATTCAGCAACTTCAAGTCATCTACTGGAGACTCTTCCAGGGTTTTTTGTGGGCTACATGCTTCTTCCCTGGTTTGGGGGTTTGGCTACTTGGAGTTCTCTGCGATTTGGTATTTTTACCAGTCAAGGTGGCCTCTGAGGGGGCTGGACCCTATTTCCACAAAGGGTAGAAGAAGGAAACCAAGGGGTAGGGGGATCTTGAATCCAGTTAGACTAGAAGGAAGAAGCCAACGGACCCCAGACACAGTTCTTCTGAAGGTCATGCTGATGTGTAAATGAGGGAGGGCCTTTTGTTGTTGGACAGTACGCCTGGGCTACAGTGTTTGGGCCCTCTCGGACATTGTAATTGTGGGGTACTGTGTACATGATGTGTTCTGCTGGTCAATGGCTGTTCCTGTGTTGTGTTTACTTTTCAGGTGTCAGGGGATTGTTGTGGTTTGACATGCTGGGGTGTACACATGGGCAATGTTCACATGTGGTGTGTACAGGACACTGAGGGTCACTTGATTTAACATGCGTGCATTGAGTGCATGTCCCTACTGACACACACACTTACACAATTCTCCACCACACGTACAACCACCCTTCCATGCCCACACATGCACACAGATTGCCTTCTCTGGCATGCTGTGTCCCTGCAGCACATGATCACTTACCATTTGGGGATTGTGTACATGCGTCAATAGTTTATTTGTGTTGATTGTCCTTTTTGTGTGATGGTCAAGGTGTATCCCCAACACAATGGCTGCTCACTGTGCTGTGTGCTGAGCAGTGTGTTGCAGGAGACACAAACAGCACACAGGTTAGGGATTAGCGGATTTGGCTTGGCCAATGTACATGAGAACAAGCATTCAGTCTTTTGTTGATGGTACCACTGGTGGCATGCATTTGTGTATGACATTGTGTGTGTGGGAGGTTGTTGGTCAGTAATTTCATCTGATTCCATGTCAGGTGTGATTGTCTTGGGCCTCTTTCCATTAATCACATGTCACTTCGTATCTAATTGGTCATGTGTTGGGCTTTTGCTGTTGCATGCCATGTCATGGTGTGGCAGACAAGGGTGATGTGGGTAGGGAGGGTTTGGGTGACATGCCAGTGATTGTCATGGCCTGTTTTGCAGGGGGGTGGTATGATACACACCTTGCATGTATTCCTTTTGGTCACACAGGATAGTTTATATTTAAGTAGCTAGGGATGCACACAATGTAGCACTTCCATGGCAACATTATCATGGTGGTAAGGTTGTGACAGTTGACTGTCTCTTTTGTCATCATCGATTGTCATCTAGTATGTGCCAGGCCTGTGTGCATTCCACAGGGGTGGGAGTTTAGGTGATAAATGTGGCCAAAAGCTGGGTTTGGGCTGCCTCACCACGTGCCTTTTCCCCTACCATGGGCAGTGCATGTGCCTCTGGTTGGGATGTGGGGGCACCACCATGTCCACTGGTACGTCCCACCGTGTTGCAACATTGTGCAGGACACATGCCACCACAATGATCCTGCACACTACTGGGGGTGCATATAGTAGCTACCGCCAGAGCGGTCAAGGGAGCGGAAGTGTGACTTGAGCACTCCGAATGTGCGCTCCACTATGCCCCTGGTTGCAATATGGGCAGCGTTGTATCTTATCTGGGGTGCTGTGGTGGGGTTCCGTATTGGCATCATCATGTTGTTGCTCAGGGGTTAGGCACTGTCCCCTGGGGAGGTTAGGATAGTTGGGTTTGTGTATTTGTCTGTGTGTGACATGCATGCATGTGCGCAGACATTTGCACTCACCAATAAGCCATGTGTCGCCATGCTTCCCAGCTTCCAGGTCCCGGCCCAGGGCAGACATTCTGTAAATGAAACTGTCATGGGTAGACCCAGGATAGTTTGCATAGACAGAGGTGATGATTCCATGGGCATCGCATACAACTTTTACGTTGATGAAATGCCAGTGCTTGCGGTTTCGATAGATGTGCTCAGTGGCCCTAGGTGGACGTAGGGCCACATGGGTGCACTCTATGGCACTGAGCACTTTGGGGAAGTGTGCCACCCTGTAAAAGTCCTGGACCACGACCTGCCTTTCTGCGGGTGTTCTGGGCATGTTTATGTGCCTGCTGACTGAGGTGCGCGCAGTCATGGTTTCCAACACCTGGTGTAGGCAGCGTGAATGCGTGGCCTGTGAGACACCCACAACTATGGAAGTTGTCTGCTGAAATGATCCAGTGGCCAAAAAATGCAGGACATTGAGCACCTTCTCCAAGGGGCTCAATGCTTGGGAGCATAGGTTGCATGATGTAAGGTCATCTTCCCACTCCCTGACCAGGTCTAGGATGATACGAGGTGGAAACCTATACCTGCCATAGACCTGGTCATCAGGCATCCCAAAAAGGCTGGTCCGGGGCAAAAAAATGTGGGGCCTGGCTATTCTTCTCCTCCTCCTGCGGTGTCCCACGATCAGTGCTGTGACAAATGGGGCATTCATCGTAGCTGTATATACGTGTTTGTTGTTTGCACACACTTTTATTTTTATACTGCGCGCGGGGACGCTTCCGCCTGCCTTCGTGTGGCAGACGTGTTGACACCTGTGCGCGTCTTTGGGCGTGCGCAGGTTTCCCGTATTCGATTCCATGAATTCATGTTGTTCGCGTGCTTGTGGCAGTTCCGTGTATTTCCCTGCAGTACTTCCCCAGTTACGCCTTCTTTTTCATGCGTTGTTCCCCATTCCGCGTGTTCTGCCCCGTGTTCCACCCCCTTTTTGGTGTGCGGGCTAACATTGTGTGCTTTCGCTGTGCACGTCGCGCACAGTGTTCGGAACGTTGCACTGATGTATGCGCCCGTGGCGCACATCCCGGACAAAACATGCGCAGGCTCTTCCATGATTTGCACACGCACATTTGTTCCATGAATCGGCCCAATGTTCTTTTTCACAAAATCGCAAATGTTTTTATTACAGCAATTGGACCATACTGTCCCTTTAATAACATTTTCAGTGAAAACATTTGGATTAATGGACAGTTTAGGTGAATTCGTTCAGTGCAAAAAAGAACTTGAAATTCAATGAAAAAAAAATAGTTGAAATGATGTTAAGGTGCCGGTTCAATGCCATCAACCCCTTGTAATGCAACAGTCATCACTTCCTCATCCCAGTAACCCAATAGTAATGTGTTTCTTTGCCCCCAACTCCCTATTCCTCAACTATATACTACATTAGTAATCTATTGTATTGCCCCCACATTCCTATTCCTCTTCCCAATAACTCATGAACATTCCAACCTTTGCAAATACTTCCCTACTTCCTCATCCCATTATCCTATTAGAAATCCATTACTTTACCCCACACCCTCTTCTTCGTCCCAATACTCCATTACACTCATCTTCCTCTTCCTAGTCACAGTACCCTGTTCATTATATTTTACATAGCTCCAAGCTCCCTATTCCTCATATGAGTACAGCATTAGTAATCTGTTGCATTACCCCCACCTCCCTCTTCCTTGTCCCAGTACCCTAGCAGTAATCAGTTGAATGAAACCCACAACTCTCGTACTCCTCCCATTATTAATCCAGTATATTATCACCACCTCCCTGTTCCTCATACCAGTACATTATTACCCACACCTCTCTCTTCCTATTCCCAGTATCCAATTAATAAACCCTAAAATGACCAACATTTCCCACTTCCTCGCCATAGTACTCCATAGCAATTAATTGCAGTACCCCATCTCCCTCGTTTTCATCCCAGTACATTAGACACCTGTTGCATTATCCTCACCTCCTTCTTCCTCATCCCAGTAAACCAATAATAATTCAGTGTATTACCCCCACAACCCACTTTTTCATACTAGTACCCCAATAGTGATCTATTGCATGAACCCCACACCCTTCTTCCTTGTCTCAGTACCCCAACAGTAGTCTGTTGCATTAACCCCACATCCATGTTCTTCTCCCTACTACCCCAATAGTAATCTGTAGTATTACCCCCACCTCTCTCTTCCTCATCCCAGTACCCCATAGCAATCTCTTGCATTACCCCCACAACCCCCTCTCTCACCCCAGCACCCCAATAGTATTTTGTTGCATTACCCCTACATCCCTATTCTCTTCCCAGTACCACAAAAGTTATCTATTGCATTCTCCCACATCCTTCTTCCTCATTCCAACATGCAAATAGTATTTTGTTAGTATTCCCCAACATCTCTCTTCCTCGTCCCAATTCGGCAACAGTGGTAATCCAATGCATTGTCCCATTGCTCTATTCCTCGTCCCAGAACCTTATGAGTAATCTGACCTTTTCCACAACCCCGGTACCCTTTTAAAAAAAAAATGACTTTGCCCTATCCCCATTTTCTTCGTCCCAATACTACATTTCTCTCACCTCCCTCTTCCTCGGCTCAGTGCCACATTCATAATCTGTTGCATTGCCCTCTGCTCTCTATTACTCATCCCATTACCTTGTTTGTATCTGCTGCATTATCACCACCTTCCTCTTCCTCGTGCAAGTTCTCTATTACCCCTACATCTCACCTCTATGTCCCAGTACTTCACTAACCCACCACCCTCTTCTGTGTCCCAGTCCCCAATAGTAATCCATGTAATTACCCCCTCCTATTCATCCCAGTACCCCAATGGTAAGATGATGCATTAAAGCAACCTTTCTCTTCCTCATCCCAGTTACCAATTTGTAATCTTTTACATAACTACTGTCTTCTTCTTACTCGCCCCATTACTCCATTAACCACACCTCCCTCTTCCTTGTCCCACTACCGAATTAGTAATCCACTACATTACTACCAACTTCCTCTTCATCCCATTAGTAATCCATTACATTACATCTATCTCCCTCATTGTGTGTGTGATTGAGGCTCTCTACTTGGACAACCCCTGCAAGGTGGTAAAGTGTTGAATGGGTGTTCTTGATGTAAACCAGCTCCAGCATCTGTTTTTATTAGTGTCGACTTGAAATCCGGTCCGTTTCTGTTGGAGATTTTTTGGGTTCGTTGTATGTTGTGGTATTTTGTGATAATAGATTGTGGTAAACCTATTGGTGTATGTCTATAGTGGTGAGACTAACTTCAAAACACTGTCTAGTAATGATTTCATCAGAGTCACTAACAGTAAAAAAATACTGGACCTAGTACACTCTGAATCATTGGCTCATACTCTCCTGTGATGTTCTAACTACAATATCTGCTTCAGATTATATTAAACATGCAAATGAAATACAAAACATTCATTCAGCCTCTCTAAATAAAAAAATTTACTGTGGTTAACTTTGCATTGAGGTTGTTCTTACCTCACGTTTATCTCTCTATGCATGCCAAATCAATGAGACGGAATGCAGAAGAAATACACTGAAATTAAATTCCCTTTTCAAATTATTGTTCTTTATCATAAACTAGAACTATGCAAGTTAAACAGAATGACATTTGCACCCACATTGTAAATCACAAAATAAACAAGGTTTTATCTGCAATAAAGTGCTGAGCTTTGCCTGTCGCCCCCTTGACTTCGCAACAAAGCTGGCAGGAAAAATACACTCTGAATAACAGCAAAACTTTGAGAAAGATAAACAAAATGTTACATGCACGTAAAATTATTTTTACTAGTGCAGCACCTAAAAATGAACTGAATTATATAACCTATGCTACATACCATCAAACCTCCACTTCACATGCCCCTCAATTAACAGCATAATTACCTTGGTCTGTTGGGGATATTCCCTGACTCAGCTTGGCAGTGACCCAGGGTCATTCAGAGATAAAGTTGCTAAAAACTGCTGACTGCCAACCCTAGAGAGTGGCAGAATCACCCCTGAAGACTCAGTCTTCCCAGGAACCCGCCCTCTCTTCCTTCCAGAACTTCTGCCTGCTCAGTCAGTGAGTGGATGGAATGCCCCAGCCTTCTCTGCCTCAAACCTTTTTCACAAAACCCTCTATCTCTCACTCTTTATTCTCCTATCAGGCCTGACTCACTCTGCAGGGCACACTCTGGATGTTCTGATCTCCTCAGACCTTTCCCTTTCTATCCCTCTCACCACTCCTCTCTCCTGGAGTGATCATTCTCTCCTTCCCTCCCAGCTTACGCTCTGCACCCCTCAGCGAAAGCCAACTCCAGCACTGCCACCCACCTTTGCGGTCATCTGACACAAGAAGTGCGTGTCAGTTGAGGCTTTCCCAACCCCTTTCTCATCCCCTCCTCCCCCTTTGGCTGACTCACTCACCGACACAGCCATTGCAATGCTCCACTCTGCTATATCTGATACTCACAATGCTCTTGCCCTTGTCATGAGGATCTGCCTGAAGACCAAAGCCAAGTGCAACTCCTGGTATGACTCAGAACTTGTCACCCTCAAACACAAGTGCAGGGTGGCTGAGAGGAAATGGCGTGCTTCTGGTACATCCTCTGACAAACTGGCCTGCCGCCTGCTCCAAAGGCAATACCGGCTCTCTGTCCTCACCAAGAAGAGAACTCACATCCAAGTCTGCATCTCTGCAGTATCTAACAACTCAGCTAAACTCTTTAAAATCTGCAAGTAACTGGTCAATCCTGCTGCAGCCTCTACCTCTCCTGTCCCCTGCCAGGCCCTCTGCACGGCGCAGGCCTCTCATTTCATCTCTAAAACTCAGGACATCCTGTCCTCTCTCTCCTCCTCTCCCCTTCCTCCCTCTACTCTCTGCTCTTCCACTGGCCCTTCTTCAGCCACCTCTCCTCCCTCCTTCTCTTACTTTCCCCTGTTTTCCCCAGACAAGGTTTCTAGACAAGTCTGATCTATGAAAGTCTCGTAAAACAGGCTCATCCATGTTCCTCCAAAACCATCAAGGACCACATTGATTCTCTGGCTCCTGCTCTGGCTGACATCTGCAACCACTCCTTCACCACTGGAGTCTTCCCTTCCCCCCCTGAAGCACTCCACCCTCTTCTTAAGAAACTCTCTGCCGACCCGTCCTGCCCGGCTAACTATCACTCAATCTCCATCACTCCTTTCCTGGGCAAACTCTTGTAAAAGTTGGCCATCTCCCAGCTTAATCTCCACACTGAATCTGTTGGGTGTCTCCATGATCATCAGTCTGGCTTCAGAGCAGCCAGAAGCACGGAAACTGCTCTCCTGAACATCCGTGAAGACCTGCTCTCCAACCTTGATTCCAACACCCCCTGTGTCCTCATCTTCCTTGATCTCTCCTCTGCCTTTGACACGGTCAACCATGCAATCCTGCTCAACCGTCTCCGTGATAACCTGGGTATCACCGGTCAGGCCGTGGTGTGACTGACTTCTTTCCTCTCTGATCGACCCTCCCAGGTTCAATTTGGGTCCATCCTCTCCTCTATCTCTATCTGCAGACTTCCCCAGGTGTCTAACCTCTCTCCCTGGTTGTTCAACCAATACCTGGCACTTCTTGCCCACCACATTGCTGCACTCTGCCCCAACTTCCAGTGCTATGCAGATGAAACCCAGCTCATTTTCAGTCTGTCCTTAGCCACCTCTTCTCGCGCTCTCATCTCAGCCTGTCTGTCCACCATACCGGAGTCGTGTGCCGCCAATGATATCTGCCTTAATGCTAGTAAGACCAAGGTTCTCCTCATTAGCACACCTGCTCCCTCCTTTCCTGTCACTCTCTGGCCAGCCTCTTGGCCCTCTTCCTGCTCCCGTCTGTGAGGCTAAAAACATTGGGGTCATCTTCAACTCCACCCTCTCCTTCTATCTCTGACGTCTCAAAGAAGTCACACTACAAGATGCATCTCCTCAGAAGTATTCTTCCTTTCCTCTCCTTCCCCCAGAAGCTCACTGTCTCCAGAACTCTGGTTCTCTCTAGGCTGGACTATTGTAACAGCCTCTTTCTAAATCTGCTTGCTTCTACACTCCACCCTTTGCAACTCATCCAGAACAGAACTGCAAGACTTGTCCTTGGCCTCGAGCCCAGGGATCGAATCTCTCCAGGACTGACATCTCTGCACTTGCTCCCAGTGGCTGCTAGGATAAAGGTCAAAATGCTCTGCATCGTCAACAAGGCCTTCTAGGGTCTGGGGCATCAATACCTTCAACTCTCTCTTCCTAAATATCTTCCTTCTCGAGCTCTTCGCTCATCCGCTTCCAACTCCCTCAGGCTCAATCGCTTTTCCAAGCAACTGTCATGATCTCTGCTTCCAAAAGGTCAGGGTTTTCCCAACTCCCTTGGAAGCAGATCCATAACCCAGGTTCCAAGTGCCAACCAGTCCCAATTGGGACCTTTTGGACCCATTCCTGGCGCCAGTGGCACCAGGCTCATAAATATGCCCAGTCCCAGCGCTGGAAGCGCCGGGCTCATAATGCTTGGGTGGACTTACCTGCAGCAGACCATGCTGCTTACTTGCCTGCCAGTTGAGCCTCTGATCCTCTTCTGTTTGGAACTACTTTTCCTGTTGGGTGGGGCAGGAGCCACTCCCTAGATTCAGAACACTGGAACTCTTCTGGAAAGCAGGAACTCTTTTCTTACCTAGGCGTGGCTGTGGAAGGAGACACCTAAGCACTACAGGAGGCTATTTAAACCACACCCGATGGATGAATCTTGCTTTGCGTTATTCTGCATCCTCTGCAGCAGAACGCTCATCGTGTCTTCTGCATCTGATCCTGGGCCTAAGGAAAAAGGCTTACCATCCTGAATCCAGTCTTCAGCAACACCTATAAAGACAAGAAAGAACAGGTTAGCATTACGGTCTTCAGTGACAGCTCTTCACTTACCTGGTCCATCGGCTGTCACCAACGCCCGCACTGCATCCCGGCATCTGAAAGACAAAGGCTTACCTACTCTTCGTGCGCTCCGGAGGTCTTCACACTGCATTCCGGCATCTGAAAGACAAAAGCTTACCAACTCTTCGCACGCTCCGGAGGCCTTCGGCGCTGCATCCCGCATCTGAAAGACAAAACAAGGTGCGTTTAAAGACATTGGGGAACTTTAATACTCACGTGCCATTACTCCTTTCCACATCTAACCCAGTGGGTATTCCGGCACCCTGCAGCCGCTCCGAACTTGTACCTGCAAAATAAAAAGACAGTTAGAGCGCATCGTGAAGCAGGCAACAAGCGCTTACTTACGTGCTTCCAGGCGCTTCTATTCATCACACGGGCTCCATCTTCAACTCGGAACCCTGCAAAACAAGAAACATCATTACTAAAGACTTTAAAGACATTAGAATTACTCGAAACTTACCGTTCGTGCAGTAAACGACGGACAGCAGTCCTCTGAAGTCAAGAGGCCTGCTCCCCTTATCCAGTGAAGAAACTGGTTACAGCACCCTGCCCCGAGGCAGATGGAGAGCACGGCGTTCACTTACCTAAGGTGAGAGCGTTAACCTTTGGGGTTCTACAGGAGAAGAGAAAGGGAAGAAGAGAGAGACATTCAATAACCCAGTTCCTTAATCCCATATTTTCTATCTGCAGACATCTTACCCTTCAAGTCAGACATACAGTGCACAGAGGTCCAGCCCAAAGAGCCAGCCGTGTGTTACACATCACCTTTGCAGATACGGTATACGCCCAGTCAAGACCGGCGCCTCTATGGGAATCAGGTGAGCGTTACAGAACGCAAAGCCTACCACAAAACTCCCGTCCAGGCGCTATGGAAACCTCGGATACCGACCAGCTAGCCCAGTTACTTGGGGAACTAAGGGCAGAAGTGCATGCAGCCAGTCAGGAAACGAACGCTCTAAGAAGGGAACTGATTATTTCCAAGGAGCGAACAGATGATCTCGCTAGACAATTGCTACAGGCACAAGCCGGACAGACCCCGTTACCCGCATCTGGGGGAAATCTTCCTTCGACATCCTCTATGAATCCAGTGCAGATCAACCTACCTGGGAATGTACCTCTGGCTCCGCCCGAACGATTTTCTGGTGACCCAAAGAGGTTTGCAGTATTTATCAATCAGTGCCGGTTGCATTTCTTATGCCGGCCAGCAGCCTTTCCAACTGATCAAGCTAAAGTAGCTTTCGTGCTTTCGTACCTTAGTGGCAATGCGGCAGACTGGTCGATCCCTCTAGTAAATCAAGATGATCCGGTCCTCCATGATTTTCAAGCTTTTCAGCTCAGTATGGAAAAACTGTTCGCAAGACATTCACAGGGGCAGGCCTTGGACAATGAGCTTCTTTCGTTGCGACAAGGTAATCAAGACCTTTTGGCTTATATTGCGTCTTTCAACAGACTGATAGTGGAAACTCAATGGCCTGAGGACAAAAGGATTACGCTGTTTTATAGAGGTCTACGTGGAGAGCTCAAAGATGTGTTAGCCCAAGTAGTGAATCCCCCACAAGATTGTTCGGACTATATAGACTTAGTCGTTCAAATAGATCACAGACTGCAGAACAGGAAGGCCGATCGTTCCAAGTTTGATGCTCGAGTATTTTCCAAACCGCCAACTCCTTCCAAAGGAGTAGACTCTGGGGAACCCATGCAAATAGGGGGGTCTGAAAGGTCCTCTAACACAAAAGGAGCGGGAAAGGAGAAAACAGTTGCAATTATGCCTCTATTGCGGAAACTCAGGGCACTTTCTTCGAGACTGTCCGGTGAAACCTGCCAAGAAGGCAGTAGGAGCTGCAGTTACCAAAGTTACAAACTCTGAGCAGGGAAACGACCTCGCCCAACAAGAATAGAGGTCCTCTTGCCGAGCGTGAAAACCAGTTCCGTGACCTCGCATTTCGTGATACCTATGGTCCTCATTAGCCCTGATAATCCGGATCGATTACATGCAGTTGAAGCTTACGTCGACAGCGGTGCCATCGGCAATTATGTGGATCATGAAATGGTTTTGAGGATGAATCTAACTCTTTGTCCCAAGGCTGTAAAGGACGTCATTACTACGGTGGATGGTACGGAGATAGCCTCCGGGCCAGTAACGCATACCACTCAAGAGGTGACGCTAGTAAGTCAAGATGGACACCATGAGAAGATCGTGTTCGATGTGATCAAGGCCCCTCAGTTTCAGATTATTCTAGGAATCCCTTGGTTAGAGAAACACAATCCTCTGATCGATTGGCGAGCAAGAACGGTCCAGTTTCCAGAATGTGTCTCTACTTGTCACCCTCCACCTGGTGTTGCACTGGCAGCCATTTCTTCAGAGACTCCCCAGTTACCTCCCGAATACCTAGAATACCAAGATGTTTTCCGGAAGGATCAGGCGAACTCTCTACCTCCTCATAGGTCTTATGACTGCCAGATAGACCTGATACCTGGATCTACTCCTCCTTGTAGTAGAATTTATGCCCTCACCGAGCCTGAGAACCTTCACCTTCGACAATACCTGGATCAATACCTGGCAAATGGGTTTATTCGTCCTTCCAAGTCCCCTGCTTCTTCAGCTTTGTTCTTCGTTCCAAAAAAGGAAGGAGACCTTAGAACTTGTATAGATTATCGCTCCCTGAACCAGATCACCGTTAAGAATAGATATCCGTTACCTTTGATCCCTGAACTCCTGGACCAAGTCAGAAAAGCATGCATATATACAAAGCTGGATCTTAGAGGAGCTTACCACTTGGTACGAGTAAAAGAGGGCGATGAATGGAAGACGGCCTTACGCACCAAGTATGGGCTATTTGAATATCAGGTCATGCCCTTCGGACTTTGCAATGCCCCGGCCGCCTTTCAATATTTTATGAACGATGTCCTCAGAGAGCTCATAGATGTGTGTGTTAGTGTTTACATTGACGACATCCTCGTTTATTCTTCATCGGAATCTGAACATCGGAAACACGTGAAAATGGTCCTCGAAAGATTGCGTCAACACAAACTTTTCGCTAAATTGGAAAAATGTGTTTTCAACGTGACTGAAGTTGAATTCTTGGGATTCATATTATCACCTGGCGGAGTGCATATGGATTCAAAGAAGGTCGATGCAGTTCTCAAATGGCCATCACCATCCTCCGTAAAAGGTGTGCAAAGCATGTTAGGCTTCGCTAACTTTTACCGCAGGTTTATCCCCGAATTCTCTCGAATAGTCCAGCCCATCACTGCCTTGTTAAAGAAAAACAAACGTTTTGAATGGTCTACCGAGGCGGAACAAGCTTTCCAGGATTTGAAGACTAAATTTATCTCTGCACCAATCTTAAAACACCCTCGCCCCGAACTCCCCTACATCGTGGAAACTGATGCTTCAAGCCTTGCCATGGGGGCAGTTCTATCACAAAAGGACCCGGTAACCAATCAGTTGCATCCCGTGGCATTTTGTTCCCACAAATTCTCGCCTCCTGAAATCAATTACACAATTACTGACAAGGAACTTCTGGCTATCAAGTCTGCCTTTAAGGCTTGGCGGCATTATCTGCTGGGGGCCCGACACACCGTTACTGTGATTACGGATCACCGAAACCTGCAATATTTGAAAACCGCAAAAGCCCAATCCTCTAGACAACTCCGTTGGGCATTATTCTTTGCCGAGTTTGACTTCATAATTACCTATCGACCTGGTACAAAGAACGGTAAAGCTGATGCCCTTTCTCGGATGGGAGTGGAAGAACACTTGATCAACCCTAAACCTGTACCAATCATTCCCGAACAAAGAATTCTGGGTGTAATCGACACAGAATCCATAGAGGAAGTTAAGGATAAGGCCAGGCAACTTGTAACTCCAGCAGACATACAGAATTGGCATCTGCAGGGAAAGGACTTTGCAGTAAAGGACAACTTATTGTATTTCCAAGAACGATTATACCTACCCAGCACAGATTTACAGAAAAAAGTAATCTCTTGTTATCACGATTCTTTAATGGAAGGACATCCCGGTATGGCCAAGACCTCAGAAAAGATCAAGCGCTACTTCTGGTGGCCGTCTTGGAAAAAAGATATCAGAGACTTTATAATGTCCTGTGGAGTATGCGCCCAAAACAAGAGTCAAAAGGAAAGACCAGCAGGCCTCTTACGCCCTATTGACATCCCACCTCGCCCTTGGCATACGCTTTCTATGGACTTCATCACCGATCTACCTCCATGCTCCGGATACAATACGATTCTAGTAATCGTGGACTTATTCTCCAAGATGGCGCATTTCATTCCGCTCAAAGGCTTGCCAACAGCAGCAACTCTGGCCCGAGAATTTCTCGAAAACATCGTCCGACTGCACGGTTTTCCTTCGGTTCTAATTTCGGATCGAGGTAGTCAATTTATTTCTCATTTTTGGCGAAGTTGCTGTCGGTCGGCTCAAATCGATGTGAGACTATCGACCAGTCACCACCCTCAGACCGACGGACAAACCGAGAGGACCAATCAAACTCTGGAACAGTATTTACGCTGCATGCTGCAACAAACTGAAAAAACTTGGAAAGACATCGTTTGGATAGCCGAATATGCCTACAATAACTCTGTCCATTCGGGAACTGGGAAAACCCCGTTTTTTCTTTTGTACGGCAGTCACCCTCGAACCTCGGAGTTGGATCCCCTCCAAGATCTTGAAACACCAGCAGTAGACTACCTGCATTCTACAATCACCCAAGCCTTTAAGGAAGCTGTTTCTCACCTTCAAAGGGCTAAAGAACAATACAAGAAAGGAGCAGATCAACATCGGAAGGAAGCCCCTCAATATCAAGTAGGGGATCAAGTCTGGTTATCCACCAAATATCTACCTCTAAAAGGGCCACGCACATTCAACCCAAGATACCTTGGTCCCTATTCCATCACTACCATAGTAAACCCAGTAGCGGTCAAGTTGGACTTGCCCCCGCACATGAAGATACATCCGGTCTTCCACGTCTCTCTATTAAAACCCGTGCAACCTCAAACCCGACTAACTAAATCTCCAAAACCTATCCTAGTTGATGGAGGACTCGAGTTTGAAGTCAAAAGCATTCTGGACTCCAAGATCTCCAAATCTAAACTATTTTACCTAATTGACTGGAAAGGCTACGGCCCCCAAGAGAGATCCTGGGAACCTGCTGAATATGTCCACGCTCCTCGCCTAATCAAAAGATTTCACCGAACATTTCCTGACAAGCCAAAACCCCCGGAGAAGCCCGGTTTGGGAGGGGCCTTGAGGGGGGGTACTGTCATGATCTCTGCTTCCAAAAGGTCAGGGTTTTCCCAACTCCCTTGGAAGCAGATCCATAACCCAGGTTCCGAGTGCCAACCAGTCCCAATTGGGACCTTTTGGACCCATTCCTGGCGCCAGTGGCACCAGGCTCATAAATATGCCCAGTCCCAGCGCTGGAAGCGCCGGGCTCATAATGCTTGGGTGGACTTACCTGCAGCAGACCATGCTGCTTACTTGCCTGCCAGTTGAGCCTCTGATCCTCTTCTGTTTGGAACTACTTTTCCTGTTGGGTGGGGCAGAAGCCACTCCCTAGATTCAGAACACTGGAACTCTTCTGGAAAGCAGGAACTCTTTTCTTACCTAGGCGTGGCTGTGGAAGGAGACACCTAAGCACTACAGGAGGCTATTTAAACCACACCCGATGGATGAATCTTGCTTTGCGTTATTCTGCATCCTCTGCAGCAGAACGCTCATCGTGTCTTCTGCATCTGATCCTGGGCCTAAGGAAAAAGGCTTACCATCCTGAATCCAGTCTTCAGCAACACCTATAAAGACAAGAAAGAACAGGTTAGCATTACGGTCTTCAGTGACAGCTCTTCACTTACCTGGTCCATCGGCTGTCACCAACGCCCGCGCTGCATCCCGGCATCTGAAAGACAAAGGCTTACCTACTCTTCGTGCGCTCCGGAGGTCTTCACACTGCATTCCGGCATCTGAAAGACAAAAGCTTACCAACTCTTCGCACGCTCCGGAGGCCTTCGGCGCTGCATCCCGCATCTGAAAGACAAAACAAGGTGCGTTTAAAGACATTGGGGAACTTTAATACTCACGTGCCATTACTCCTTTCCACATCTAACCCAGTGGGTATTCCGGCACCCCGCAGCCGCTCCGAACTTGTACCTGCAAAATAAAAAGACAGTTAGAGCGCATCGTGAAGCAGGCAACAAGCGCTTACTTACGTGCTTCCAGGCGCTTCTATTCATCACATGGGCTCCATCTTCAACTCACTTCAGCCCGGCATCCGCCATCGCCGGAACCCTGCAAAACAAGAAACATCATTACTAAAGACTTTAAAGACATTAGAATTACTCGAAACTTACCGTTCGTGCAGTAAACGACGGACAGCAGTCCTCTGAAGTCAAGAGGCCTGCTTCCTTATCCAGTGAAGAAACTGGTTACAGCACCCTGCCCCGAGGCAGATGGAGAGCACGGCGTTCACTTACCTAAGGTGAGAGCGTTAACCTTTGGGGTTCTACAGGAGAAGAGAAAGGGAAGAAGAGAGAGACATTCAATAACCCAGTTCCTTAATCCCATATTTTCTATCTGCAGACATCTTACCCTTCAAGTCAGACATACAGTGCACAGAGGTCCAGCCCAAAGAGCCAGCCGTGTGTTACACATCACCTTTGCAGATACGGTATACGCCCAGTCAAGACCGGCGCCTCTACGGGAATCAGGTGAGCGTTACAGCAACAAGTTGTTGGTAGATCTCTTTCATCGGCTGGGGCCTCCCTCTGGAACAGCTTCCTTCCCTCCCTAAAACTTGAGGAGAATCATCTCCGGTTCCGGAAGCACCTCAAAACCTTTGTCTTTGCTTCTGCTTTTTCTCCTCCTCTGCCCTGCTGATTTCCTGGCTGTAACTGAATCTGTAGTGGTTACCTGGCCACCCTCTGTTCTCAGGCCTAGGTCCCCTCCCCTGCCAGTTGCACCCCTCACTGCCTTCCTGGCAACCCCCGCAATTGGGGACTGTTTTCTGTATCCCTACAGTCCAACTACCAGCACTTGACACTTGATGTTTGCACTTACCCTTGTACTTGCCACCAGCTGGCTGTACTTTACTTATTTATTCTATAATCCCATGTACTGCACTGTCCCTTCCCCCTTCCCATGCACTTGCGTGATCTCAATGACACCTGGGCTAATAGGATCGCTGTCTGTCTTCCCGCTGTACCCCTCCCTTGATGCATCACTTCTTGAAAAACTTGTGTATAGGTACGTTATAAATGCTGTATCATATCATATCACTCAAAACGCACCTCCCCTTGACAAGATCATCCCACTAAAATAGCACGTGATTTTCTCTGTGCCTTTACCCGAAACACAAACTGCATTGCTAAAGAGAACTTGTTTCATCTCTCTTGCGCTTCCTGCCTCAAAACAAGGCACTGGCCCTCATCACAATGTTGGCGCTCCGGTAAGAACAGCACCGGTAAGGCAGTACCGGCATCCATTTCCTGTCCGGTGTATCATGACACTAGATGCCATTGCTACTGGCATCGTCAAGGACCCGCTGTGGCCCTGCATCACTGTTCCGGCATGCAGGCACGCATGCAGATGGGGGAGGCCTTAATACCGGCATGCCGCAAAGAAGGGGACACCACAAGTGGCACGTACAAGTACATACCGACATCGAGATTCCCGTAAGAAGGGCCACCATGATGCCAATAATGCATCGCGGACCACCCGTAAACTGCAAACTGCTGTGTAACCCAGTGCCACAGGTGCACACAATCAGCACAGGTGGAGGCAATGGAGTCAGGGTCAGCACAAAAGGAGCACACCCACACACCACACCCCCTTCCAAGCCAAAATGCTACCATTTGTACTTGCCATACTGGGCCTGGAGGACATGCCTGCACTGCTACTCCTTGATCAAGCAGTACAACAGGAAACATAGAGGAGACGCAGGAGGAGAAGGAGGGTGAGACATGCCCAGCAAATCCCTCCAGTGCAGGCAGTCGCTCCCCGCAGACAGCCAACAATCCCACATATAAGGGCCAATCCATTTGTCTTAACCCCAGCACAGAGCCACACCCTGTACCGCCTGGACAGAGACACCATCACCAACATAGTGGAATTAATACAGGATGACTTGGTCAGCCTGATCAACATCCACACAGCCATTCCCCCTTTGCTGAAGGTGGCATCTGTGCTCCACTTCCTGGCCACAGGCACTTACCAACACACAGTGGGCCAAATGCATGGCATGTCCCAATCATGCTTCTCTGTTGTATTAAAACAAGTGCTGGATGCACTACTGAAGCACACAAGTGCCCACATATCCTTACCAAGGACACCACTGAAGGCAAATGGCACCAAAATAGCATTCCATGCACTGGCAGGCATGCCCAATGTAATTGGTGCCCTCGACTGTACCCATGTCGAATTGGTAGTCCCACATGCCATGGAAGCGGTGTCCCGCAATCGGAAGCTATACCATTCCATCAATGTGCAGATGGTGTGTGATGCCAGCCAGATAATAACACATTGCTGTGCCAGATACCCAGGATCCACGCATGATGCCATGGTGCTGCGGAACTCCTCACTACCCCGCTACATGGAAGGAGACGTTGTACGAAGTGGCTGGCTGTTGGGTGAGTCTGCCTTCTGGGCCATGGGGGCAGATGGATTGGGGGTACATGCATATGCAAGGGGAATGCCCTCTGGGCCATGGAGGCAGATGGATTGGGGGGTACATGCATATGCAAGGGGAATGCCTTCTGGGCTATGGTGGCAGATGGATTGGGGGGGTACATGCATATGCAAGGGGAATGCCCTCTGGACCATTGGGGCAGATGGATTTGGGGGGAATGGAAGTTTCTTAAGTCATCCACCGACACACAGCACTCACATTTGTATGCAAAATGCCCCTAGCCAAGACATACATTGGGTGGCTTGGTGGTTTAAAAGCCTAGGACCCTAGGTCGTGTCTGTCACACAAGGCTCCCTCTATGGATTGGCATGCACTGTACAGGGCTGACAGTCATGTGGATGTGGCTGTCAATGAGGAGATTGTGCATATAAACTTGAATTATGTACAGGCTGAGCACACCTGTCAACTGAGCCTCATCCTCACACATACCACAATCTGCTCCCATGTAGGTGATGCTGGATATCCTCTGAAGCCGTGGCTACTCACCCCTGTCAGGAACCCACAGAACAGGCACGAGGAGGACTTCAATCATGCACATACACGTACACGTGTGGTCATTGAGCAGACGTTTGGCCTTTTGAAGGCACAGTTTCGCTGCATCAGCAGGTCGTGAGGGGCACTCATATACGGCCTGAGAAGGTGGGCAAGATCATCACGGCATGTGCAATGCTGCATCATATGTGCATCCAGCAGAACATACCCCTGCCACCTGATGTGGAGCTGCCACCACCTGGTGAAGCAGAAGGAGAGGAAGGAGTAGAAGTAGGACATAGGCCAGGACATAGGCCAGGACGCGAAACACGTGAGGGTCGTGCAGTGCGCCAAATGGTCATAGAACATTCATTCTGATGTACTTTAGGGTGCCATGTGTTGTGAACTGTGGGCACTGAGTGTGTGGGCACATGTGCACGAATCACCATGAAGGAATAAATTGACATGCAAAAAATCAGCAATGTCCACTCATGTGATGTTTGCTACACAACTGGTGTATTTGTGAGGAATTTAGTACAACATGATTCAACAATCCACGCCCCCACCACCCCTCCACCTCCCCCACCCTACCCCATGCCCCCAAACACCCCAGTACTACACACTACACCCACCACCTCTTCACCTCCCCACCCTACTCCCATGCCCCCAAACACCCCAGTACTACACACTACACCCACCACCCCTCCACCTCCTGCCTACTCCCATGCCCCCAAAGACCCCAGTACTACACACTACACCCACCACCACCCTCCACCCACCCTCTAACACCCAAAGTCAACCATGGCACGACATGTGTCTGGATGTATACCCAAAGAGATTCTGCAGGGTGGCCCTGCTACTGTTGAGCCCCCTTCGGAGGTGGGGGTTGGATCTCTGAGCGGTGGCAACTCCGCAGGTGCATGCGCACGGGGCTAGTCTGCCTCGAGCTCACTGGCGTGGATGATGCGGATGACCCAGATGGTTGTGATCCCAGGGGCAGGGTTTGCCGTTGGTCCATGCTGTCAGCAATCCTGGTGAGGATCTGACCCAAGGCATTGAAGCCATCACGCACTTGCTGTGCACTTGAGTTAATGGCCTGGATTACGGCCACAGTGCTGTCCTGGATGATACGGCGTGTTGTCTCCCCTTCAGCAAGGTACTGCTGCACATAGCCTTGCATCACCTCCTGCCAGGCCTCCATCCTGGAGAGACATTCATCAAGGTCCCGTATGGCAGTGTGGGTTGTGGTCGGTGGGTGATGTGGTGGCACAGCATGAATCATGGGGCTGTGCATGGCCGGCAACCACTCTCCATGGCTGCCCTGGTCGGATGAGTCTCACCGAGGTGTGTCCTGTGGGGTGGCATGCGGGCTTGGTGTGTGCACTACAGGCTCTCAGTGGACAAGTCTTGCATCGCCCTCATTGTCCGGCTCAACTCCCTCATCAACACTATGATCTGCAGATGCAGTCATCTCCCCAATTGTGCTGGCAGCAGCAGACTGTGTGCCTTCCTCCATGCCTGCGGTGTCCTCATCCAGTGTGGATGGTTTGACCAGGGGTGCAGGGGCAGGTGTCTGCTCGTCCTGTGTGGTTGTCTGTGCGGCTGTATTGGCACCGGTTGTTGACCCGCTTCCCGCTTGGCCCATCCTTGGTCCACTTGAGGTTGATGGTCCTGTGCCATCAGCTTGCCTCCTAGGCCTTTTGGCTGCTGTTGTGCATTGTTCACTCCCATGTGCTTCATCACTGTCTACATCCGTACCTGTGGGGGAAAGAGAGTGGCAGGGTATCAGTGATTTTGGTGCTTGCATTATGCATGCATTGGTCTTTGGGCATGTGGCGCCATCTGATCAGTTGCATTCCTGGCTTTGTAGGGGACTGTGTACATGCAATGTTGGAGGATGCATTGTGAAAGCGTAGTCGTGTTAACATGTGCACCATGTTGGCTGCTGTTGGGCCTTGATGTGTGTTGGGAGTGTCGTCCTGGGTGACACATGCCCGTAATATGTGTGTCGGGTGTGTATTCATGTATGGGCGCAACATGCATTGGGATGGCATAGTGGTGGACCCGGCATGTGTATATGGATATGGGTAGGTGTGCATGATGGGCCATGCATCTGCTGGCGTTGCTGCCACATTTGAGGGACAATGATTTTGATTAGTTATCATGTTTTTGTAGGGACACTCACCTTCATCTGCCGATGTTGGCACGTCAAACTCTGCTCCACCAGCTCCTTCGATTGACTCCATGTCTATGACGGAGCTGCAGGTCTCCTCCCATCTGGCCAATTTCAGTGGTGAGTGTGGTCCTCCCCCTGTTGCCAGCCCTTGGCTCCGATAGGCCGACAATATGTGCCAGACTCTCAGCCTGAGGTTGTCCCACCATTTTTTACAATCGCGCACTGTGCGTGCGGTGGTGCTGACTGCACTTACTTTCTGGGCAACTTCTTCCCAGATGGCCTTCTTCTTTAGCTGGGCTGGACGCCTGAGGTCATTGCAGAAAACCACTTAAGCATTTGACACCAGGGTGTCAGCTAACATGTTGAGCTCATCGTCCGTGAAACGTGGTTTGTGCAGGCGGGCCGTGCATTTCCGGGTGGCCTTTGACATGTTGTCCGTGGTGGCCTAGGAGTTGTGGTGTTGATGGTCCTGGTGGTGAAGGATGGCAATGGATTGTGTTTTTGAAGATGGCCACCATGGCATTTCCCGTTCCGGCGCGATGACGTTACTTCCGGGTCCGGTATTAACGGACCCGTTATTAGCACTATGTTCATAATGGTAGCGCTATTTAGGGGTTGCCGAGGCCGGAGGTGTTCTGTGCGTATTGATCGATGCCGCTATCTGGGAGTTTGAGGGTTGTTAACGGCATGCCAGTACGGCCGGTCCCAGCATGCAGGGGTGCGCATGCTTGCACACTCTTGATCTCCCGCTATTTGCGGGTTGGTGCCAAGCCGGACATGTTATTACCGCCATGCCGGTACGGGTTGATTTTTAGCGCCAACCTTGTGATGAGGCCCGCTGTCTTTAGCAGAACAAATCTTCACATTCCACATCTTACAACACAGTGCAGCTTCAATCCTGCACATTTAAGGTTTTCCATTTCCAGATCATTATGCATTTCCATTAACCTGCATCCAGTATATATAATGGATTGATTTTCACTACAGGTTATTATGGAAGTTATATCTTAAATGGGTTTGGGTAAAGGTGTATGTTAGTTTCATGTAAGTTTCATTTTCTAGTGCAACTCAGCCCATTATGCATCATGGAGCAAAGTGAACATTTTCTAGCATGTGTTCTGTGCATTGGCACCTATTTAAATTCAGCCTGAGATTCATTTTCTTGAGTCATATATGTGAGTCTCACACGCCTGGCCCTAGTTAACATTCAAACCTTCCCTAAAATGTGAATGATGAAATGCAGAGCCTACATGTTGAAATGTGGAGCCTACATTCCTACAATTCCCGGCCTACCAACTATACACATGGAAAATGTTGTGATGCTTCGTCTTATGTCTCAAGAGGTATTAGACATAGAATGTTCGCATTTCCAATGATGATAGGTTTCACATTTAATACAGGGCGACTAGCATCACTCTATAATTATTGGGTCAGCTCTAGCGACCTTGTAGTTATGGTTATGTTGGATTACAACTTTAGCACCGTTTGATAAATACGCAAAAATATATAGACTCGACTCTAGTAATTTTGGAAAGTTTGATGTGGTTTTGTTAATAGGGGTTGAGTTATAAGGGGAGACTCAACATTTTACAAATCTAATTACACCTAAATGCAAACATTTATTTGCTCGTGGCTACAGCCTGAACCACTTGATGGGCTTGCACAAAACCTGTGTGAGGTTGCAAGAGTGTGCCTTTCCCAAAAATGTGATTTTGCACATTTGGTGTTAATCCATCGAGTGGCTTACTTAAAAATGCTAATAAAAAAGTATTTTTTTAAAAAAAGAGGGATATCTTGGTTCAGGTTTCTGGACTCACTTCCTGATTCGGTGTCCCCAAACAGAAGTGGTCCAATAGGGGAGCCCCGTAACCTCTCCGGATATCACACGATGGTGCCGATTTTTCAACAACGAAATGTAAGGTGCATCATATGTTCTGAAATGGGCATCATGTTGGGTTTGCAATCCATGGCCATGGTTCGCAGAGAATAGCAAAAAGTCTGAAAAGGCAGTCCCGGTTTATGGACTGCAGACATCAGAACATGTCCAGTGACTATTTTACTGTCCACGGACATAACCGCACTATGGTTGTTGTGTGATGCAACACCTGTGTTGATTTATTTAATATACATTGTTGGTGTGGGTTTTGTTATAAATAAGTATAGGGAAATGTGTGCATGGAGTTGTGTTTAGGGGTGCAAAGGTGACCTGTGGCTATGGCAAGTGGCAGGTTTATTTGTGGGACAACCTGGCCATTGATTATGGCTATGAGGGAACGGCCATGGGTTTAAAATTGTCACGACATGACCAGCTGCAAAGGCAATGTGTATTGTGCAATGCTTAGTGGGGCATGCAAAATGCCGAAAGAAATGCCCCATGGTTTGGGTACACTGGGCATTGCTACAAGCCATGGCCAGTGTTCAATGGTACCATCTTTGGGGTAAGGTGCACACTGGAAGTGTTTGTAGGTTTGGTCCAATGGATATAGAGAGAGCTTTGGTGGAGCTTGGGTCATGGTTGTGTGTCATGCCCTACGGAAGGGTCCACTTTTTGTGAGTTTGTTCATGGAGAGATGTTTGGTATTTCTAATTCATTTTTGCTGTTGTTGTGTATTTTGTTATAATTAGGGTCTGGAACAAGTGAATGTGGGTCCTGTAGAAAGTCAGCCTGTGGCCATGGCTAGTGCTCAGATTGTTTGGGACATGGCACGGACAATAGGGCCACTGTCCATGGCCACCTAATACTGGATATGTGTTTAACAGTTGGCACTGGGCTTGGCTTGCCTCTGGGGCTAATGTCTACTTTGAGATGCTCATTGAGGCTTGCAACATGGCTGAAGTCCATGCTCCAGGGATTGTGGTCACTAGTGATGCCTCAGACAATGTGGCCGCTGGCCATGACCTCCAGGAACCAGCTATGGGGATAATGTTGGCACTGGGTATGACCGGCTACTAGCACAATTACTACTTTGAGATTAATCTACATTCATCATTATAGGCCTGTTAGTCCTACAGCCAATCCTTTGACTGTCGGGCGTAAGCCGGACCCCGCAAAGGCCTGCGGATAAGGCTCCTGTCCCGAGCCTGAAGTCATCACTCATGTCCTTGGATGCCCAGGAGGGCTCAACTAGCCGGCACCTGCCGTTCCCTAGGTAAGCCCTCACGGCTATACTCTCATCGCAAGTAGTGAGCAGCAATGAGATATCACCTTCTGTGAGATCTTGTTACTTATATTATTATACATCCAGCCTGCTGCATTGAGCAGGGCTCTGACGTATTCACAGCCACACCACGTGTGTCTGCAGAGAAGAATTTTGCGTGGAAGCTGCTAAAATGGCCACCGAATGAAACCAGGCTTGTTTGTGCCCCAAGTTTCCTGGACAACTACAGTTCATATCCTATTAGCTGCCTTCTAGGCCTTTAGTCAATCCTCACGACCGGCAGGCGTAAACTGGCCTCCAGCAAAGGCCCACAGATAAAGCTCCTGTCCCAAACCTGTCGGAGCCGGGCGGACAGGAGGAACATTCAAAAACTCTTTCTATTCCCTCTATGAACTGCCTTGCCCCAGTAATCCATTGGAAGCCTGTGACCTCAATGCCACTCGGTAATCCTCTCTACAGATTGGTCTGCATATGTGTTAAATTCAACTTTTGTCAGCCGTCATTCCATGATTACAGTGCATAGATACCCACCGGGAACCTAATTTCCTGGTCCAGCTGCCTGCGTAGAATATCCTTGCCTAAATACTACATTGCCTGACTAGTCTATTGTATTGCTTGAAGTCCACCTCACACTTAATTGTTGCCTACTTGCTTCTCTCTATCCCGGCCTCAGCTCAGAGGTCAATGGCCTAATTGTCAGCACCATATTGCCTTCCTCTCGTCCACCCTACTTGCCGCTCTGCTATATTGTGAGATGTTGCAGCGTTATTATGACCTTGCTTTATGACTCCCCTGTACTGTAGTATGGTCGGCCCAGCTTTCGTGCCTTCTCAGCTGTGTTGAATAGTAACACTGTTAATAATCCATTTGATGCACTATGGCTCGTGCCTCTCATGTCTGAAATGCTGCTGCTGTAAAATTAACACATCCAATTAATTGTTTTTACCCTTTAATGTTCCCAAAAAGTATGATATGCTGCAATTCCACATGACTATCTCATTGCCTAGACATTCACTGTGAATACCTCACCATGATTTAAGCATGATTGTTATCATTTATTGCTGCCTGCCTTCTGCACTGTTTGCTAGTTATTGCTGGCTGCTGTCGCACAGCACAATTCCACGCGCTCACCACACCTCCCCCTGTAACACGGCCATTTCGATTCTGAGCGCAGAAGATACCTGCCTCACACCCCTCCTACTTGGATTCTCTAGCTCACCCAAACCACCACACACTCAATGGAGTGATGCCACAGCCAGCTCCCCTGACTCCTTGGCCCGCAGACTTACCATGTTTAGAGCCTGTACCAAACCAATACAACTCTAGGTTTGCCCAAGGCCTACTGAACTCAGGAACCTCATGCTGGGCGGGTGTACCTCATGTTTCTTTGCCCCACCCTGATCAGTCTCCCTACCTAAACTTGATCCAACCGCCTACCCCTTGCGCCCCGCGTACACCAAAAAAACAAACCCCTGCTGCGCCCACGTTGCTTCAGGAGAAGAAACTCGCCAGATGCAAGGGACACCCACCTCACGCCATCCACTACACAATCCACGCTAACCCACCATGTGCCACCACTGCTCAATCCACACCAGCTGTCAGCCCACACACCTATAAGCATAGACCCCCTGCCCACTTTAATGTGCCCTCATAAATGCCTGCTCCCTCCCTGCCCACGCCATTCAAGTCTGTGACCTCCTCACTAACCTTGAGCTAGACCTCCTAACCATTACCGAATCATGGCTCCATGAAGCCGCAGGACCGTGCATCACCCTAGCTCTGCCACAGGGTATACCACCCACCAGCAGGATATATTACATATGAAAAGGGGAGGAGTAGCCATCATTATCAAGGAGTAATTATCCCTCAGACAAGTAAACTCCAAACTGGCAGGGAACACAGATTCCTTAGCTATAAAACTCTCCCTCTCCCCTAACTGCACAATCACCATCCACACCGTCTACCAACCCCCGGGCCCACCTACAGACTTTCAGGAAAGCCTTCTCCATTTCTTAGCCGAGAACCTAAAAACTACTGCAAAAACTATCCTACTGGGGGACCTCAACATGGGACTCAATGACCCCAAGGTCAAGCAAGTCAAAGCCCTTACCAAAGAACTTCAAAATAGGGGATTCGTGCAACGTGTCACTGACCCCACACACTCAAAAGGATGCAACTTGGATTGGGTTGAAGACCTCAACTGCTCTGCAGCCATTAGCTCTAACACCCCTTGTCCCTGGACCGACCACCACATCATTCACTTCACCATCCCCACCCCCACACCTATCAAACTCAACACGCCTGCACCACCCTCACTAGCCATTAGTGCATGAAAACTTACCAAAGTCGACCTAAAGTGTTTTCTAAAAGGTCAATGTTTGAAGCCTCCCTTCTCTAAAGACCCAGTATTTTTAGCAGAATTATACAACTGCACCCTTAAATCTGCAATTGACACCGTAGCGCCGCTTGAACAAAAAAAGAGCCAAAGTATTAAAGCATGCAAACTCCTGGTTCACTTCTGATCTCCAGGAACTACGCACCCTCAAATGCAAAGCACTCACCAAATGGCAAATTTATCCACAAGACTCCCTCAAGGATACATTTTAAAAACTATCAAATCAACACAAAAAAGCCATTATCACAGCCAAAGCCAACTCATATAACACCAGAATATCAAAAGCCACATCTGATTCTAAAGTGATGTTTGCCATCTTCAGAGAACTAACCACTCCCGCTACCAGTGCTCAAGAAATTGTTAAAAATGAACCCTGGTGCGCAAGTATCCAATCAGCCATGCTCAATAAAATTGACCTCCTGCAGACACAAATTCGAGCCCACCATAAAGCCCTGGCTAAACCTGACCTCCCCACCTCTCCCACAAAAAAACATACTCCACCAGGACAAAAACCTATTCTCCTTCATGGACTTGTCTGGATCTGAAGTTGTAGCCCTGCTAAAACACCTTAAACCATCTAACTGCAAAGGGGACATCTGTCCAGCTAAAAGTGTAAAATAAGGCACTGACACCCTTGCACCTTTTCTGACAGCATTCATAAATGCATCCCTTTGCTTCAGGCACTGTCCCACCCTGCCTTAAAGAAGCCTGGGTTTGCCCACTCTTGAAAAAGCCTACCCTAGACCCCTCATCCCCCAACAACTACCGCCCCTTTACCACACTACCATTTGTGTTAAAAATGCTTGATGTAGTGGCCTATACCCAAATCCAGAACTTTCTTGAATCCAATGGCATTTCAGGAAAGAGGCAATCTGGTTTTTGCCCAGTTCATGGAACCGAATCTGCCCTACTGGATCTAAAAAAACAACTTGCTGAGATAATGGCAGGCAAACCTACTCTTCTACTCCTTCTTGACATATCTGCAGCATTTGATCTCGTGGATCAAAAGATCCTCTGCAGACATCTCACCAAGTCAGCACATTTCACCTCTCAAGCCACTAACAGGATCATCTTTTTCCTTGAGGGGAGAGCCATAAAAGTCTTCTCAGACCAGGCCTGTGCATCACCCACCATCATCCTCTGCGGTGTCCCTCAAGGCTCCTGCACATCAGCCACCCCGTACAATATTTTTACCAAACTGCTTTTCGACAAACTTGACGCTAGCAGAATATCTTGCACAAACTATGCCGATGACACTCAGGTCCTCCTTTCTCTCTCTGGTTCATATGATCAAGATGCCAAGGCACGAGGGCGTGGCCAGCGAGCACGGGATGAGGACGTGATTCCTCGGAGCTCCCGCGGCCGTCAGCCAAATCCTGGAGATATCCTGTTATTTGGGCACCACTACGGCGGAAATTATATCCAGGCGTAGCGGAACCTTGGACGCTCAGGTCGCTATACTACCGACCCGAACCGCAGCACCAGTCGGGCGCAATTGGTCCGGGAAGCCCGAGACGCCGACAACGGACAAGATGGCCGCCGGAGCGGCGGACTAGGAGAGGACGCGTAACACGGCGCCAACTGCAGGAGGCAGACACCCCGCCCCGCTGGTGCCTGGAGCAGCCACGCAAGACAACAGCAGAGAGCGGAGGGGAGAGACGGGCCCGTGGACTCCTGCCGGGCGGAACGAATCGTACAAGCGGGAGCTGCCTGCGATTGGGAAGGTAGGCGGTCCCCGCTGCTTGCGGCCAAATCCTGCCGTGTGCTTTCGGGCGCACACGAACCCGTCCCCCGCAGCCCCCGCGGATGCGCTTGGCCGCCGGAGCGGCAGACGAGGAGAGAACGCGTAACACGGCGCCAACTGAGGAAGGCAGACACCCGGCCCAGCTGGAGGGCGGAGGGGAGACACGAGCCCGGGGACCCCTTCCGGGCGGAACGAGTCGCACAGCGGGAGCTGCCCGCAAGTGGGAAGGTAGGCGGGCCCCGCTGCTAGCGGCCACATCCTGCTGGGTGCTTTCGGGCGCACATGAATCCGGCCCCCGCGGAGGCGTTGTCTCACCGGAGACAGGCATGATCCCACACCCCGCCCCGCGTGATAGAGACTGAGCGGCTCCGGGGGGAGCGAGAAAGTTGTTGGAAGTTTGGGGCCCTGGGGAGCGGATTTGGGAGAGCGGCACCGCGGCGCCTGAAACGACACACTAAGCCACAATACCAATGTGGTGTCCATCAATAAACACTACATGAGCAGCGATTGGAGTGCCTGCAGACCTGAGGTGACCTGAGGTTGGGTGCTTGAGACACAGTCTGCAGACTGACCTCTCAGCAGTGCCACAACTAGAGGCCAACAATCAAGCACACATTGCTGCAATAGAGAAGTAGAGTCCTTGCGGAGACACCACACGGAACACACAAGGAAAGGGGCGTACGGGGGGGAAAGGGGGGCAATCCCCAAGTGCGCAAACCAACCCACCCATCAACCGTTGGGCGCCAACATAGCCTACCAGCTCCGGAACGGGGTACCGTACCTACCCGCCCTACAAACCGTCTTAACAAACATACGTCGCAAAGCCTTATAAACAGTGCGTGAGTGGGGCCGACCTGCCGCGGTCCACTATATACCTTCAGATATGGGGAAGGATAAGGCAAGGGGCATGACAACGCAGAGCAAAATAGAGCAGTATACGACCCCCGCCCAAGCCCTCCCGCCGGAGCAATCCAGTACTAGCGCAACACCAGAAACAGAGGAGAACATTTCGCTGAAGGATTTTATGAACGCTATAGCAAGCTCGAGAACCTCCATGGAAAAGAAAATGGATGGCATCAGCGCAGAGGTGTCATTATTACGCCACGACCTCCAAAAACTCACAGCCCGTACTGGAGAAGCCGAAGGTCGAATATCTGAAACAGAGGACAACTTAAGAACAATGAACCAGCAAATGTCAGGAGCACTAGCCCGCCTCAAAGCATTGGAAGAAAGGGTGGAAGAGGGGGAGGGCAGGGCAAGACGAAACAACATTCGGATCCTCGGTCTGCCGGAAAAAACGGAAGGAGCAAGCATGGAATTGTTCCTAGAGCAATGGCTCGCGGACATCTTTGCCCCCAAGCACTTGTCGAACTTCTTCTCAATTGAACGGGCCCACCGAATGCCAACTGGCAGGCAAATCCCAGGTGCCCCACCCCGCACAGTGATCGCGAAACTCCTGAACTATAGAGACCGAGATGCAATACTCCAAATGGCCAGAACCAAGCGCACTATAACGTTCAACGGCTCCAAGATAGGTTTCTTCCCGGATTTCACTAGAGAAGTGCAAAGAGCTAGACAATCCTTTGGCCCTCTTAAAAAACGTCTCCAGACCCTCAACGTAAAATACGGACTCCTATTCCCGGCGCAGCTGAAAATATACTTTAATGGAACAACTGTGCACTTCAAGGACCCAGCTGAGGCATGGAATTGGGCGGCAAGACACCTGGAGGGTGACTGGAGGCCAGACGGAAGACAAGGTAACGGTAGGAATCGCCCGAGACGAGACAGGGTACCTCCTGAACTCCCGCAACACCAACCCCAGGCACAGCCAAACAGGGACAATGACTGAAATGGAGAATAAGGTACCCATTCGCAGTTACGCTTTAAGACCCGGCACCATGTTATTAGACCATGTTAACAGCGAATTAATTGTGAACCCGATGTCTGTATAACTGACGGCCAGACCACGCAACCCCCACGGCCGGAACAAGGCAACTTAAGACTAAGTAGAGTTATACCACTTGAGGAATAGTTCTAGGTTGAGGAGTTGACTGTCCCTTGACAGTCGGTTGTATTTGTATGTTCGGGCGACAGGTACTTCAAGTTGGGGTGGAGTATAGGGTGGGGGATGAAAGGGAAAGTTTTAATGTTGCTTTGTTAGTCTGGATCCATAGCATGTCCAACCACAGACCTAAGTGCAACCCTCTGCACATTACACCCTGCTGTACTATGTATTGGGACCATGTTCCCGACAGACACACCAAAGGGAGGCAGCTCTCCCGACTCAAGCATCCTGCGTGCCCTCTAACGGGAAGCTCTAGATGACACACCCACAAACATACCCACCCCCACCCGATCGCCCCAGGTCCCTTAAGCTGCTCAGTTGGAATGTGAACGGAATGGGCTCTGGGATTAAAAGACGTCTGATTAAACAACTGTTGAATAGGCACTCTCCCGACTTGGCCCTTCTATCAGAGACGCACCTACCGGGAACACACTGCACCCTTTTCCAGAGAAGAAATTACAGGACCGCATTCCATGCAGGGTACACGATGGGATCCAGGGGCACCCTTATTCTTATACACAAGAGGCTCCCGTTCTCCCCACAAGTTGTGGAACTGGACCCACGGGGTCGCTATGTACTCATTCTAGGTTCACTCTGGGGTGAAACGCTGGCCATTGTGTCAATATATTCCCCACCCGGACTGGGCCAGGGATTCTTGGAGGATATCACCACTCTCCTAGGGAAACACCACCCAGATCGATGGGTCCTGGGGGGAGACTTTAACGATGTCATGTGCAATGCTATGGATCGTACCCATCTTAGAGGGCGTAACCCGGATGTTCCCACGAAACTCTCCAACTTTGTGTCCGCCCTAGGCCTCCGAGATGTGTGGCGCAAATTACACCCCCAAGATAGAGGCTACTCGTTCCACTCTGGAGCCCATGGCTCCCTCTCTAGACTTGATTACCTCCTGGTCCCGAACACAGACCTATACAGGGCAATATCCGCAGAATTCCTCCCTCGTGGAATCTCGGACCACTCCCCCCTATTGATTGAAATACGAACGCACTCTGTAACCCCCCCTAGAACGTGGAGGCTAAACAGCTACCACCTTGGCTTCCCAGAATTGGTAGACCGCCTTACGGAGGTGTCCGATGAATACTTTGACATAAATATACCAGCAGTGGATGACCCGGTGGTGGTGTGGGAGGCTTATAAAACGGTGCTGCGTGGGGAAATCATCTCCTGGGTAGCAAACAAAAAGCGGGAGAGACTCCAAAAAATAGTAGAGGCAGAGGCTGAAATGGTCCAGGCCGAAAGCACGCATATTCTTGACCCTACCCCGCAGACTCAAGGGTCCCTCAAACTAACCACAGAAACCCTCAGAAATATCATGCTAGATAATGCCAGGCAGGCCCACTGGGACACCAGAGCGAGGATATACGAGCTGGGGGACAAGGCGGGCAAAATGCTGGCCTGGCTGGAGAGGAGGGAGGAGGGGAGACGTCATGTCAGGGAGATTGTTGCCCTGAGTGGTGTTGGATACCAGACGGATGCTGAAATAGCAGAGGCATTCGCCCAGTTCTACGCGGAACTCTACCGAGTCCCGACAGCACCTTTCGACCCGACCCTACTGGATGAAATTACACTCCCAGCACTGACACCACAACAACGGGAGGAGCTAGAATCGGATCTCTCTGAATCCGAAATAGCCGAAGCCCTAGCGCAACTCCAAACAGGGAAAACACCGGGCCCTAATGGTTTCCCGGCCGAGACCTGGCAAAAACTTGGAGGGAATAAAATGGCGACCCCCCTTTACAGGATGTTTCTTGGCGCCCGCGACCAGGGCACCCTCCCACCTGACCTATGTAAAGCCACCATTGTGGTCATTCCCAAACCCGATAAGCCCCCGGAACAGTGCGCCTCTTATCGGCCTATCTCGTTAATTAACAGCGAAGCCAAGGTTCTTGCTAAGCTCCTTGCTAACCGGCTGCAATCAGTGATCCATACCTTGATCCACCCGGATCAATGTGGCTTTATGCCACACAAATCAACGCGTATGAACCTGCGCCGGCTCCATCTGGCGCTGGAGCGGGCCCCGATCATTGACACCCCTCTCGCCCTACTGGCAGTAGATTTTGAAAAGGCCTTCAACTCGGTTAGGTGGGACTGCCTTTGGGAAGTCATGAGGCGTATGGGGTTCGGAGACAGCTTCTTGAAATGGGTGAAATTACTCTACACTAACACTCGAGCGGAGGTCAGAGTGAATGGTTGGCCGTCCCGGTCCTTCCCGTTGGGAAAGGGCACGAGACGGGGCTGTCCCCTCTCTCCCCTTCTCTTTGCCCTGGCAATTGAACCTCTAGCCCTTTGGCTTCGCCAAGACGCTGCATGGACGGGGTTCAGATGGCCTGAAGGACATGAGGACTGCGTCTCCTTGTACGCAGATGACCTCCTGATTTACCTGGGGGACCCAGCTCGGTCCTGCCCCAAGGTGACGCAGATGCTTACCCGTTTTGGTGACCTTAGTGGGCTTAAAATCAATTGGGGGAAATCAGTTCTCTTCCCGGTGAAAGGCAATGTGCAGGCTGACCCTCGGGAATGTCCGTACCGAACAGAACCGCAAGGTTTTCGATACTTGGGGATCTGGGTGACCACAAACCTGAGTGAATACACACTACACAATTTTCAACCGGTCCTTGACCGTTTTGTCAATGACGTCCACCACTGGAGACTTCTTCCTCTTACACCCATGGGAAGAGCCGCACTCTTTAAGATGATGACTCTCCCAAGGTTTCTCTATGTCTTACAAAATGCCCCACTAAAGATCCCAGACTCCGACTTTAGGCGGGTTGAATCCCTTTTTCGGGAACTAATATGGGGGGGTGGTCAGCCGAGGATAGCGCTAACTACGCTCCAAAGATCGGTCTGGGAAGGTGGGATAGGAGCTCCACGCCTCCAAACATATTATTGGGCTGCACAGCTGGCAGTGGTCAACGACCTGCTTCATGGAGATAGGGAGCTCCCCCACATCAAGGCCGAGGTTGCAGCCATGCACGATACCGACCCATGGCAACTGCTATACCCAACTCTTCCGAGACCCCTTCCACCAACGACCACGATTCATACTATTGTGGTTTGGAAACAGGCGCATAGATTCGTTGGGTGGGAAAATAGTGTAACTGTGGCACAACCCCTGTGGAGAAATTGTAACCTGCCCGAGATAAAGAAGCTTCAACCATGGCCCCGATGGGTAAGGGCTGGGATTCTGAGGGTTGGGGACATTCTTGAGGAGGGGGACATAGCCTCGTTTGAAACTATCCAGCAAAAATTCCAACTCCCGGGCACTGAGCGATACCACTATGTACAGCTGGCCCACGCCCTAAGAAACCACATACCTGCAGGCACCAATATCCCGGATTACACACCAATAGAGCGTAACATATTACCAGCTCTCATCCCCACCAAATGCACCTCCATCCTATATAATGCTATTACATCCTTTGCTACGCCAGAACTCACGACCCTGAAAGCTAAATGGGAGGTGGATGTAGGGGTGATAGATCCAGAAGACTGGATCCAAGTACTAATGCACCCAAGGGAGGTGGCCGTTTCTTCCAGGATTCGGCTGGTTCAATTAAAGATCCTGCACAAGGTCTATTACCCCAGGACGATACTATATAGATGGGAGAGAGCCTTAAACCCGAATTGTCTCCGCTGTGGGGATGAGGAGGGGACCTTCTTCCACATCCTGTGGGCATGCCCCCAAATCCGCACCTTCTGGAGTGAATGCTGTACTGTACTCGGCAATGTCTTGGCGTGCCGCATACCACTAGACCCGAAGATTCTCATTTTGGGTGTTCCGGATGAGATTGGACTTACTAAATGGGGCAAGCTGCTCCTGAACACAGCAGCGGGACTGATGAAGCGCAACATAGCGCAAAAATGGGGAGCCCCGGAGTCCCCAACGATGGAGCAATGGGCAACAGATATGAACATTTGTGCCACTATAGAGCACCGAGAATATACTGCCAGAGGATGCCCTACTAAGGCGGACAAGATATGGGGAAGGTGGGAAGAGAATGGACCCTAGAACCGGCTGGACCCTGTTGTGTGCAGTGAGGGGGATATGGTCGGATTGCACTAAAACCTGGGGTAATGTCATGGGTGATTGATACCTGATCTGTTAATGTTTGAATTTTGGAAGGACATGCTAATCCACACAAGCTGTTGTTGTGTTGTTTTGAATGTAAAACAATAAAAAATGTTTTATTAAAAAAAAAGATGCCAAGGCACTGCACCTAGTTTACTCCACCATCGAAGCCTGGATGACAGCCAATGGGCTCTGCCTCAATGGGGATAAAACAGAAATTCTCATAGTTGGCCCTAGGGTAACTCTCAGCAACCTTGATAATTTGCACAGCACATTCACGATAGACAATACTATAATCACTGTCTCGCCTTCAGTAAAGACTCTGGTATACCTCAACTCCACACTCTCCATGATACGCCAGATTAGCACCATTGCCTCCTCAGTGGCTTTCACAACTAAACTGATTAATTCAGTCAAGCCTTACCTATCCAAACAAAATTACCTCTCCGTAGCTAGAGCCACTATCAGAGCAAAACTCGATTATTGCAAGGTTCTCTTTGCTGGCACACCCTCCAAAAACCTGCACATACTTCAAGTTATTCAAAATAATGCGCTATGGGCTGCCTTAAACATTCCCAAATGAGAGCACATCTCCCAGGCCAGACGCGATGCCCACTGGCTCCCCGTCAAACAGCATATCATATTGATGACGCTAACCATCATTCACAAATGCCTCGCTCTAACAGCCCCCACTTATCTTTCAGATAAAACTGCCAGACCAAAAAAGATTGAACTACACCAACCAGTTGAACATCGCCACCATTAAAAGGGCCAAAGCTGGTGGTGCCAGCTTCCCTTTTATTGCGCCTAAACAATGGGACGCCCTCCCAATCACCCTCAGGAACCGGACCTCCCACACTGACTTCCGGAAAGCCCTCAAAACCACGCTCCTCAACTAGCCTGGCTTGTGCTATTCTGTTAAAGTTTGCCAGTCATCCCAAACCTCTGAGCTATAACAATGGTGAACTCATAACCACAAAACCCGTGTCCTCAAGGAACACCTCATGTTCCTCTGTGTGTGTTCTGTCCCACATTCCTTAATGTTTCCTGTCCTGTACTGGTTTCACTGTAACCACAAACCTCTTACAGGCTGTCATATGTGTTTCCCCATTCTTTGTTATCAAGTAACTAAGCAAGTCTTGCTTTTAACAGTGCCACAATGCCCAATGACTGCTTTATGCGCTCTATAAATGTAAAAAAGAAAAAAATGTAAATGATATACTTTGGATTGGGGTTTGTTACAATTAGGGCAGGGAAAAGTGAGCATGTGGCTTAGTTGTGTTAAAGTGTTGCAAATGCGGCTTTTGGATATTGCCAGTGGTCATCCCGTTTGTGGCAATCTGACCGCTGGTTATGGCTATGCGGGAATGGCTATCGAGTTAAAGTTGGCACTAGGCCTCTCCGGCAGCATGGGCCATTGTCTACTCAGAGGCGCTTAGTTTGGTGTCCAAAATGGCTGAAGGTACACATATCAGGGATATAGTCCACTGGACCTTGTCACACGCCATCGCCAAAGTTCAATTGTCCCACCCATCACTGGTATATAGTGCTCAAAGGAAGACTATGTAGGCTTGGCCCAATAGATATTGAATGTGGTTTTATGGGGCTGGCGTGATAGTTGAGTGCCATGCCCTAGAGAAGGGTCTATTCTATTTTTATGAGTTGGCTTTATGGTATATTTTAATTTGTTTGTTGTTTGAGTGTGTCGTAAGGGTGCAGAAGTATGAGTCTGGCACATTGATGGAATGCTTACTGGCAAATACCTTTATTTATAAAAGAAAAAAAAAGGAAAAACCTATCTTGCCCCATTTCTATTAGGGGGGGTTGCCCAGCCTCAGCAAAATACTACAGACTCTCTCATGATGTCGTATAAAGTAAAATGCCTACCGTTCTGTCTCCAAACCTATTTCTGTCCCTTGATCTAAACTAAGTAAGGAGAAACTGGGTGTCTTCTTGATCCTCAGGGAAGCTTCTCACATACCGAATACAGGGCCTCATTACACGTTGTGCGGTAAAAATAGGAATTTACCGGCATGGCGTAGTTAGCGTGTCCGCCCTCGCAAGAGGCCGCCAATTGCGTGCCATTACGAGTTTGCAGGCACGAGCATAGCGCCCTGCAGGTAATGATCCTACCGCCATGCCGCAAAAGTCCCCAAAAAAGTCCCTTAACGGCATCATCGAAAGCGCTGTTAGCACTTCCGACCTGCCGCCGCATGCAAATAGCGGTCACCGTAATTAGCGGACATCAGCATTATTTTGCGGAACCGGAAATAGCGTCATCGCACAGGAACGGGAAACAGCACGGCGGCCATCTTTAAAAACACAATCCATTGCCATCCTCCTTATCCAGGACACCTTACCAGGAAACACATTCGAAAATCCTTCCAGGACACTGTAAAGATGCCCAAGGCCGTGAAAAAATCGTCAGAGCGGCAACGCAAGGAGAAATTCAGCAAGGAGGAGCTCATAATGCTCACTCAGACACTAGCAGAAAATGCAAAGGTGGTCTTCTGCAACAACATGCGGCAGGAGACCATCCTGAAGAAGAAGGCCATCTGGGAAGAGGTAGCCCACAAGGTCAGCACGGGAGGCACCACCACCCGCACAGTTAAAGACTGCCGAAAGAGGTGGGATGACCTCCGGCTCCGTGTGAGGAACATCCTATCCGTAAACCGCAACCTGGCTACGGGCACAGGAGGAGGCAGCGAATCGCAGATTAAGCTCAGTGAGTGGGAGGAGACCTGTGCATCGACAATCGGCGTGGAATCCATCGAGGGAGTTGGACAAATGGAGCATGGCGTGGCCATTTCGTCTGATGGAGGTGAGTGTATGCATCAAACAATGCACAGTGAAGTGTGATGGTCCCCCAATCATGTGTCCATATGAATGCTGTGGATCCAGCCACAAACAAACATGCATGCATCACCACATACCCGTTCAACACAGAGCCATTCATGCATGACCCACCCAACATCCCCACTACCTGCATCCCCACTAAAGAGCCCTAAATGCATAGAACGGCATGACGTATTCATTCAGCATAAGGCAGGTCGACCCATAAATGATGATTTTCCCCATTTCTCGCCTGTACAGGAATACACACAGAAACTGAGGAGGCACGCACTTCCACACCTGCTCCCACATCCTCAAGGGCAGCAAGGAGGAGTGACCATGACCACAGGGACAAAGGCAGCAGGATCACCAGTTGCACGCATCCACAGGCCATGCCTGCTGCCGTCGTGGCACCCACAGGAGTGTGTCTCCCAGCAAGTGAAGGCAGCATTGAGGGAATGCACTCTGCTTCCACCAGCTCTACGGGTGAGGCAGCAGCCACTGCCCCACTTTCGGATGAGGAGGAAGCACCTGGCATTGAGAATCTAAGCCAGAGCCCCAGACCGACACGCCCCTTACTGGCAAGCCCGAGGTTGTCATCAGGTCCAGGTAGCCAAGGAGAATCACCCACCCCCACCTTGAAGGGCCATGGAGCCCCCAGGTATTCTCACCTGATGCAAGTGCCATGGATCCAGGCGCATCAGCCATCCCACCAGCACCCACCATGCGACATGACCTCTCATCCATCTTTCAGAGGCAGACCGAGATGACTGGTCTAGTAGGGCAGCATGTGGCTGAGACAGGCCGCCTGAGGGAGGACATTGGTACATTTGCACAGCAGACGAGGGAGGCCATGGAGGCATGCACCAGCAGAATCTGCAATGAAATGGCCCAACTCAGGCAAGCCATGAACCGCATAGCAGACACAATTGAGCGCCGATGCCCACTCCCAACCCAGGATGAACCAGGCCCCACCTCCTCTGGGAGTTCACGGCAAAGTAGCCCCCTACGCCGGTCTCTGCGCAACCTGCGGCGCACCACTTCACAACCACCAGATGACGGAGCAGGCACTGGCAATTAGGGCCAGCAAGGACTGGGTGCCACATGTGGAGGACACATTCACGCCATGAGGCTCACATGGGGGTGTTGTGGGGGGAGGGGAGTAAGGGTGATTTTGGGAGTGTTGTGGGGGAGGGGGGTAAAAGTGATTTTGGGAGTGTTGTGTGGGGAGGGGGGTAAGGGTGATTTTGGGAGTGTTGTGGGGGGAGGGTGGTAAGGGTGATTTTGGGAGTGTTGTGGGGGATGGGGGTAAGGGTGTTTTCACAGTTGGGGCCCTGCACTTATTGTTGTCTTTTGTTCACAATACACTGTTTGAAAGTTTACACTGGCTTGGTATTCATCATTGTGTGTGTGTAATGTATTGGGGAGATGGTTCTTTGTGGGACTGACCACATGCATCAGGGCAGTAATACCCATTTTTATCCATTACAGTCATACCTTGTATGACATGCAATCTGATGCATCAGATGCTGACGCACATCGTGTCCTGCCTGGACATTGCCACTTGCATGTCCCTGCATGCCTTTTGAGCCATCCTCATCACCATCCACATTATCCTCATCTTGTGCTTGCATGTCAGGTGGCATAGTCACATTCCGCCTGATGTAATTTCAGTCCCGCAACACACATACCATGGTTTACTTCGGCACTTTGTCATGGCCGTAAAGGAAGGCTTCACCCAGCACGCTTAGGGACCGGTGCTGTGTGTTGTAGAAGCCGGATGCCTGCTCCATCACAGCGCAGGTACGGCTATGTGCAATTTTCTTGTCCTCTTCCTGCTGGTTCTGTGGTATTTCTGGGTGCCCTGCTGGTGCTTGCTGCACCTGTCTTGCCCTACTCTTACTCCTCCTCCTGCGTCTCCTCTGTGCTTCGTGTTGTTGATGGTGCCGCACTACAATCACATCCTCGAGCCCATGTAATGCGGGCAGTATTGGAAGCATTTTTGTGTGGGAAGGGGTGTAGGAAGGGGAGCGGTGTGCCCTTTTGTGCTGCCACAGTCTCCATCCCCTACACCTGTGCTGGATGTGTCCACCTGTGGCAGGTGGACTGCTCAGGTCTCTTAACGGGTGGTTTGCGATGCCGGTATTAGCGCCATGGCGGTAGGGTGTTTTGGGGTCTTTACCATGCCGCTATTACCATGTCCGCCTACCTTGTGATGGGATGCTATTATCGACATGCCGCTATTTCCGACCTGGGGGTCGCGCGCCCACGGACTTGCCGCTATTAGTGCCACCGTACTTAACGATGGCGCTAATAGAGGCAAGTCCGGGTCGTAATTGGATAGGAAATTTAGCGTTACCGGTATTCACTTACCGGTAACGTTATTTCCTTACCGCCGTCCGTAATGAGGCCCACAGACTTATAATGTTGCATTCTTGATGAGGAAACACAATGAGTGATTTTTTAAACACCGGTCCCAAGTATCACGGGGAGTGTCTTACCCTTGTTTTTCTCTATACTTAAAAAAAAAAAATGAGTGTTATGTCTAGTTCCGTACCCTGTCAGACTTAACTGTAGACCTTCTCAACAAACGTATTTTCCAAACATCAAGGTGCTAAGTCCTTTCCCCTTGTTCTTTCTCCAGCTCAAGGATTGTGTTGTTATGTCTGGTGCCCTATTCTGCCAAACTTAACTATATATCTTGGAGTTCCAAAAATTTCTCTTTCTTGTACTGGGTCCTTAACCCCTTTGTTCAGCTTCTTGCACCTCTATTTCTCTCTTATTTGCATTCCAGGTTCCATTTGGTTGTTTCAAGTTCTCCCCAATCGTTCCTATATCTTCTTTCTTTATTATTTGAGTCCCTGACTCCTTTATCTTCTCACCCTGGACACCAGCCCCTTAACTGTGGATTATTTTCATCCTGTATGGTTCTTTGGACTGTCTGTTTTGCTTCTGTTGAGGTTGCCTGACCTCATATGAGTGCCAGAACCCACTGTGATGTGGTTGTGGGTTCTCACCGCTTGATTCATTCAATGTCCAAATGAACAGACCTTGTGTACTCTCCTGACAGGTATTGTTCCACATAGGATAATTTGTAATGTTCCTTCCAGCTTCTACAATTTGTTTGTTCTTAATTTCTAGCCCTTGGGATATTGTTTGCAGGTTCTCTACCCCTGCTTTTCTCAGTGTACCACTGAACAGACCTGATGTACTCTGCTGCCAGGTACTGTTGCACAAATGCTATTTGTAACGGCTGTTCCAGCTTCTACAGTCCATTTGTTATCCCTTTCTGCCCCTCAGGATATCGATCTGTGTCTTTTAATTGTATTCAGTGCCATCAGTGTCGCACCAGCCAGTCCAACCTTTTCCCTACCTTGAGGAAATGCTTTTGCGGCATCTGTTCTGTCCTGGCAGTGGATCAGGGCTTCTCCACTCCTTTGGCATTCAGCGTCCTGCTCTCTGCAGCAACACAGTGACACCCTCTCTCTTGTCTCCTCAGCTGTGCGTCTTCCTCATGCTTTGGTTGTGCCAGTCAGGTTTCCACTCTCACCATCACCAGGCAGGTTCATGCTCCACGGAATCTCTGAAGACACTCGTCCCTTCAAGGCAGCATCTTGTTTTCCTTTCCATGGGTCCCATGTCACGGACTGGCGTCTATTTTTTAACTACTCCAGGGCTGGCTTGACAATCTACACAGTCCTGTAGTTTTTTATGACCAGAGTTATCAGACTATACCATGTATGTTGGTTCCACGGTGTGATTTTTCCTTCTTGCCTGCTCTTTTTCTTGTCAGTGATAGTATGCACTCCACGTAGGTAAGCCTCCCTCATTCTTGTCCCAGTATGATCGGTGTGAACTGCCCCATCTACTCTACAGATACATATAGACGTGTGGGGGTCCACCGAGTGGTGCAAATGGATATAGGGGATAAGGTGGTGAATACTGCATAATCCCAAGGCTATCGTCACTGATCCCATGGAGGATGTCCCTCCCCATGAGATCTGCCTGCTAAGTAACACTTGTGTATAGGCGTGTTATAAATGCCTCATCATATCATAGCACCCCCAGGGGGACTATCATAAAGTGGCTTCACCTCCCTGGCCTTATGGGAATGGCCTTATCCCATGGAAGACATGACAATACCCTGGGATTCATCAAAGTGTGTTTTGTTATTATTAGCATCAGGGAAAAGTGAGTGCAGAGTCCATGAAAAGTCATCAGGTGGCCATGGTCAGTGGCCAGATTTTTCAGGGTATGGTCCAGACAATCTGTCCGCTGTCCATGGGCACCCAGAACAATATATGAGGTTAAAGGTTCCACTGGTGTTGGCCTGCTTTAAGGACCAGTGTCTATTTTGAGATGCTTGACAGGGTCTGCTACATATCCGAAGGCCATTCTCTAGGTACTCTGGACACTGGTGATGGTCCGGGACAATCTGGAAACTGGCATGGGCCACCAGTAACTGCCTATGGGGTTAAAGTTGTCAATAGGTCTGGCTTGCCACATGCATTCTGTTTACTCTCAGAAACACAGTGGGCCTGCAACATGGATGAAGGCCATGTCCAGGGATTGTGGCCAATGGCTGCAAGTGGAGTTATTTTGGACAGTGGAGCAGGTCCAGATTAGTTCAAACTGAGATTTAGGAAGATTTAGTGGGGCTGTGGCAATGGTTGAATGTAATTTAGCATTCATCAAATACTGTCTCCTGGAGTTTCGTTGGACATATCATTAGAGTCAGTGAATAGTGGGTTTAGGGTGTAGTTGGAGGTGCTGGGAGCTTCTATACCTGGTCCTGCTGTTGTTGTTGGTTTAGCGTAAGTCTTACTTTCTTGGTTGGAAGGTTTATCATATGGACACTGATAATGTTGTGATTGTTGTTGTAGTCTCAGTTTTGTCTTGGTCTGTGGAAATGCAACATAGATTTTGTATGCTGAAAAATAGTACATTGCACGTACCATGTTTTCCACAACATGTATGTAACTCTGATATTTTATTCATGTATTATTAATCATTGGGTCATGGGAAACACTCTGTGGTGGATTACTTTGGATTTTTATTTGATAATGTAACAATATGTTTTGCACTACAGTTAAAGTAGTTAGATACCTGCTGGTATATTCTGACTGTACTGTGTTTAAGAAATATATTATGTAAGAATGTTAATATGTGTATTTAATACATAATGGGCCTCATTCCGACCCTGGCTATTAGCGCCTTGGTTGATAACGGTAATTTTCCGACTCCGCCATGGTGAATGGCGGAATTACCGCCCCATTCCAAGGTTGGCGGGGTCGGTAATTCCCCATTCACCATGGGCCCTTCCCCATTTCCATTTTTGCCCCATAGGGCTCAATGGGAATGGGGAAGGCACTAATTACGGCACCGTAAATTACGGTGCCGTAATTAGCTCCTAGGTCCCTTTGCAGGTTGGTTTTTTAACGCCTGCAAAAAGCAGGCGTTAAGTACCAACCCGCAAAGGGAACTCGGAATAGGGCGGTAAGGGTTTAACAGCACCGGTCTCGTTACCGGTGACCGTTAACCCTTACTGCCCTACTTGGAATGACCCCCAATGTGTTACTTTTCTTACTCTGTTTTGTGGAATCCTTTTCATTTTAATGTAGATAGATGCCCTTTGGCATATTCTAACTGTAATGTTATAGACAATATGCATTTAATGTGTAATTTAATGATTGCAATTTGGTTAAGGAATATCAAATAGTCATTTGTAGGTTTTTGCAGGTGATCTGTGTTTTTATCTCACATACTTGTCATAACGTTCAAACCAACCAATTGCATGTTTTACATATGCAGCATAGTGGTCACAAGGGGTTGTGGAAGTAGTGTGGTATATTTTGTGGTGAATGTTTTTCCACCAGGAGAATAATACCACAACTCACATTCTGGCACTAATAGCACCAGACCGAGTTCCGGTAACTCTATTTGCGCTGGTGGAATCCTGGCGGATTTACGGCCAGGATGCAGTCAAGGCTCTGATGAGGCCCTATGTCTTTTATAATTGAAAGAATGGGCCTCATTATGAGGTTGGTGGTAACCCACTGGTTTGACCGCCGGGTTGTCGGCAACCTCATAACACAGATTCCGGCACCTAGCTTCCCCGTGCCACTGGGACATTGCAATTCCCGGTGACCCAAGAAGTCAGGCGCTGGAAAATGTAAATTCCCATGGAGTCGCATAGGACTCCATGGGAATGGGGGCACGGAAGCATCGGCGCCTTTGCTGATGGTGCTGCTGCTTCCATGGCAACTCTGCCTGCCGAGAGCACTGTGCACGGCAGAGTTATGCCAGTCGGGCGCAGCGGCCCTGGCAAGCAGACTCGTAGTGTGGCGGTCCGGAAACAATGGTGCCACCCGCACAACATCCTATGCTCTGTATTGTTAGAAGTTGTTGATATTGGGCCTCATTACGACCCTGGCGGGAGACCTGGTCCATGCCGGTAAGTTACCGACTCCGCCATGAAGAAAGGGGGAGTTACCACCCCATTACAAGGTTGGCGAGGCGGTAATTCCCCCTTCCTCCATGGCCCTTCCCCATTCCCATTTTTGCCCCATAGGGCTCAATGGGAATGGGGAAGGCGCTAAGTACGGTGCCGCAAATTGCGGCACCGTAATTAGCACCAAGGTCCCTTTGCCGGTCCCTACTTTAACGGCTGGTCTACACCAGCCGTTAAGGTCGGGTCCCACAAAGGGACCTCGTAATTAGGCGCTAATAGGTTAACGGCGCTGCAGCCTTTTACGGAGCCGTTAACCCATTAGCGCCTGGGTCGTAATGAGGCCCATTGTATAGTTTCACACTTTGGTAAAGATACACACACCACCCATTGTTCATTGGGAACATAGTATTATAAAACATGGTTGCAGAGATTTCATGTGTGCTTCCAAGGGTATGTAATCAGTAGGTTTTAATTCATTGGGATTTTTTCTCATTCTAGACATTCTATTAAGTATATGTGAAATCATGGAGATCCTCTAATGTAGTTATTATGATTTAACAATTCATGCAAATTGATACACTACCTGTTTTGCACATGATACAGCGGTTTTAATGTGCAAGGTATGGAGATGTAAACATAGATGTCAGAACTATACAAGTCAACATGTTTCACAAGTGGTGATAAATGGAACATAAGATTGAATGCTATATATGCAAAGCAATTCACTCTGGTTATGTTCTGAAATTTAAAAAGGCCAGATTTGGAATATGATGGAAATAATTATATAGCGCTTACACCTAAGCACTTTACAAAGAACATTTATACATACAATATCACCTAACTGAAATTGGTACTCATTTATCAACCTCGGAAGGGTGAAAGGCCGAGTTGGCCTAGCCAGGAGTCGAAGCTGCAACCTGCAGATCACACGAAAATCACATCAGTGAGCACCCAACCCACTGAGCTATTGTACCACCTTACCAGGTTGAGGTTTATGTGTTTGTTTTGCTTTTTTCATGCAGGTTATTGAGAGGTCTAATGGAGATTCATCTTGTACTAGTTCTATTTTAGAAAGTGTCTTTTGGCCAGATACATGGTACATATTCAAATGTGGAATGGACAATGCATGTAGTCTGTTATACTCAGGGATGCAAGGGATATCTGCTTTGAGTTTGCTTGCCTCAAAGATTAGTAAACATAGGCCTGTGAGTGTATGAAAACATGAGACTGTTGCATAAAGCATACAGTCTTTGAAGACTTTATTGGCAATGTATACATGTGGTCGAAGGTTAGACTTTGTGACTTGTGAACTGTTACAACATATGCAAAAGACAGAGATAAATGTTCTCTGCATGCATACATACATGTCTTTAAAATATGGAAACATGATGAAGTGCATGTGTTATTTTAGTTTCTACAAATTTGTCAAACTTAATGAGAACAAATTGGATGTTATTTTCATTTGGATACGTTTGTAAACTAACCACTGTTCCCATTGCTCCATTAACTGAAGCTTGATCTATGTCAAAGCTATGTCTTAGAATGCAGCTGTGTCTAGCATATTAAGGTGTGCATTGGCTTGACACATAAGCCAATAAGCCAATGTCATGGCATGGGCGTCTAATGTGTCTATGCAGTTCATGTGGACCATGGGTTACATTTCATTTTCAAACATTGTCTCATTAAATTGGGCACAGTTTGCAATGGCTGACATTACATAGAGAGACTGTTGATTTTGCTATGTTAATTGCCCCATCGCATGAGGACCTGATGTGCTTTGTCCAGACAGTTCATGTAAAAGTTGACTTATTAAGGATGTTTTTTTAATGTTCAGTAGATACAGTGATTGTTACACTCTTTATCATTTGATCAATGTTGCATCAGATAACTTACACACATTTCGTGGATGTTCTCTGTGGGGAAAGTGACAACATAGATACATTTTTATTATGTTGTTGAGTGTGGTACAGCATTTTTGTGACCCCATATTCTGAACATGTTTTGGCCTTTGACTATTGTTTACTGCAGGAGATCACAAAACATAAGGATATGTCCTTCTCCAAACAATTATACATATCAACTATTGTGGACTTGTATTCTTAAGTAAACTAAGGTTTTTTTTGTGCCTTTTCCTTAGTGGCCAGCAGGTGGTGATAGTGTCTTGTTTATGGACTTTTCCTTTTTTTCTTCTTCATGCTGCCCATGCCACTCAGCGTCGGGTCCTTTCCTTGACATGTAGGACCTCAAACGTAGGCTGTTACGGCCTTGCACCAGTCCTTAAACTGGACATTGCTCCATGCACTGCCCTCTGCTTGTACTGCTGCGTGGCACTGTGCCTATCGGCCTCTGTTGGGACCATGCCTCTGTTACTAAAGCTGGCACTTCCTTCCACTGCCTCAGTGCTGTTTGCTTCTTGCACATCCTGGAGTCGGCTCCACTCTGTGAGGTGCCAGTTATTCGCCAATATTTGGTGGGAAACATGAGGAATGACTTGCACAACAACTTGGCTGTAAACAGTCATTCCTGAACGTTACATAACGTTCCATATGACCTTGATACAAACAACAAATGTATGCAAGCTGCTTATGTTGCTCTACTGTATCAACATGTGCATACCACACTACAACAACTTGACTTTGAAGTTGTGTCTAACAGCAGACACTAACTGTTTACTTGACCTATGGTGCAAACTGGTCCAGGGAATCCAAAGCATGGTGTGTAGTGTTTCCCTTTGTTTCTATATCAACATAATTAATATTTGCTGCACTTATGTTGTTGGAAACATAAGATTTGAGGTTGCTCCTCATTATCTATATATTCTATAGGGATGTTACAGGTAATGTATATTTTAATAAATTGCAAGACAGTCTCATCAAGGTTCCCTCTAATTTTGTTTATCTAATTGCAGAAGTGGATGCATTTCGTGAGCACATTTTCTTCTATGTGTTAAATTGATAAATGAGGAAAGCCATTCTCTGAGCATGAGAATGTGAACTATGATGTTTGAAGAGTTTTGAGGGGAATTTCCCCCACCCCAACCTCTACAAGTCTTTAGACATCAGTGTAAAAGGTACATCTTACAGTTAGTTTTCCAGAGATTTAATCTAAGAAATGTTGTACATGTGATTATTAATAGAGTTCATCAACTGAACAAGGACTTCAAAAATCTACCACAGTGCCTAGTAAAAGTGTTTCCGTGGACAGACAAACATGCTTACACACAAATAAAACATTGCATGCTTAGTATAAACAATCATTTAGCTGTGGCTATTCATTTGTTGACACTGCCCAGAGACAATGCAGAGTGGATTTAATGCATTTGGAATAAAACATATGCATTACTAAAAATAAATATGGATTATCACGACTGGTTGGGCTGACATACAATGCTGATATAATATTTTATTTTCCATATCAAACACTAGCAGCTAATATGAGTGTCCCAGCAAATATGCCAATAAGGGTTCATGTACCACTTTAATGTAGTAATTCACATGCCAGGAGAACACACGTCTCATAATGTGTGTCAGGATGCTAATTGCATCAGTATAACTACACCACAGAGTATGGTCATCAGAATTCCTCTTCCACTGCTTACCATCAACATTACAGCATGTGAACAGCAGTGACAACACTTGCTCAAAACTAGATTTACATATAAGAGGCATACCCACCATCCAATTTTACGTCTGGAAAAACGAATATTTCTCCAGTACAAATATGCCCAACAAAATATTGGAAACAGTTAACTGAATCAGTGCCTACCCTGTGATTCTACCCACAATATTTTCGAATCAATGACCAGCAGAGCAGTCTTGTAGGAAGGAGCTCTAATAATATTACAGCCCCATCTCAAGAGGAATTTTAAGGCGAAATATCTTCTGGCAAAGCTAATTACTTTTTTACTCCTTAAAAGATCATTTGATTTCAATTAGAGAGTACAATCTAATCAAATCTCTGTTTCCAACCTCTTACATAAGAAGTGAAATGACTGGGCACATAATGCCGCCAATAGTTGTTTTCTCCACCCTTCCTCGCCCCAGCATAGATGACAATCAGTAAGAGCCTTGCTGAGGTTTTTTATGGAGCCACTCTGAAGAAAATCACACAGCTGTGCATTTTAAGCTAATCGCTGCAATGCTCAAAAGTATAACAGCTGGAGTACCTTCTCCTGTAACTAGGCCCCCCACTTCTGCAATGCACTTATGAGTTCAACAAGATGCACAAGGATGCTAAAGTCTAAAATCAGAGAAAACATGGTTATATTGAAAAGACCCTAGCACCTCACCATAGAAAGAAACAGAAGTTACAGTTTCCTAGACTGTTACTAGTGTTTATTATTGTTCAAATCAAATAAACAACCCATTTCCTTCCCAGTACTACACTGCCCAAATATCTGAATTGGCTTTTTAAAAGGTGCAGAACCTTTCTTCATTCCAAAGCAATGTTCTCCTGTGCCCCTCCATCTTTACCTCCAGATTGTGTGCTGGCCTCCAATGCTAATTTATAGAATACTGTAGAAATGGACAGAATGTAGCAGTAAAACATGTTCTAGGGATGTTTGCATAACCTTAACACTCTGCAAGCAAAACCTATTTAAAGCTCACCATGGTATTACAGGCAGTTTAAGAAAATGTTATGGACCTGCATACACTCAATTATTTTGCATTGCTAACCAGATTGTTTGCAACATCCCCTAACATTGTTGAGTACGATTATACATGTGCTCAGTGAAACCTTTTTTGCATATCATAGAATTAACTTGCATGTGTTAAGGTCTATACCCAAAGGAAATCTGAAAACTTAAACAGTATGCAGGTTGAGTGAAAATCATTATGCCTGTATGAAAATTCATTGCCCTGATGCTATGTATGAGTAGTATCAGCCAAGCCATTTTCCATACCCATAATCCCTTTAAAACCAAGAAGATGATATTGCAATGTTGCTCTTCACTGATAGATAACATAAGCAATGCTAAAGTAAAAGAGGCTGAGCATGATATTAGCTTACTTAAAATCCTTAGAGGGCAAATTAATATTCAAGTATTTTTTAGAGTAAGTGTCTTTAAAGTGCCTCTGTGACCTATGTACAAAGAATAGGAATCAAGGTTTGAGAATATATGACCAAGTAACCTGTTTACTTAAAGTCATTATCCAATGTTTGAGCTGACAGTTGGATTATATAGTGTGAGAGATGCTTTTGCCAAAGCACCATTATATATGGAAATTCTGGTGCTGGAATGTTAGTCATATGTAAAGAGGAAGGCAACCCAAAACATGATTGGTAAAAATAACACAAAAGGCCAAATGATAATTGGACCTTGTAAGGACTTGTATAGCATTTTGCCAGCATGTATTGCATTTTGCCAGCATATAATAGCATTTTGCCAGTATGTAATATAGCATTTTATTTTTGTTGCCAGTATAATATATAGCATTATTGGTAGTATGCAAAGTACAGGATTTATAATACAGCCAAGCCCAATTTGAAACGGCAGATATAGAGAGAACAAATAGAAACACTTAGTGTGCTGCCAGGTACAAATAATAAAGTGCACCATGTATTTTGGATTCTTCATGTATGGAGACATTAGAATAAATAACCGACTAACATTATTAACATTACTAAAATACTAATTATAACTTCTCTAACATTAAAATGCATTCTTCTATGCAAAATGAGGTGAAATCCATGTTTTGGTGGCACTGCTGAGATTAATTTTTAAATGCACACTGGCATTTTCTTCAGCTTGTGGTGAACAGAAAATATGCAAGATTCAGGTAGCAAAGTGAAACAGTAACTCTGGACCTGAAGCTTTCATTGTTTTGAACACGAAGGGTGGCACAGAGCACATTCTTTTTTACCTGATTGGGAGAACATGTAGGCAGACAAACCACGTCAATAAAGGGACGGGCAAAAGTTTTATTGGAAAATAGAAATGAAGAGAGCAGTTAGTTCATGCTGGGCTGAGGAGACAGACAGAGGTTCCAGGGGGTAGAGTGCTGACTTTGGGACATAATCAGTTGGTGCTCCCCCACACAAGCTCACGAAAGAGTTTTGGCTGACACTGGGTCTGCATCTGCAAACACAGCAAGGTTGTGCAGGGACTTCAAAGAAATACCGACCTTGGTAAGATAAATGCTAAGTGAGGACAGGATAAAATGCTGTATGTGTGACTAAGATTTATTGCAGTGTAGGGAAGTTAGGAAATCATTGCATGTTTATTTTTCTCTACTTTCAGAATGTGGGAACATTAATCCATGTTACCAAATACCTGCTTGTTCTATTTGTTCTTTTATATTGCAGATGATGAACATGGTAAGATTTTGTGACTTGTAAATGAGATGCAATACAAAAAGCATATATAAAAACAAATGGGATATTTGTGTCATTCATGCATCTGCGAATTATTTACATAAGTGAAGTATGAAGGGGAGGTTTATATTAGTGCAGTAGTGCATTTACTAATTTACTGCTGTAATTGAAATGGCAAATAAGAGAAATTCAGTAGTAAATATCTACAAGGTAAAGGATGTGTGTGCTCTGTCATGAGTGAGCCCTTCCTTGCATGCTGATGGGAAGGGGTCTAATCTGATACATAGATTACTGGATGTACATAAGCCAGTAATGCCTAATGGCACATAGATTACTGGATGTACATTAGCAGTAACACCAGCCACAAACTGTAGGTGGCGCTATGAATAAAATCATTGGGTTCAACTAGATGTGCTATGTCTGGAGCTCTCTACAGACAACCAGAACGTATCCTAATAGAAAGGAAAGGTTTATTTTATGATGGGGTTATAGTATAAAAAAGAAACCATGCTCACCACTATTCCACAGGAATAAAATACTGCAAAACAAGATACCACTAAAATTACCACCAATACAAGCTAACAAGGTATGGTCACTAAAATAGTGTGATACCAAACCTGCTCTAAATGTAAGACTAATTTACCGCCAAATTACTGCCAATTTTTTTACAGTAAGAAAATACCGCCAAATCCCTAATTTACCCCAATAAAAGAAAATCTCCTACAAATAAAGGTGCGTTAGCCAGTAAAAGTGACTGTCGAGCATCTACTGGGCGTGGAAAGTGTATTCCACTCTACCATACGTGCATTAAAGGGAACCCATTTAATTAGAGAAGTGTGACACTGTAAGTGAATCTCAGAATGTATCAAATAGAGGCCACATTCCCAGAGTTGGTACAATATCGGGAGGCAAAATGATATGCACATGTGACATGGTCCTCAAATAAAGCCACAGAGTGGCATGACCGTATCTATGGGGAAGTGCAGAAAGAACCATGGGACAATGTTTATGCAGAAGGTACCATAATTTAGGTCTGTCTTTTGAGATTTTTAAATGCTGCTGATAAACATGCAGAGAAATATTGTCTGATAGGGCTATGTGCCAAGACATGGTTCATTTTAAATAGGTCTCTGCAAATGCAAGAAAATGATGCCAAACTAATTAGCAGATTAAAAGTTGAACTAGATGGAGCTAGTGAACAGGAGGAAAAGTTAAGAGCAGAACTGGAGGTATGTCAAAAGGACATGCAGTCAATGTGTAATGATCTCAACACTCAATTGTCCCAAACAAAGAAACAGTTTGAGAATAGTGAGCAAGTATTAAAACACTTGAAAGGATTGGTAGATTATATTAGACAAGATAAAGACAAGGTTATTTTGGAAATGCAAATTTTACAAAAAGAACATTTTGAGAAAGAAAGTGATCTTAAAATGCTGAACAAGAGATAGTTAAAATGTTTCAAGAAAGAGACAGACGAGACAGAGTTCAATGAATACCAAATGCAAATGAGCGATATGCAAAATGTGATTAATAAAATGGGTGATGAAAACAATTACTTGTGTAAGGAGGCAGATCGGCTCCTTAAAAAGTGGAAGGTTTTGGAACAGCAAATATGCACTTACAGGTCCCAGGGCAAACAACAGGGCACCACATTCAATGGAATTGAGGTGAATTCTATTTCTACATGGGGAGATAGTGCCCCTGTGGCTGTGCCAGTGTCTGAACTTGGCTGAAGCGACCTAAGGGGGTTTGACACACCCATTGGGGGACGCCACCAATCCCATATGCCTGAAACAAGGGTTGAATCACAAAGTAATGCAATCCCAAGCATAGCAACAAGTAGCCCTTTCAAAATAACGAAATCAATCAAGGCCCTGATCAAACCATTCAAAAAAGGAGGGGAGTGCTGTATAGAGGACCACTTAGAAGCGGTGCATAATATATTTGAAGCCCTCAAGATACCTAAGGAACAATACAGGCAATACTTTCACTTAACCCTGGACGCTCCCACAGCCAGTATCATTAGAGGATTAAATGAACAGAAGAACATGACATGGGCAGAGTTTGAAAAAGAGATTGGACGTCATTTTTCTCCATTACAATCATTACAGGAGGAAAAAGAAAGTTGCATACACGATTACGGCTGGGCCAAATACGTCCCCTCGCTAGTTTTTGCAAGGCTTAAAAAGAGCTTTTCCTCACTTTGATGTATCTTTTGATCCCATTTCCAATTAATTTAAAACTGCCTATTTCTATGGGTTGCAGAAAGACATTATATCAGAGTTAATCCGCAAATTTGATTGTGACAAGTCCCTTGAGTGGATTGTGCACCAAAGTACAAAGCTATATGAAGTGCTATACTGTCATGGTAGAGAGGGTGCTAAAATGAAAGATACTAGACAAAAATCTAAAGAATCCTCGGCAACAGTGATGGAGATCAGGTCATCTTAAATGTCACTTGAGTCCGCTGAAAGTCCAGGCAAAAATAATGTGACACCCGAACAGAGGAGTAATCAACAGAGGTTGCCGCTCTCTGCACCAATGTTTCAATCACATGATCCTAGTAATAAGGAGAGCTACATTAGCCCTAGGTACTTAGGAGCCAGGCACCGAGCAGGATATCGACCTGATATGTCAGGTTTGAACAATAATCAGAGACAAAGCCAGGATCAAAGAAATAATGGTCCATACCAGACATTGTGGACACAGAGCAGATTTGACCCAACAACATGATATATGGTAATCAGGACAGACCCCGGTATGTGTATCGATTTACTGAAAATGGGAATCAGCATAGGGGACAATACTCACAAAATGAGAAACAGGATATGAGGCAGAGTATGAATTATGCCACACGTCAATACAATCAATCACCGCCACCAGGGGACTACAACAAAAGGATAGGTACACCCCGCTCCACATGAATCAAGAGTTCAGAAACAACCCCAATATGAATCACTCTCCTGAGAGCTATCAGAATAGATTCAACCAGGGGGAAAAAAACCAATATCGGCATAGGCCGCAGAGAGAAGGTTCTAGAGAGTTGGAAAGATTCCAGTGTCTTGAGGCCCAATTGAAAACTTTGGCTGAACAATAGGAAAGCTCTGTACGGCACAAAGACAGTCATCAAAGGAGGGGGCAGAAGGCCATAGTAGTGACCGGGTGGCTTCTGATAATAAGTGACTAAATCTTCATGATACCTGCAAGGATAACAAGACAGATTACCCTGATCTGGTTTTGCATAATGACTCTGAGCTGTTTAATGATTTAAAAACGAAAATACCTGCAAAAGAACATGAGGCAGAAATTGCAAATACATCTAAAAAAGAGGTTTAACCTGGAGTTAATACAAACATTGGAAATTTGCACAAATGGAAAAGGAAAACAGGAAAAACATGAAATTCCAAAAGAACAAAGAGACAGATTTAAGAAAGACAACTCCTGCATGGGTAGAATAATTGATCAGGGAGTAATTGTGGATGTTAGAACGCCCTCCTTAGACAATCAAGATGCTGATAAAATACAGGCAGGAAGGATAAGTAGTCAAAAGGAGGGTACAGATCAGTCAACTGAAGAGTTCTTTGAGCCACAGATGTTTGAAGAAGTTAAAAAGATTGGTACCATGCCAAATACCCACAAATGCCCAGAATTAGAAAATGACAAATTATCAGGTGATGTTTATACGCATATTCAGTTGGAGAATTGTAGTGTGAACTCTGATGATCCCCGGATGGAAGGACCAACAGTGGACATAATACAAAGGACCTCTGAATATGGGGAGATGAGGAAGGTTTCTCAAATGGAAATGGGCAGAAAGGAGGGAGAAATGTCATTTCATTTACCAATGTGCTTAGCCAAAAGTGAGAAGGGTCTGAGAAAAGTGAATCCTGAAATCAGTAAGAATTCACACCTTTTGTGTGTTTTAGAGGAAGTTGAAGACAGATATTATGCTCCCATTACTGTGGAAGAGAAATGCAATACATTTGCAATGATTGACACAGGCACACAGGCCACAATTATGTCCAAATAATTGATAAAATATCAATGAAGGGAGATCTCCACAGAATCAGGTCAGAGTGAGGCAGAGTAAAGGCCCAGTACATAACTTTAACAGTGAAGAGGTGCCTATCGTGGGTGTTATCGAGGTTGACATAACGATAGGAAAACATAGAATGAAACAGGAAGTATTGATCAAACCTATTCATGAAATTCCATTTTTGATGGGGACAGATTGCCTGAAAAGATTGTCTCCTCTCGTAGATGGGGTAAATGGGGTACTGTGGTCTTTAACCAAAAAATCATTAAGACCTAAGATAATAAAGTCACAAAACAGCAGCATAAATGAATGCCATACTGTTGTCAAATCAAATGATGCAGCAGAGTTGTACCTACAGAATAGCTGTGTGCATAGTGTCACTGTCATTTTGATGTGTCAGGATAAAATGCAAAGTAAACAAGAAAAATAATCTGTGCAGATTTATTTGGATCCTAGGAAGAAATGGCAAACTGAAATAGATGAACACACATTGCACTTCTATTTAAAAGAGTAGAAATGTAAACAGAACACTATTCCTAAAGCAGATACGGATAAACACATCACCACCCTTGCCATGGATTCACATTGGTATTTGTATTTGTATTTGTATTTGTTTTATTTGTAACACGCACCATCAGGCCCGGAGGCATCAGGGCGCAACTTAGACATGGTTACATGAGCAAACAGTTACATATATTCAACAAATTTACAGTACAGAGTAATCAGGGCATACAAGCAATATATACAAATATACAGACGTAGCTTGGGGCAAGCGTTTGCCGAAGTGGTTCTGGGAATCATGGCTGGTTAAAGAGCCAGGATTTGGTTTTAGATTTGAAGGCGTTAAAGCTTTCTTCAGCACGGATGGTGAGAGGGAGAGCATTCCAAAGCTTAGAGGCTAGGACGGGGAAGCTAGATCCACCCGCCTTTTGGAGTTTGAACCTGGGAATGGTTAGGCAGTGGGTCTGAGTCGTTCTTTGCGGGCGGGTAGGCGCGTGACGGGAAAGCCGGCTGCAGAGATATGGTGGGGCTTGGTTAGCTAGTCATTTGTGGGTGAGGCCTAGGACTTTCAGTGAAATTCTCTGTTTGACCGGTAGCCAGTGTAGGTTAGATCTGGATTCCGAGATGTGATGGTTTCGAGGGATGTTTAGGGCTGCTCTGATAGCGTTATTTTGGATAATTGAAGTGTGTTCAAGTTCTTTTGGCTCATTCCAAGGTAGAGAGTGCTCCCATAGTCAATTTTGGCCATGATGAGAGTTCTGGCTACGGTGACGGTGTTGGGTGTAGTCAGAAATGGCCTGCAGGCTGTAATGAGTTTGTGGGGTGTAGGCTGAAGAGGATCTGACTGCGTTTGTATGTCGGGTTAGTGATAGAGTGGCGTCAAGATAGACGCCAAGAGTTTTGGTGTCCTTCAAACCATGGATGGTGTTGCCATCGATGATAAATGATCGGTAGGATGGCTAAAGTTTACTGAGACGTTGAGTAGTGCCCAAGATGAGGAGCTTGGTCTTGTCATCGTTGAAGCATAACTGGTGTTGCGCCATCCAAGCTTGGATGACCAGGTAGACCTCATTCAGGGCCTTAGTGTCCGCCATGTAGTCACCAGTGATAGGAATGAGTATCTGGGTGTCGTCCGCATAGTTTGTATAGGAGACACCCAGATAGTCAAGTACATCAAATAGTGGTTTTGTAAATACGTTATAGAGCGTTGGCGACACACAAGAACCCTGGGGGACGCCGCAGTGAATCGGGGAAGGATCTGCAGCTGCAGATTGAGAAAAGACCTGCATAGATCTATTGCTCAAGAATGATTTGATCCAGGCCATAGCCGATGGTGAGAAGTGGGCGGCTGAGTGAAGATGCTTGCATAGGATTTGGTGGTTGACCAGATCGAAGGCCGCAGAGAGGTCAAGTAGAAGTAACAAGGCAAGTTTGCTGTTGTCCTTTAACACTTCGATCTGGGTTTTTAAGTCTAGTAGAGCTGTCTCAGTTCCGTGTCTGGGGCGGAAGCGGGATTGTCTGAGGCCTAGGAGATTGTTGGCTTCCAGGTGCTCTTGGATTTGCAGGTATGCTGCACGGTACAGGATTTTTAACAGGAACGGGACAGTGGGTCGGTAGTTGGTAGGTACTCTGGGGTCGAGGGATGGTTTTTTAAGCAAGGGGATCACCCAAGCATCCTTGAGGTTGTCAGGGACGGTACCCGTTTTAAAGGATGCGTTGATGAGGATGTGATGAAAGGGGCCAGATCGTGGGCGGATTCCTTAATAATTGAGGCAGGGCAGGGGTCACCCTGGCAGTTGGATGGTGTGCACGTGATTTGGCCTTCCTCAGTTTGATAGGGGTCATGGTATCTATGGCTGTCAGCATGCTACAGTTGTAGATGTCAGCTAAAGCAGTTGGGTCGTTACAGGAGTCAGTGGCCGCATTAAGTGTAGGGAGTAGTAGAGGGAGGAGTTTCTCTTTGGTTATGTCCTTTTTGTTTCTGGTTGGTAGCGCAGGTGCTATCACGGTCGGGATGCGTGGGGTGGCTTTAATATTAAAGGTGATAATGTGGTGGTCTGACCAAAGGCAAGGGGTAGTGGCTAGGACGTTGATGTTGCAATTAGAACTGGCTAACCAGTCAAGGGTCCTGCCTTTGGAGTGCGTGGGCCCTAGGATGTACAAGGTGAAGCTGGAATTGGCGAGGGCATTTTCCAAATCGAGTGCAGAGGGATCATTAGGGTCACCATGTCCCAAGTTGAGGTCGCCAAGGATGATGATTTGTGAGTTAGTTTTGGCGTTATCAAGGAGGAGGGTGGATATGTCACCAACAAAGGTTGGTGCGGGGCCTGGGGGCCGGTAGATTAAGTGGATGGTGGCTGTTTGGTTGGGTGTTAGTGTGAGTTTGACTGATAGTAGTTCAGCTGACTCAAGTTTGACTCAAGTTTGGTATTGGTCATTACTCTTAGGTCCAGAGTGATTTTATGGATAATGGCAAGGCCACCACCTCTCGAGAGGGAAGCAGAGGTACGGTTGCATTGCATTATGCTGAAGCCAGGTGGTATGGCAAGGGATAGTGACGGGCCAGAAGCGGCATGTAGCCAAGTTTTGGTTATGGCAATGAAGTCAAGATCTGACGATGTTATAAGGTCTGCTATGTCTAAGGCGTGGGCAGGGAGGGATCTAGCATTAATAAGAGTGCCTTTGATGACAGGCGGTTTCACCTCTGAAGAGGCAGGTTTGTTGTCGTTGGGTGCTACAGGTAGGCACGGGAGTGTGTGTCGTGATTGCTTGGGAAGGTTGCAGCGTGTAGGGCGTATGCAGAATCTGGTGCCTAATCTTTCATTTCTAAGAGAAGAAGGGCATGGTTGGTTCGGCGTGGGCTTGCTGGAAAAGTGTTCAAGCCAGAGGGCTGGGTCATTGAGGTAGGGGTTGAGGTCGGTGGTGAGGTGTTGGGTACCTGAGGTGGGTGTAAATGCAGAATTCGCCATGCGCAATGTCTGTGAGACCGGACTGAGGCGAGACATAATGCCGGGAGGCTGAAGATGAATCGGCCGTATCGAATGTGTGCGTGGCTGAGTGAGGATTGTTATTCCAGATGACACGGACTGGAGCAATAAGAGGAGGAGCGCCCTAAGGAGCATGGTAGATGCAGTTCAATGTTTAGCTAGGGCAATGCATCAACAATAAGTCGACCATAGGCAGGTTCAATTTTAGCTAAGGTTGTGCAAAATCAACAGTAGGCAGGTTCGATTTTAGCTAAGGCAGTGCAAAATCAACTTGCTTGTGAGCTAAGCAGCATCAAGGGCAGTGCGGAGCCTAGGTGCAGGGTGCCGCCTACTACAGGGTAGGCAGGACATGGACTACTGGTGGTTGGGGCAGTGCAAGTGCAAAGATGTGGGTGGCTTGAATGTTGAGTGTTACCTCGTGTGGGTAGTCAGGTCCGGTTCCCCAAGGAGGAAGGTAGAGTCATCTGTCTTGGTGCATCCGGATGCATTGTGGACCGAGGGACCTGAGGAATGGATGCTGTTGAATTCCTGAAGAAGCCAGAAGGGCAAAGGCCGTGGCCCGTGTCTCGGACGCCTCCGGACAGGCTCCAGACAGGCTTGGATCCTTGTGGAAGGGATCCTTAGGGAAGGGGCCGGCGTTCGCCTGCCAGCGCGTGATTGGCCTGATGAGATGGAGGCTGGCCAATGGGGATGGGTGCTTCGGTCAGGTGGACGCTGGTGAGGTAGTGAGTGTGCCGGCGGCCATCTTGGAACTGGCTCACCTCGAGGGTTTCAATGGTGGCACGTAGATAAAGACGAAAATGTGGCTTTGGGGCTCAAGTCGAAGCCAGACAGGATATTATCCTGAAATGCCACAAATAGTGCAGCGCTGATATGGCGGTCTCCTAGTTGGGGCGAATTTCGATGTTGGGGTCAGGGTTTAGGCAAGGTGCCTACCTGAGCGGCCGATTGCAGCATGGATGCTTGACCACTGCTCCTGCCGCGGAAGGTGCTCCTGCACCTCTGTGGACCTGGATGCTCTGTTCTCCAGGCTCCAGACAGGCTTGGATCCTTGTGGAAGGGATCCTTAGGGAAGGGGCCGGCGTTCGCCTGCCGGCGCGTGATTGGCCTGATGAGATGGAGGCTGGCCAATGGGGATGGGTGCTTCGGTCAGGTGGACGCTGGTGAGGTAGTGAGTATGCCGGCGCCCATCTTGGAAGTGGTTCACCTCGAGGGTTTCAATGGTGGCACGTAGATAAAGACGAAAATGGGGCTTTGGGGCTCGAGTCGAAGCCAGACAGGATATTATCCTGAAATTCCACAAATTGTGCAGCGCTGATAGGGCGGTCTCCTAGTTTGGGCGAATTTCGATGTTGGGGTCAGGGTTTAAGGCAAGGTGCCTACCTGAGTGGTCGATTGCAGCATGAATGCTGGCACCACTGCTCCTGCAGCGGAAGGTTCTCCTGCACCTCGGTGGACCTGGATGCTCTGTTCTCCAGGCTCCAGACAGGCTTGGATCCTTGTGGAAGGGATCCTTAGGGAAGGGGCTGGTGTTCGCCTGCTGGCACGTGATTGGCCTGATGCGATGGAGGCTGGCCAATGGGGATAGGCGCTTCGGTCAGGTGGACGCTGGTGAGGTAGTGAGTGTGCCGGCGTCCATCTTGGAACTGGCTCACCTTGAGGGTTTCAATGGTGGCACGTAGATAAAGATGAAAATGGGGCTTTGGGGCTCGAGTCGAAGCCAGACAGGATATTATCCTGAAATGCCACAAATTGTGCAGCGCTGATACGGCAGTCTCCTAGTTGGGGCGAATTTCGATGTTGGGGGTCAGGGTTTAAGGCAAGGTGCCTACCTGAGTGGCCGATTGCAGCATGAATGCTGGCACCGCTGCTCCTGCAGCGGAAGGTGCTCCTGCACCTCTGTGGACCTGGATGCTCTGTTCTCCAGGCTCCAGACAGGCTTGGATCCTTGTGGAAGGGATCCTTAGAGAAGTGGCCGGCATTCGCCTGCCAGCGCGTGATTGGCCTGATGAGATGGAGGCTGGCCAATGGGGATGGGCGCTTCGGTCAGGTGGACGCTGGTGAGGTAGTGAGTGTGCCGGCGGCCATCTTGGAACTGGCTCACCTCGAGGGTTTCAATGGTGGCACGTAGATAAAGACGAAAATGGGGCTTTGGGGCTTGAGTCGAAGCCAGACAGGATATTATCCCAAAATGCCACAAATTGTGCAGCGCTGACACGGCGGTCTCCTAGTTGGGGCGAATTTCGATGTTGGGGTCAGGGTTTAAGGCAAGGTGTCTATCTGAGTGGCCGATTGCAGCATGGATGCTGACACCACTGCTCCTGCAGCGGAAGGTGATCCTGCACCTCTGTAGACCTGGATGCTCTGTTTATTCAAAATGTCCATTCTAAAATGACAAAAGGCACTTTGACGCTTGAACAGGAGAGGAGTTTTATTAATGAGAAACTACTGCAAAGAATAATGGAAGCGGAGGAGATCCCAAAATTTTGAATTAAAAACCAATATATATCTGGTTTGGGCAATCCAGATTTTGAAAATCGAATTGCAGGAAGGTGCATGCTAAAAATTAATATTGGACAAAAAAATATCTACCACAATGTGTGGATAGTGAGTGTAACACAAAATGATTTTTATATGCGCAATGATATCATGCACGGAATGTGCATGGTGTTAGATTTTCTTAACCACAAAATATGGTTCCGACTAGGTGGGCCTGCGCCCGAATTTCAAGATAAAAGAAAGGCTTATCATTGTGCACAATTGGTCCCATATGTGATTGAATTACAAATGAAGAAGGATGCTACTATCCCTGCATTTAGCAAGCAGGTTGCTATAACACTAACGTGCAAGCATAGACAGCAAATGAAAGATTCTGATGCATTTGTGTGCTTGAATGAATCCATGAAACAGCAAGGTCTGGATTATGAATGTACCCTATTGGTACATGTTTGGGAAGGGTCCGTCAACATTATGGTGAATAATAAAGGATGTCAGGATATTCATTTAGTAGAAAATCCTTTATTACGAATGGCCATACAAAAATCACATTATACCGCAGATTTCAATAACATGGTGATTGGAAATATCCCTGAGAGATATGTAAATGCACAGGGTGTGTTGCCAGAATATCTAGATTCTCAACCCAAAGGGATCTTTAAAATTCAATCTGTGTACCCTTATAATTCCAATGAGACAGTGCGCTGTCATCAAGAGAATTGCATAGTGTTTGACTTAAATGAAAATGAAACAGAAAAACAGCACATTGAAGTGGAAGCTGATATGCCAAAATATTTAAAAGTGGCAGCTTTACAGAGAGATACAGCCACACAGTGGGAAGAAAGCAAGTGCGGTTGCTCTACTGGAGGATTTCCCAGAATTTTCAAAAATGGTAGAGGAGCAGATTCTGTTAGCAGATGCATGTGATAGCGAAGAGGATGAGAATGAGTTGAGAAAAATATTTATGGAATTTAAAGAAGTATTTGCCAAAGATGCATATGATTGCGGCCTTACCAATTTACATGTTGCCACATTACCAGAGGGGTGTGGTAGAAACCATTATTCGTGTACCAATATCGATTGCCACTGGTTTGCTTAGAGACATTGGCAGAGATAATTAAGAACTTGGAATCCACAAGGTCTTCAGCGGTTGCTTGTAAGGCTTGGGGAATACGCCTGTGAAAACAGATTGATTATTAATGTCAGCAAATCACAATTAATTGCCTGTTCCCCTAAGCTGGGAAGCAAAAGGAGGTCCCCCCTCACACACTCATGGTCGATACAAGACATCAAGTTGGAAAAGGTGTCTGAATACCAATATTTGGGGATAGAAATTTCAAATAGGCAATCTAAGGGCGACATGGGAACAACGATTCAGAATAAACTACTCCAATTCACCTCACAGTCCAGAATTATCATTACAAAATTTGGTAAATTCTCCCTGAAACATGCAGTAGATTTTTACAAAATGAAAGTCGTCCCGATTGTATTGTATGGTGTGGAGAGCATGGTTTTAGACAAAGGCTGCCCATGGGAGGCCTTAGAGGCTAAGTATTGGAAGGCGATCTTAGGCTTACCTAAAGCGACTCCGATCGCTATGGTGCGTTATGAGTTAGGGCTGGTGTCTTTGTATGCACAGGCAAGGTGGAGACAGTGTGCCCTGCTACGGAAGTGTCTGTTGGGTATAAACAGTGGGAAAATTCTGGAAGTTTTGGCCTCTGCCTTGTTAAAATCACGCAATACATATCCAATGAAATGGCGGCTGAATTGTGTATTTAGCCATATGAGTGAGGCAAGTTGTAACAATAGAGCTGTTAGTCCAGAGCCCTGAAGGTGCCAAAGTAAAGTTCTATCGCGCTGATTGGGCTGGGACTTTAGCGAAGTGCTTGCACTGTAAAGACTTTAATGTTTGGGTTTTTGGTGTCAAGCCTTATGGTATCATTGCTCAGTACCTGCTGAAATGCCCATCTCCAGCTATACGATCCGGATTCCAATGGTTTAGATTTAATCTATGGGGTATGAGAGATGTACGATCTAGACGGAAACTGATCCCCCAGGAACAAAACTACTGCAGATAATGCATTGACGCTTAGCAAAAAGAAACTCTGTAACATCTGCTAGTAGACTGTCCGTCACTAATGTTGGTGAGAGAAAGATATTTTCAGAGTATTATCACCTTTCACACTCGCACTTCAAGTGACTACACATGGCAAATTATGTTTTCGACCTCAAGAGAAAAAGTGCAGATCGCTATTATCCAATATTTAAGAATGGTTTTGCTTGTGGTGGCCGGCTCAAATTAATTTTGTATGGGGTCCTATTGGATCGTGAGAGGTGTTTGGTCATTTTAACTTTAGATATTGTATTCAAATCATCTGGATGGTATATGAAATGTAAAGTACTTTGTTTTTATGCATTTTTTTTAATATGACTATCTTTTGTACCTTTGGTATTTTATTCCCTTTTTCTCTTTTTTGTTCCTGCTGTAGTCCTCTTGTGTATGTTTTTGTAATATTGTGTATTTTTGTATATATTTGAAAAGTTGTGAATCAACTAAATCAAATAAAAAAAAAAAAAGAACTTGGAATCTAGGGGAGTTATCAGACCCATTCATTGTACCTCCAACACTCCTATTTTGCGTGTATTAACACCAAATGGTCAAAGGCGTCTGTGTGCAGACCTGAGGGAATTAAATAAAAGAGTGCCAGTGTCTAGATGGCCACTGCCATTTATTGATTAAGGCCTCGCTAAAGTGCATGGGTCAAAGGTGTTTGCCACATTAGATCTTGCATCTGGATATTGGTGTGTGTCGCTGGCAGAGGACATTCAGAATTTATTTGCATTTTCATTTGATAAATGCAATACACTTGGCTAGAACACCATTTGGGTATTTCAATAGTGGGAGCGAATTTGGCATATTTTTGAGAAAGTCTATGCCAGATGCAGTGGAAAGAGGTACTATAGTTTATGTGGATGATGTCCTGATAAAAAATGAAAACTTGAAAAGTCATTTTGATGAAATTAGACATGTACTTGACCAATTGCAAAAAGCAGGTGCCAAAATATCTTTACAGAAGGCCCAATGGTGCAAGAAAAAGGTGAAATTCCTAGGCCACGAGGTAATTGAACATGGGCTAAATCCACAAAAGAAAAAGGTGGAAGCCATACAGAAATTGAAAGATCCTAGAAATGTGAAAGGTTTAAAAAGTTTATTAGGAATGACGGGAAATAACCGGACATTTATTGAAAATGATGCTGAAATTACTCAACCAATGACTAAACTATTGAAGCTGAATACGCCCTGGAAATGGAAAAAAGGAGCAATCTGAGGCAGTTGCTAAATTGAAGGAATGTCTCATATGGCACCATGCTTAGCGTATCCCATAAAACATAGAGATTTCTTTATAGAAATAGGTTTCACTGAACATTGTATGTCAGCAGTGTTATCTCAAAAACATGATTTGAACCACAAAACTATTGCTTATGCAATTAAGGCATTTTCCCAGGTTGAGATTAAATTCAGTGAATGTGAAAAGGCTCTTCTGACCACTGTGTGGGTGTTGCAACATTTTTGCCCCATTGTCCAAGGGGAAAAGGTAATCATTGAGACAAATCATCAACCATTGCAGTTTTTAAAGAGTAAAAGGATTAGGTAAGGCAATCTAGCACAGTCCAGAATTACTTCATGGCCATTGACATTGCAAGGCTTTCCTGTAGAAGTGAGATATGGCCAGAATAAAAAGAGCCCAGTTGCTCAAGTATTAACAGATTTACATGACTCTGCAGCTGAATGTGTATCAGATGAAGTAGAGGTGGTGTCATGATTCCACCATCTACTAAACCCCAAGGCTCAGGGAGGCACCTGGACCGAGAAACTGGCTGCCTGGCACAGACACAGGCTTATGCATGCCTTTAGCCCCTTCCAAGATGGCCCCCAGGTTAGACCAGGTAGTGACATTCGACATGGCCCCTAGAGGGCCACTATATATGTTCCATGGTAGTCTAGTGGTTCTGGGTGGGCCCAGGGCTATACAATCCCCGCCCTGGGCCACACCCAGTGCTTAGCGTTTTCTCCGGCTGCCAGCGTGACGCTTGCCTGTCACGGTGCTGCTTCGTTCTGCATTTCGGATCAAGATTTGAACTCCTGATCAGCGCGACATGTCAAGGCATCATGTTTCCAGATCTGCACTACATGGGAAGCCAGGGACTTCACTACAAGGGTCAGGATCTGTTACTTACCTGAATACGGGTCGTAGAACTCTTCTGACTTCTTCTGCAACGCCCGCTTGATTCTGACTTCTTCTGCAATGGCCGCTGGATTCCATTTGCGTGACGGCGTTCCGCATCCTCCTCATCTGGAAAAAGACAAAAGACATATGGTAAGCGGCGGATTAATCATACTGAAATAACCCCACCCGCCACCCTCGCATTGGCTTACCTGGACAGTAGCTCACAGCAGCAGAGCCTGTAATCACCCACGCCGACTTCTTCCCTCAGCATATCAACCCTGGAAAGAAAGCAGAGAACAGAGTAACACAGCACATTAGCAGGCACAAGGACATATTACCTATTATCTTGTGGAGAAGTGCCTATACTCAAATACAAGAACATAACTGAAGGCGGATTGGGGGTCGCAGCAGGCCTGGGCACCAACTAACAAGTGGAGCAACTGGTAAACCGCCTAGCCTCAGTGAAGGAACTGAAGGCAAGTGTACTGGGGGAAAAAAAACAAAAAAACTCAGTGAAGGAACTGAGCAGGACTGGCACAAGTCCAGTGAGGAAACTGGACAGAAGTATCAACGAACCAGTAAAGAGACTAAGAGTGACATTGGTGTACTACGCCTTGGAGGCGCAACATTAGAGTAATCCATATTCTGTTCCACCAGGCCACTCCTACCTCTCTGACCGCTGGGTGAGTTCACCTGCAGCGAGCAGAGTGGAGGGAGTGTTTTGGGCAACATCAGAAGGCGTTTACAGACCGGACCTGACCTCGCCGACAGACCGGACCAGGCACTCCTGCAGGGCCCTAAGGTAAGCGTTAGAGGTGGAATCTAATTTGCAGGAGTTTGAACAATCACCACACAAAGCTTTTGATGAAAAGACATGCAAGAATTTACCAACTGTATATGTTGATGGATGTGCTTTTCACATTGAAAATGACAGCAGTAAACAGTTGGTATTAGGGATAGGAAACGCCTGGTTGAAATGTGAGGACATTCTTAGTATAGGGATGAGAATTGGGGCTAGGAGTAGCCAGGTAGCAGGGTTGGAAGCCATTTATAAAGCAATTACTACTGCAGTTGATAATAAATTCAGTGAAATTGTGCTGCTGACTGATTCTGATTATGCACGAAATAGCTTTGTAGAATATTTGCCTGGCTGGAAAGCAAGAGGCATGCTTACATATAATAAAAAGCCCCTCAAGCATGGGAAAAGTATACAGGCTATAGACAAATTAGTGTCAGAGAATAACTTAACAGTATACTGGAGGAAAATTTGTGGACATTTGAAAACTCCAGGAGAAGATAAGGAGGGAAATGATAAAGCAGATCAATTGGCTAAGGTTGGGGCTGTTATGGGAGAGTTGTTATCCATTGAACACTTAATTGGTGAAATACAAATAGATGAATATACACGCTCTAAGGCTCCAAAAGAGGTAGAACACCCAGTAGTGCAATGGGGTTATGATACACCAGATCAAGATCTGATTAAGGCACAAAAAGATGATCCAATATTGGGGATCTATTATAATCATTTGATGGACCCCAAACAAAATCCTTTAACTGAAAATGATTGTACAGGAAAAGAAGAGCTGAGGGTGTTATTACAGAATAAAAAACGGATTAGGCTACAGGTTGGATTCATGATCAGGGAATCCATAACAGGACAGATACAGTGGGTGGTACCCCGTTCATTCAGTGGGCTAATGTTACACCATGCATATGATGCAATAACTGCAGGACACAGAGGATCACAAAAGACTTTAGATATACTGGAAGATTATGCTTACTGGAAACATATGTCCCAAGATGTGGAATTGTACACTAGGGGGTGCCTGGTATGTGCCCAATTTAAACCCACTTCACAAATGCATAGAGCTCTACTGATGAAAAGAGACTTAACCCTTCCATGGTCAGATTTGCAAATTGTAAAAAGGTTGAGTAGGGGAAACCGTTATCTTTTGACCGTGGTTTGTTTGATGTCGAAATGGGTAGAGTGTATAACTGCACCAGATTGTAGTGCGCAAACAGCAGCTACATTAGTGGTAAATCATATATTTTCAAGATTTGAATTACCACAAAGAATAGCGTCAGACAGCGGAAGTCATTTCAAAAGCACCTTGATGAGTAAGGTATGGCAGATATTGGAGGTGGAAAGGAAACTGCATATTGCGTCCCGGTCCGCATCGGTAATAATAAATGTTGCAAAAGATCTTTTGGGGAGATATTAAAGAAGTTTGTAGCAGAGGCAGTTTCCAGTTGGGATTTACAATTACCTCTGGTATTGATGGCAATTAGATTGACTCTTGCTAAAGCAACAGGTATCAGTCCTCATGAGGTGTTAACAGGAAGGAAGATGGTTCTGCCACAACATTTATTATACAGGACGCATGAGCAGACACTTGTGAGTGCATATGCAGTTCACGCGTATGTGGAAGAACTGAGAAAGCATTTAGAACATGCATTTGCATTTGTGCAGCGGAATTTGGAAAGAGCTGCTGACAGTGCAAAGTCATATTATGATAAAAATACTTCTGTGAAAGAATATAATTAGGGGATCAGGTATATACATTTTATTTTGGAAAAGGTAAACATACATATTGTAAATTTCTTGCAGCCTGGCAAGGGCCATTTCGAATAGTGGATAAGGTGTCCCCAGTAGTTTACAAAATATTAAAAACAGATGGTGAAATGTTGAAAGAACAATTTGTTCATGTTAACCAAATTAAGCCCTGTCACCCTAAACATGAAATCGGGAGGCCTGAGCAAGTAGAGACAGCTTAATTGCCCTGAGTACATGGAGAGAAAGACGCAATGACTGTTTTCATAGTGTCCCACACCATAGAAATAGATATAATTATTATGGTGGAGATAAATGAAGATGAAAATACCACATTTGAGAAAGGTGAGGTAATAAAATTAATAGAAGGTGCTGAATCAGGTTGACTTACTACAGTTTTAATGTATAGTGATGTCATATGTATAGTATTGTTCTCTCTCTAAATGTGCTTAGTTGCAGATATTGGAAGAGTCAATCGGAATGTTTTGGAATACATTTTATTTTTGGCAAAGTGGTAGAAAGGATAACATTGTTATTGTGCTATATACGTAATCTGTCTCTTTTTTATTTAATTTAGACAATTAACAAATATTGATTGGGGTCGGAGGTTGCAGGACCGGAGGACACGAGAGATGACAGTCTTGGAGTCCAAGGGATGAAGCCCAAGCAAAGCCTCCGAGCCAAAGTATGGAGGTGAAGACAAAGCGACTGGAAAGCCTAAAGAGATGATTTCTAAGGAAAAGCATCCAAGAGCACCAGGATGAAAGAGTTTCACCGAATGAACCAGATGATGAAAAATTGATGATCAGGACATCTCAGAAGTGCGGTCATAAAGATGGTAAACGTCATTAAAAGAACAGTAGTGAATTCAACTTAATTCTGCAGCGTTGCGGGTGGAGCATAATTTCATCCTATATGACTGGAAGTGAGGGCGATGGAGTCTCACAACTTTATTATTTTTTTATTGTTTTGATTAGTTATGTTAGTTATTTGTTTTATTTATTTGTTTTATTTTATTATTTTTGTGTCATCACAACTATATAAAGAATATGACTATAAACCTACATGGACACTTCGGTTGGAAAGAAACGTGTAAAATATTTCTATGAGGATTTATGAGCCCATTTGGGATCAGTTTTAATTTTGTTATAATTGAGCAGTGGTTTATTAAGACATATTTCAATGTTCATTTTACTGATCTGCTGTTATTTCAATTGTGATATATACAAGGTAAAATGAAGAAGAAGTTGGGTTTCCTCCAATTGTGGAGTGGTTAGCCAGAATTGTCGGGAAAAGGAGGGTATGTAAGGACATGTATAGCATTTTGCCAGCATGTATAGCATTTTGCCACCATATAATAGCATTTTGCTAGTATGTAATATAGCAATTTTGTTGCCAGTATAATATATAGAATTATTGATAGTATGCAAAGTACAGGTTTTATAACACCGCCAAGCCCAATTTGAAACTGCAGATATTCAGAGCACACATAGAAAAACTTAGTGTGCTGCCAGGTACAAATAATGAAGTGCACCATGTATTTTGGATGCTTCATGTATGGTGACTACATTAGAATACATAACCGACTAACATTATTAACATTACTAAACTACTAATTCTAACTTCTCTAACATTAAAATGCAGTCTTCTATGCAAAATGAGGTGAAATCCATGTTTTGGTGGCACTGCTGAGATTCATTTTTAAATGCACACTGGCGTTTTCTTCAGCATATATTAAATACAGGAAGCAAAGTGAAACAGTAACTTTGGACCTGAAGCTTTCATTGTTTTGAAAACGAAGGGTGGCACAGAGCACATTCTTTTTAACCTGATTGGTAGAAAATGTAGGCAGACAAACCACGTCAATAAAGGGACGGTCAAACGTTGTATTGGAAAATAGAACTGAAGAGAGCAGTTAGTTCATGCCGGGCTGAGGAGACAGACAGAGGTTCCAGGGGTTAGAGTGCTGACTTTGGGACATAATCAGTTGGTGCTCCCCCACACAAGCTCACGGAAGAGTTTCGCACTGACACTGGGTCTGCATCTGCGAACACAGTGAGGTTGTGCAGGGACTTCAAAGAAATACCGACCTTGGTAAAATAAGTGCTAAGTGAGGACCAGATAAAATGCGGTAAGTGTGACTAGGATGTACTGCAGTGTAGGGAAGTTAGGAAATCATTGCATGTTTATTTTCTCTACTTTCAGAATGTGGGAACATTAATCCATGTTACAAAATACCTGCTTGTTCTATTTGTTCTTTTATCTTGCAGATGATGAACATGGTAAGATTGTGTGACTTGTAAATGAGATGCAATACAAAAAGCATATACAAAAACAAACGGGATTTTTGTGTCATTCATGCATCTGTGAATTATTTACATAGGTGAAGTATAAAGGGGGGTTTATATTAGTGCAGTAGTGCATTTACTAATTTATCACTGTTATTGAAATAGCAAATAAGAGAAGGTCAGTACTAAATATCTACAAGGTAAAGGATGTGTGTGCTATGTCATGAGTGAGCCCTTCCTTGCATGCTGATGGGAAGGGGTCTAATCTGATACATAGATTAGTGGATGCACATAAACCAGTGATGCCTAATGGCACATAGATTATTGGATGTATGTAAGCCAGTAACACCAGCCACAAACTGTAGATGGTGCTATGAATAAAATCATTGGGTTCAACTAGATGGGGGCTCTCTACAGACAACTAGAAGGTATTCTAATAGAAAGGAAAGGTTTATTTTATGATGGGGTTATAGTATAAAAAAGAAACCATGCTCACCACTATGCCACAGGAATAAAATACTGCAAAATAAGATACCACTAAAATTACCACCAATACAAGCTAGCAAGGTATGGTCACTAACATAGTGTGATACCAAACCTGCTCTAAATGTAAGATTAATTTACCGCCAAATTACAGCCAATTTTTTAAGGTAAGAAAATACTGCCAAATCCCAAATTTACCCCAATAAAACAAAATCTCCTACAACCTCTTTGGACGGGAAAAACAATGGGCCTCATTACGAGTTTGGAGGTAGCCATGCCTGTTTTACAGGCACAGCTACCGCAAAACTCACTACCTGCAGCGCCACCCGCGATTGGGCAATAACCGGCCTATTGCGCATTGAATGGGCCGGTAATTGCCCATTCGTGGGTGGTAGTATTGCCGGGCTCCCAATCCCCATTCTGCCCCATAGTGCAGAATGGGGGTGGGGAGCATGGTGCACCGGCACCGTTGATAACGTTGCCGGTGCAATCACGAGTTCTGCTCGCGGGTGCCGATACGGCCACCTGTTCATACCAGGTGGCTGCAAGGAGACCCTCGAGCAGAACTCATAGTATGGCGGTATGGTAACAACGGTGCCAGTAGCAATACCAGCGCCGTTGTTGCCTTACCGCCATACTCCTAGTGAGGCCCAATGTGTATTAAATGAAAACATTTCTCAGATGGTCATGTAGATCCAACCTGCCACGGACCTCATCACGTCACAAAAAGTTACAGGTTTTATAGTGGAAAACTGCAGCTTAACAATACTACGCATAATGATGAGTACAACATAATACAACCACAGCTCATTGGCTACCACCTGTATACCATGCTAATAGCTCGCTATAGTCCCTGGTCTAATTGGCCACCACATATCTAAACCCATTCCCCTAAAAACGAGGTCTACTACATTGTCATTATTGAATCCAGGTTCAGGGTTGGTTGTTTGAAGTTAGTGACACATTAATAAATGGAGTTTGCCATGTGATGAGCACCCCTTTGATCCAGACACGATCAAAGTAAACTGCAAAGGCCAACTCTGCTTTGATCAAACAATAGGCCTTCTCATTGTACCAGACACTGCATCGCACACAAGCTCCTTGTCCAACCTTGTACTCCATTTATTGGCATAACCTCTGCTCCTCCTATCCCAAATAATAATCACGGAACACTCCAGGTACAGCTCCCCCCTTACCGCCTTCATTTTTGTTTTTATTTTTTGTATTTTGTATGGTTTATTATAAACCTTTAAAACATGTTTTCTTCAAACAACATGCAGTTAAATTTCCATTCAGAGAATTTATCACATTAATACTCATTAACTGCATGCTCCTTTGTCTTTAAAATTTCATTGTCGCAGTTATTTAATCTCACATTTAAAATGTCTAGAAAAAAGGTTAAAGCAAAAGTTAATTTTGTTTCTTTTTTGTCAAACAGTACTTGCCACCAGTCATCAGCGTTTGGAAAAGGTCTTTTCATAATCAATTCTCCCAGACAGTTCGTTCTGTCCGTCTGAAGGGCTGTGCAGAACAAGGTAAGATGTTTCAGGGTCTCCTCTTCTCTCTTGTGTCTTAAATAAATTCAATCGAAATTCGAAGTACTGATCTTGCTGACGTGAGTCTGGGAACAGTAGTTTGGAATTTCATTAAATGTTCGTTTTTCTCTAGGGACATTTTTCATTAGTTTATGGTTTCTTCTTTGATCTTCTGATGCAATCCAATCACATTTCAACAAGCGTTTTCTTTCCCAAATTTTTGTTGGTATGGAGAGTTTCAATGTCATTGTCAAGATCTTTCAAGGTCATCTTACAGCCCTCTACCCATAATATCAGCACATTTTGTTCATTGGTGTTTTCCATGTTTCGTAGGATCTCAAATTGTATGGGGGTATTTATGCTAGTCACTTTGCAGTACAGATTTAGCATACTCCAACAGATTCTGGCATGAATTGATGTTAAGCCAAGTTCATATTGGATGCAGGTTGTCAGAGTCCCTTGTGGTAGATGTAACACTTTGGTCCAAAAGGTGTTTTCAAGGGTATTCCACACTTGATGGGAAGCACCTAAAGCACATTCCGCTCCATATATGAGTGCTGGCACTGCTTTCTGTTTGTAAAACGCCAAAACCAGAAGAAGTGAATATTGCCCATATTTTCTGTGACTTGGTTTTGTGACATATGCTTGGTTTGCCAATTGTTGCCATTTGGATTTACCTCCTTCAACCCCATGTGCTCAGTTATGATGCAACTGGGGCAATGCTCTTGAGTCTGAATTTCAGGGATTTATTTGCTTTGGTTGTGTCTCTCCTTGTAATTGATATGGGATAACTGCTCTAGGGTAAGGACAGTAGTGCTCTAAATTTTCTCTTTGCCCATTGGCATCGCAAAACTTTATGCCCTATAATCCTGAATGTGTCCTTTAACAGTTGCATAGCTCCCTGCTTCTCCTTCTTCTAACATTCCATTCCCACCACATTCAGGACTTGCAGCAGGATGCAACAACGTATATCTGTGCACCGCTGGTGCCTCTAATCTTGGCTTCTCTCCTGGGAAACGGGAAAGGGGAATTGCTTTTGGAACTTAGCTAAACAGAGTGTCAACTCCACATCAGGGCCTGCGTTATATTCTGTTCCCGATATACTAGGCCTTTACATCCAATATGGCAACACTTCTGCCATGTTAACACACTGACCTTGCTTCTACCCCAGTACCTGTCTGACTCCATCTTCCACCTATTCCAGCTCTTCCCAAACACCTCACTACAGACCATAACTGGGAGTACTAAAACTAAGCACAGGGCCTATAATAATTCCCTGTCTATAACCTCTGGAACCACAACATTAATACATCTCTTGTTCATTCTGTGTTGCTATATTTGAATATCTAATATGTGTCAAATCTAACTAAAACAATACATGCACCTTCTGCACAAACCTCAGTCTGTTCCACAATGATGCGTGCCAATAGGTTTTCCTCAAAGTGAACCTTTTTGCCTTGCTGGGATGCTAGGCAGTGTTTAACATTTGTCTAAGTGCCAGAGCAACCACCTGATGAGTGGCTGCTAAACAATGTGGCACCTGAGGGGGAGGGCGCTGTTGCGCACGCTGCAGGATGCAACCAGCCGTGTGAGCTCCTGCGACGGCTGAGGCCATAAATCAGCTAAATCGGTCCAAGCTGTCCGATTCAACTCAAACTTCAGATAGAATTCATCAGAAGATGCACATAACAAGATGCCCAAATATCGCAAAAATCCATTGAGGGATTCTCGAGTTATGTTGAGCTAAGTGAGGAGCCATGGAAGTCGCAGAGCGCAGCTGACACTGCCGAGAGCAGTGGTCGAAGTGTACGAAAAGTAGTAGTGGAACTATGTTCCCTGGTGGCCTGCACCCACTCCCCACAAACCCCATTGCTACGACCCCTCCCACACACAATACACCCCCCCCAAACACTTGCACCTGCTGTTTAAGGGAACGTTCAGTGCACTGCTCTGAAAGTCAAGGTTTCAACTTGTTCCTACACTTTTATTTTAAAACGAAACCATTCCGGAACAGTTTCTTTTTAAAATCAAAGTATAGGAGCTGTAAAAGGTAATTTTAAAAAGTAGAGGAGCACCGCTCCCGACCGCTCCCGCTCACTTCGACCACTGGCCGAGAGACCTCGTACATCTTCACTACTGGCCCTATAGGGCACAGATTGGTGAGCATCGCAGACTGCTGGCCCAGATCTGTGGACAGGACGGGTGAATGGACAGGAGGTGAGGACCCATCAAACCACCTTTAGTGGACACGGGCGCTCTGGGCCAGCCCGTAGAGCAATTGCGAGAAACGCAGGCTGCACTGCAGAACTGAAGCGCGGACGCTCCCAAGTACAAGGTATGCATGCTGCACGGAGCCAGCCTCCTGTTCCGGATGGCAACTATGGGCTCATTTGAATAATCACCTTGTCCGGGTGGGAGCCCCTTTCAACGTAACCAGACCATAGAGACCACTTGCCCTGAGACGCTGTGATCCGGGACCCGGGGTGCCTCTCCTGCCCACTGAGATGGGACCCCCTCCCTTAATCAGGGACACTGAAGAGCCTTCGACCCTCGCTAACACGATAGGGCACGACCTGGTCCCAACATAAGAGCAAGCATAAAGTCCCCCAATAACACAAACTCTAAGTAAAGTGCTCCTGGAGCCACTGCGTACAACACTACAAAGGAGGACCCCTCTGAGCACAACCTGCTCATCAACATAGCGCACCACAACCCTCCCAAGGCCCACAACCTCATAAAAGAGCACAGTGAAACAATGTGCTGTACCGACAGGCACCCCCAGGCTTCATGATACACGGCAACCTGCAGTGGGGGGAGCGGGGGCCCTATCCGATGCGGGAGGTCCCAGGCAAGGCCCTACATCACGCACAGTGACCTTGAACAAGACATTCACAGCAGCACGCAATAACATGCAGATAACACAGAGGGATCTTAAAACACGACCCAAAACACCAACTTTCAGTAACGGTTCTAGTTACATTTGTGGGGAAGTTTGCAGGAAATTACCAATGCAGACAACAGTGCAGCAACATTGTGGATGACACAGCAGCTGAATTACATTAAAAGGGGGAACGAAAGAGTGCAAGATCATCCTCCCCCAGAGAAAACAGCCCCTAATTAACTCGCATCAAGGCAGATACTCCCAGAAGAACCCCATCAGTAGACTCAAAACCCAAGATATACAAAGACTTCTAAGCGAATCAATAGGACATGCTGCTAAGGCGTGACAAGTGAAGTGATGCCACAGTAACAATAACAAATCTGTGTCTACCTGTGACCTAACACTACGAAAGGGCCCAGGCCCCCTGGGCACAGAGCAGTCATGCTGGCCACCGCATGGAACCAAGACTAGAAGCCCCCTGTGATCTCCCAGGCTGATCACTCATAAGTGAGGAGAAATAAGAACTGGAATAATACCTGCAGTGAGTGAGTGGACGATGCCCAAAGGTGCAGGCCCAAAAAAGGGTAAAGGAGCCATAGAAAAATATACAACAGTGGTAAAGACGGGAAACATGGCAGACATGACCACGGAACAGACACCCCCGAATGTGAATGCCACGCCAACGACGGCCATGAACCCCCAGGTTGTCTCCGTGGCAATGCAACAGGGCTTTGCGGTCCTGAATGGCAAACTAGACTGAATCAACGTAAATGTGGCGTCCATCAAGAACCAGCTAAAAAAAGCTACCGGCTGCATCACGGAGGCTGAGTCCCGTATCAGCACTACGGAGGACGCATTGGAAATGCTACACAATACAATGACGGAAATGGCCAAAGACCTGGGAAAGTTGAACCTTAAATGCGAGGATTTGGAGGCCAGGTCACGGCGTAAAATCATTTTTATAATTGGGGTTCCGGAGGAGTCACTTGAGGGCCCAATGGAGCTTGTATTGGAGAAACTACTCAGGGACCTGTACAGAGATCCCAGCTGGTCGCCCATGTTTGTTGTGGAGAGAGCGTACAGCTCATTGGCATCACGACCCAAACCTGACACATACTCTAGACCTATCATCGCAAGAATGATGAACTACAGGGACAGAGATGTGGTGCTGAAAGCTTCAAGAGACAAGCAGGAGCTAAAGCTGGATTCCAGTGTGGTTTGGATATTCCCGGACTACATGTTTGCAGTCTCTTTCACAGGAGTCAAAAAAATGCTTTGAGACCGGAAAGTCCCCTATGCGATGCTGTATCCGGCAAGACTCTGCATGCAGCATAACAATAAGATATATTTTTTCACATTCCCTGAGGAAGCAGCTAGTTTTGTGGAAGCAAATATTCTGATGCAATCGAAATAAACACATAATACCACTGAAAGATCTACAAACAAGTCGCCATAATAAATACAGACATGGGGTTGCTGCTGTGTGGAAACAGACGCGAATATGAACACTTGGAAGAATGCACCCCAAACTAATTAATAGCAAGATAACCCGTCAGACATGTGAATGATGAGGATACTATCATTTTTCACTATGTGTACAAGTAACAGTTGGGTCTCCGGGATTCATGGCACTCCTTGTATGGCACACAACGAGCCTACTCATTTTACTCATCAGTGGACAATATGCACTCCAGAATAGATGTCTGGTTGCTGTCCCAGAGTGTGCTCGGCTGGGTAACCGAGGTTAAAATACACTCCAGGACAATGTCTGATCACTCACCGATCCAGATTACAATGCATATCTCAAGTGTGACACCACAGAGGCCCCTGTGGAGATTCAAGGTGTCAGCAATGGCAGACCATGTATACAAAACCACATTAGCTCAACAAATTGTGGAGTATTTTGAGCATAATGAAGGCACTATTGCAAGTCAAGCAACATTGTGGCAGGCCTTCAAAGTGTGTATAAGGGGTGTCGCTATGTCCATGGAATTCGGGGTATTGAGGGATATCTGCAGAGAATTGAAGAGAATTGAAGAAGCGTGAAGGAGTATTAGAGGAGCTGCACTAACAGTCTGTCATAAATCCCAGCCCCCAAATTAAACTGAGCATTAAAACTCAGGTGGAGGAATATAGGGCAGCGGCTGAGTAGGTGCTTTAGCCCATACTCATCCATGTACTCCTGCAAGGCTAGTTCAGAACACAAAGTCATGCCCTCTGATCACAGCCAGCAGGCACAACTTGTGTTGGGAGAGCAGGACAGGCACAGCGTAATGTACTCACAAGCAGCACAGACTGAACATGTGAACAAACTCATGACATTTTCTACATGAAAACAACATTCATTTCCCAACATACTTGAACATGCTCATGCACATCTGAAAATGTGTATGCAAATTTGGCCAGATAAAGGGTGATATACAATTGAAGAACATGCATTACATAAATGTCTCCAATCTGAAAAGGGTGGACATAATAGAAATCAATTACACTATCAGTTGAATATTGGTAATTTACATACATCCTTCAAACAGGGATCCAATAAAACACTCACATAATTGGGAATATGTCAGAATCAATGCCAAGATGAATTCCGTGACTTCAGATAGCTCCCAGGGGAGCATTTAGTAAAGAACTGTTAAAATAATAATATGGCTCTTGTGTAGATGGTTGAAATATGAATCAGCAAAATGTACTTCCTAAATCAGTTGCTAGGCAAAGAATGTCTGGAGAAAAAGTCATCAATATAGTGGGGACCAAGCTGATGTATCGGTAAGGAGTGGCTTGGGGGTGGGCTATAGCCCTGCGTCTTTTGGTTGTAACCATGGATAGAATTTCAGGGGCTACAACCAAAAGGAATCAAGGTCTGTGAGACTTGTCCTTGGCCTCAAGCCCTGGGATCGTATCTCTCCAGCTCCGAAATCTCTCCATTGGCTCCCAGTGGATGCAACGATTAAATTCAAAACCCACTGCATTGTCCACAAGGCTTTCTGGGGCCTAGGTCCAAAATACCTTCAGCTATCCATCCGCAAATACCTCCCCTCTCGAGCTCTTCGCTCATCTTCCTCTAACTCCCTCAAGGTCAGTTGTTTTTCAATGAAATGAGCTGGTGGTAGAGCTCTGTCTTCGGCTGGGACCTCCCTCTGGAACAGCCTTCCAGAAGCACCTCAAGACGTTCCTCTTTGCTTCTGCCTTTGCTCCCCCTCTCCCCTGCTGATCTGCTCTCTCTTGGCACTGTGTACCTGACCACCCTCTGTTCCCCTTGACCCAGGTACCTACTCACCCTGCCACCCTCCTGCACTGCCTCCTGGCCACCCCTTGTACTTGGGGACTGTATCTGTACCCATACAGTCCCACGCCCCCATTTTCTTCTTTTTCTGCACCTATCAGACTTACCCAGTTCTGCTGCCGGAAACACAGCACTTGCCACTTGCTGGCTGCACTGTTATAGTTTAATGTCTCCATTATTTATTTATTTGTATTTATCTATCTATTTATTTATTTATTTTTAATTTGATTTAATTGATTTAACAATTTTTACAAAAATATTGATAAAATCCATCAAAGGCCTTTTCCACCCCAATGTTCCTTTTTGTATGAGAATGATAACAAGCAAAGGGATAGGGGGTTTAAAGAAGAAAGCAGAAGTAGAAGAAAAGAACAGAAGGGAGACAGGTCAGAGAAGACTGGTGGAGGAGTAACTTCCTAGATGTAGTAGTAGTAGACCTTAAGGCCCTTAAGGCCCGAACCTTCCTGATTTCATCGGTCATATTGCTCCAAGTCAATGTTTTTGAAGAAGGACGTTACACCAATCACACAGCGATTGTCATCACCACTTGACAGCCCCTTCCACCAATCGTCTTCAGTTAATGTTGTGAAGGCTGCCATAATTCTTCCTAGGTATGTAGTTCTGGCTTCTTGTGTTCTTTCACAAACAAGTAGGAGTTGTCTGCTTGTTTCTACTTGATCATCTTTGTTACAGTATCTGCACTTGTCAGTTGAAGAGTTTTTTTCTTATAAAGAGTATTTTGTTTGTTTTAAGTTGGTTTAACCGAAATCTCAAGAAGAGCCGACTTTGCATCTTGTCCGGAAGATTTTCCAAATAGCTTCTTATGTCATTTAATTTCAGAGCTGATTTAGGGAACTGCTTGGTCAGGCTGTATTTGTTGGCAATCTCACCCGTAGATATCCATTCTAGCTCAAAAAGTTTCTTGGTCGATTTATCTGGATTTGTTAGGAGTTGCTCTACCGAGGCTTCAAGCCCTTTTAGTAGGCTGATGTTTACATTCTTCCAGTCAGCGACTGCTTGGATGTTATCGTCCTCCATTTCTTTATTAATCAACTTCAACTCTTTTGGTTTAATATCTAGAAGAATTTTAAAGTACATCATCAGCGTGTTTCTCTCTTTGATGGCTTTGAATGATGAGAGACCTAGTTCCCGTTTTATGAGTGGCATGGACATACATTTTGCCAATCCCAGTACTCTCCAGTTTGACCCAAAGACTGTCTGGAAGGGAGAGCATGGCCTCTGTCCCATACAGTGTTGCTGGCACCACCTTTTATAGAAGTTGATTGCTGCGACAAGCGAGAATCTACCATATTTTTTATCAACTACCCTTGCTTGTATGGTTAGAGATTTCATTTTTAACCATAGTGCGTCCTGTGTTGCTCTCTCGGCGGGGCTATTGTTCAGTGTAACTCCCAAATATTTGTAGGTGTTGACAATTTCTAGTTTCTGGCCTTCTACAAACCAACTCGGTTTGTTTTGTTTCTTGCTTGATGATGTTCCCATGTCATCACCTTTGTTTTCGCTATGTTCATTTGGAGGTTGTTGTTCTTCAAATACGTATCATGGTTTGTCAATTGCCTCTGTAGCCCAACTGGTGTCAAGTCCAGCAGAATGATGTCATCAGCATAGAGAAGACGCGATGCCATTACTCCTCCCACCTTCGGGGGAAAGCATCTGAACTCGGCCTCAGTGTCTGAATAGTCCGCGATATAGGTGTTGTATAGTGCAGGAGCTAGAGGGCAGCCCTGTTTGACTCCCCTCACTGTGCTGATTTCTTCAGACAGAAGGCCTACTTGCCCAAGCCTTAGCTTCATTGTTGTTTCTCGATATAAGGCTTTGATTGGTGCTAGTATTGACTCGGGGCAGTTCATGAGTTCCAGCTTTTGCCATAACAAGTGTCTGTTGACCTGGTCAAAAGCTTGAACCGGGTCAATGAAAGCCATAAGAACTGTTGGTCAGTCTGCAGGACCTCGGCTTTGATTATACTAAGCGTCAGTATGTTCGTAGTGGTACCTGCATTCTTAACAAAACCCGTTTGGAAAGGGTCACTCCTGTTTTTCTGTTTCAGCCAAGTTTGAAAGGCTTCCAATGCAAAGCCCCCAAAGATGTTCCCAATAACATCCAGGAGCGAGATTGGACGATAGTGGCCCGGGTCCTCTCTGTCTCCTCGCTTGAAAATGGCGACGACTACAGCCATTCGCCATGATTCTGGTATGTTTTGTTCCTGAGTGCACTTCTTGAATATTTTACTGATAAAGGATGACCATAGTTCCAGATTTAATTTTAAATCACTATTTGAGATTCCGTCTGGCCCCGGGGTCCTATAGTTGTTCAATTTCTTTATTTTGAGAAGGATCTCTTCTTCACTCTGTGGAATGTTCCAAGTGGCGCCATCCCTGTTTCTTTGAGCGGCCAGACACGTATTCCCACATCTTGCATTGTAGACTGGGCCATACAATTTCGAAAAGTGGGTCGCCCACCTAGTTTTGCATACGCTGTTGTGGAGTGCGTTGTTTGTGGAAGACGTTACTACTTTTATAAGGGACCAAAATTCTTTGGTTTTCCTCCCGCATAATGTTTTCAACATTATCTCTGAGTCCATTTGATATAGGTGATTTATTTTGTATAATATCCATGACTTGTATTCCTTTTGCACTTTGTTCCATCTAATCTTATTCGCTGGAGTGCCAGATGTTACTGCCAGTCTTTTTATTTTTCTCAATATACGTCTCCTGGTGACTACTTCACAGCTGCAGGCATGTTGATGTCCCGGGCACGTTTTTTTTTTCTTCCCTTTTATCATACATTTCTGTATAAGCGGGATATAGTTCAAAGCGCCATCCCCACTTTCTCAGATGCTTGTTTTTTTATTACACATTGCAGGGTCATTTTTTGTGATTTGTTTGATGGAGTTCTCCGTGAGCTTAAGGCGATTACCCCTCTCGTTTACTTCTGATTCATGCCTGAAGCGTTGCTTTGGTTTTTGACAATTAGCCATCTGTGTATAGCAGATTTTGATCGCTATGTAAAGTTTTTTCTACTGTGAATTTAGTCATCATCCCTAGGAGTTCCTTTGACACATATGTATGAGAGGCGCCACTCTCTCGAAAAAACACGGCATGATAACCCGTTCAGTGTTTATTAACCACTTTCAGAGTTCGCAGCCATCTGCTTTTTGCTCACTGTACCTTTCACAAATTGGAAATATCCATTTGCATATCAGTCTTTGTCCCTCCCACATGGGCAGTTCAGCACTGAAATGCTATGGCAATTCCTCTCTGAACAAGAGTACCAACAGCAACCCCATACACGTGTTTCAGCCTTGTTTGACCTCATCAGTGAGGTGAAGCTGTGCCTCTCTGAGCACAGTGAGCAGGGAGTCCACGTCTGGTTGCCCCCAGGTAACTTAGGGTGACCAACCCCAAGTTCCTTCCAAAAATACAAAAAAGGTAGCAGGCGCCCCTCTCTCAAAAGAACATGGCATGATGACCTGATCAGTGGGCTGGACAAAGACTGATATGCAAATGGGTATTTCCCATCTGTGAAAGGTACTGTCATGAATATCAGGTATGTAGTTGGGGCAAGCTGGGTGAAGTCTTGGCAGGCCTGGCATAGACACACAAACACCCATAGCTGGTAGAGTTCAGGCTGGGATGGTACACGCACAAACACCCCTAGTTGGTAAACCTCCTCTAGTTAGCTTAGCATGGTTGCTTCCTGTTATTTTCAGTCACTTCCTGTTCTTTGTTACCACTTCCTGTTGCCAAAAAGTAAGTGTATGGGAATTCATGTGCTCTCTAGTGTTCGTGCGCGGCTGGCTATATAAGCCACGCCCCAGGTTCCTCCAGCGCTTCGTGTTGCTTTCGGTAAGCTGCATCAGCAACACACTCACCGTGCTCCTGATCTGTCTGCGTGCTTCAGCTTCTGGCTTATCTGCTCCAGATCTTCCACCGCGCATTTGTCGAGCAGCAATTTTTGTCCAGACATGGGGTTACACCTGCATCGGCATCTGCAAAGAAAGGGAGAATATTATTTAGAGCTCAACCAGCAATGCCGCGCACACTCAAAGGACTTTCGAGGTTCATCCCACTGCGCTTGCATGCCGGCTCGTAGCGCGAGCGTCCATCAGCCTACTCCTGCAAAAGAAAGGAAGAACATTACGCGGTGCACATTAACCAGTAACGCTGCGCACACTCACTGGACCTTCAAATTTCATCCCGCTGCACATACTTACCTAAGGTACCTTTGGTATTTCTACGCTTGGCAGCATCTGAAAAACAAATAAGAACAGATTCATAACCTGTGCTATCACGAATCCTAGCACTACGTCACTTGCAAGGTGCACTCACCTGAGTCTGTTTGGAAACTCCCTGCTAGTGAAGCAACTGGCACTTTGACCTGTATAGTACTCGCTGTGAAGCCAGAACAGCGTGGCATCTGAACGTTGGCAAAACAGACATTGGCCATCAAACCTACATGAGTGGGACTACGGATTCCTCCCAATAGAACCGCACCCCTGCGGAGAGCAGGATGGAGTGCGCACCCAACTAAAAACTAAGGTGAGCCTTTTGGGGAACATCTCAGCACATTCCTAGGGAGAAGGGAGGGAGATCAAGTGGTGAAGTTAACCCAGATCTTAGTGTGTATCTCTTGATTTGACAGGCATCTCTTCCAGGCTGAATCAAGGAAAGTGTGTACTCAGGGTCACAGGGGGTGTACCATCACTTCTGCAGAGACACAGGTGAGTGTGACAGGTACAGTGAGCAAAAAGTGTGCGCTGCAAACTTTCATCTCAGAACAGGTTATCATGCCATGTTCTTTCTGAAGAGGAGCGCCTGCTACCTTTTTTGAAATATTTGCATTGAACTTGGGGTTGGTCACCCTGAGTTACCTGGGGGCAACCAGACGTGGACTCCATGCTCACTGTGCTTAGAGAGGCACAGCTGCACCTCCCTGATGAGGCCCAAAAAGGCTGAAGCACGTGCATGGGGTTGCTGTTGGTACTCTTGTTCAGAGAGGAATTGCCATAGCATTTCGGTGCTGGACTGCCCATGTGGGCGGGTCAAAGGCTGAAATGCAAATGGATATTTCCCATCTCTGAAAGGTACAGTGAGCAAAAAGCATGTGCTGCAAACTCTCATCTCAGAACAGGTTATAATGTCATGTTCTTTCTGGAGAGGAGCGCCTGATACCTTTTTAGAAATATTTGCATGGAACTTGAGGTTGGTCACCATGAGTTACCAGGGGGCAACCAGATGGGGACTCCGTTCTCACTGTGCTCAGAGAGGCAGAGCTTCACCTCACTGATGAGGGCAAACAAGGCTGAATCACGTGTATGGGGTTTCTGTTGGTACTCTTGTTCAGAGAGGACTTGCCATAGCATTTCGGTGCTGGACTGCCCATGTGGGCGGGAAAAAGACTGATATGCAAATGGATATTTCCCATCTGTGAAAGGTACATTGAGCAAAAAGTGTGTGCTGCAAACTCTCATCTCGGAGCAGGTTATCATGCCATGTTCTTTCTGGAGTCGAGCACCTGCTACCTTTTTTGAAATATTTGCACGGAACTTGGGGTTGGTCATCCTGAGTTACTTGGGGGCAACTAGATGTGGACTTCCTGCTCACTGTACTCAGAGAGGCACAGCTTCACCTCACTGATGAGGCCCAACAAGGCTGAAACACGTGTATCTGGTTGCTGTTGGCACTCTTGTTCAGAGAGGAATTGCCATAGCATTTCAGTGCTGGACTGCCCATTTGGGCGGGACAAAGACTGTTATGCAAATGAATATTTCCATCTGTGACAGGTACAGTGAGCAAAAAGATGTGTGCTGCAAACTATCATCTCAGAACAGGTTATCATGCCATGTTCTTTCTGGAGAGGAGTGCCTGCTACCTTTTTTGAAATATTTGCATTGAACTTGGGGTTGGCAACTCTGAGTTACCTGGGGGCAACCAGACATGGACTCCCTGCTCACTGTGCTTAGAGAGGCACAGCTTCAACTCACTGATGAGGCCCAACACGGCTGAAGCACGTGCATGGGGTTGCTGTTGGTACTCTTGTTTAGAGAGGAATTGCCATAGCATTTCCGTGCTGAACTGCTCATGCTGGCGAGACAAAGACTGATATGCAAATGTATATTTCCCATCTGTGAGAGGTACACTGAGCAAAAAGCGTGTGCTGCAAACTCTCATCTCGGAACAGGATATTATGCCATGTTCTTTCTGGAGAGGAGTACCTGCTACCTTTCTTGAAACATTTGCACAGAACTTGGGGTTGGTCACCCTGAGTTACCTGGGGGCAACCAGACGTGGACTCCCTGCTCACTGTGCTCAGAGAGGCACAGCTTCACCTCACTGATGAGGCCCAACAAGGCTGAAACACATGTATGGGGTTGCTGTTGGTACTCTTGTTCAGAGAGGAATTGCCATAGCATTTCGGTGCTGGACTGCCCATGTGGGAGGGACAAAGACTGATATGCAAATGAATATTTCCCATCTGTGAAAGGTACAGTGAGCAAAATGCGTCTGCTGCAAACTCTCTTCTCGGAACAGGTTATAATGCCATGTTCTTTCTAGAGAGGAGCGCTTGCTAACTTTTTAAAAATATTTGCACAGAACTTGGGGTTGGTCACCCTGAGTTACCTGGGGGTAACCAGACGTGGACTCCCTGCTCACTGTGCTCAGAGAGGCACAGCTTCACCTCACTGATAAGGCCCAACAAGGCTGAAACAAGTGTATGGGCTTGCTGTTGGTACTCTTGTTCAGAGAGGAATTGCCATAGCATTTCGGTGCTGGACTGCCCATGTGGGTGGGACAAAGGCTGATATGCAAATGGATATTTCCCATCTCTGAAAGGTACAGTGAGCAAAAAGCATGTGCTGCAAACTCTCATCTTAGAACAGGTTATAATGCCATGTTCTTTCTGGAGAGGAGCGCCTGATACCTTTTTAGAAATATTTGCATGGAACTTGAGGTTGGTCATCATGAGTTACCAGGGGGCAACCAGATGGGGACTCCGTTCTCACTGTGCTCAGAGAGGCACAGCTTCACCTCACTGATGAGGGAAAACAAGGCTGAATCACGTGTTTGGGGTTGCAGTTGGTACTCTTGTTCAGAGAGGACTTGCCACAGCATTTTGGTGCTGGACTGCCCATGTGGGTGGGACAAAGACTGATATGCAAATGGATATTTCCCATCTCTGAAAGGTACAGTGAGCAAAAAGCGTGTGCTGCAAACTCTCATCTCGGTACAGATTATCATGTCATGTTCTTTCTGGAGAGGAGCGCCTGCTACCTTTTTTGAAATAGATATATTGAGTGCAACTGTTCCAACACCTCCAGGCTGCTACCAGAGCGTATTGCTGTTAATGGTCCCGGCCAGTCAGTCCCTTTTTAGCTGGTGTACTGAATGTCATATTCCCGTCCATCTCTGGTTTGTTTAGCAGCTGTGCCCCCTGGAAGCAGAGTATATCCCATTGGCCTAGGTTGCTGTCACTCTTTGCTGTTAAATGGCCAAAGCCAAAACCTGCTCCTTCCTATCTAGCTGCTAACTTTTCTGACTTAGATGCGGTGCGGAAGATTTCCATGTCCACTTGGCAGGTGAGCTTTTAGTGTTGTCCTTTTTAAGGGACGCTGCCTCGTTCTTTTCTTTATCCATATGAGCCAGTCGGTCCCGGCTGATTTTCATATTCTTGGCAAAGTCCTGTGATTGACAGTCTACATTTCGCTCTGCCCTCTGGTTTTCATCCTCTGAGTCCATTGCTACATTCTTTTTGTGTACTCTGGAGTTACCCTGTGGGTAATGCGACCAGTGAGCTTCAGTTGGTTCCTACTTTTCGCTGGTCCTGCGTCTTGCTGTGCTTTCATTCAGTTTCCCAAATGTCATTTTGTTGTTACGTTCTCTTTCTTTCTTATCGGAGTCTGGTCTGTGAATGTTGCTATCTCTCGATGTTCTCTCTAAAGCTTTGGGATTTCGTTTCACGTTTTCGACGATGGATATGTGAATTGATTGATTGCTTTCATGTCATATCCCAAAATTGTTAGGCTTTCCGCTCCTTTCTGCAGCATATCTCTGATTACCTGTGACCTGATGTAGAAAGGAAAAGAAGAGTCATCAGCTACCCCTTTTCAACCATGTAGGGGTGGTAGGCTTAGAGGAGGCAGGTAGCTAGTTTGTACAAATACTAGCTATGGAAGGACACAAGATGATTTCAAGAGAATTGTATGGTAAATCAATGTATTCATAAATTCAAACACACATCTAAAAACTGTAGGTTCACAAAGAACAAATGACAACAAATAACCAGTTCACAAGTAGTATTAAAATTCACACTATATGGAACTAACCCTCACTCACTTAACTGTGATGTATAAAACAGTTTAAAAATTATGTTTCGAGCTCAATTTCGGCTCATATGTATTTTTGAGAGGTTCATTTGTTCTTTGTGTTGCTTTTATTCCATTTTGTAGGGGGTTGGTCTTTGTTTTCATCATTCATTACCTTTCATCTGTTTGTATTTCCATTGACACTTTTATTTGCCAAGGTCGCTCTGATGAAAGCCATGTGGTTTGAAGACCGATTGAGGAAGTGTGTTTAAAGGCGGACACTCTACTCATCTCCGGACTGTTAGCGGGATTTAATTCCGCTCTTGGAGATATTCCAAGCTCTTTGGGTTTTGAGATCAAGTCATTTGGCCTTATGTTTTCGTGTTTAAGTGTCTGCTCTTCATAATTCTTACTCAGAGAGGTTTGATGATCTCTGTGCGCAATAGGAGATAACTGTTTCCCACATGCTGCCTTCGGTTGATTCAGAGCGTTGTTGATGTGCCATCTGATGGGCGTTGCGTTAGCTTCCTTCATTATTGTTAACGGTACCTGTGGTATTGCCAGAGCTTTCCCGCTGTCTTTGGACGGTTCTGTAGTCCAGTCCCCAAGTTGAATATGCTGTCTAGTAAGTCAGTGTCTGAAATTTCTTCTGATCCTTGGCTCTTGGTTGGATCCTTTAAACCAAAGAGTTTATTCATAGAATCCACCTTCGCCAGAATTGTGAGTGTAGTTTTATAAAGAGCTATTTTTAGTCCTTTCAGTTTCCTTGTGCTTGATTTTGCAGCTTTTCCAACCAGGTTTTTGTTTGGTTCACATCCTGGTTTCTTGTTGCCACCCTTATGTATTATTTTTCCTTGATTGTCTGGTGTTTAGTGCTTAAATACTGATGTTCCAAATCTTAAGTGCATTGTATATGAGTAGTTTTAGTATGTAACAAGGTATCTGGGCCGTAAGCCCCTGCATTAGTCTTAACTTCCGTGACTAGAGCCTGTCCCTCTACCGGTGGTCCCAACTCTGACCCACACTCTCCACCAGCGGTCGGAGAACCCGGTCCCAATCCGCCTGCCTCCACTGGGGCCGCCAGTGCCACCACCACTGCTGGGACCGCTGGAATCAAAGTTGGAGTCAGAGACGACAAAGGTGCCAAAGAGTCATTCAGGGTACCTTCTTCCTCCATTTTTGCTTCTTCACTGTAAACTCCCTGCGGCCTCACTATGGGTCGCTGTAGATCAAGGTGAGGGAAGGCGCAGGGTAGAGTTGCTCCATGCACGCACTGTCTCACGCAGTCTGCGTTGTCTGCCCAACTCAGCTGTCGCACTCCGCGGCCCGCCCGCGGCCCCCTGTAGCTTTTGAAACCTGCACAGCTGACAGAATAAAGCTTGTGAAAAGACTGCTTGGATCAGGTCTGCATTGTCTTCCCCCACTCAGCTTTGTATTTATTTATTATTATTTATCTTTTCTCTTCTGCTCCACACTTTCCACTCTCCCCTTTCCATGCACTTTTCCCCTTTCTCTTTCTCATGCACTTACACATTCTCAATGTCACTGGGCCTAGTAAGATCATTGTTTGTTCTCCCCTGTTCCCCTCCCTTGCCTTGTCGCGCTCTGAAACACGTGTATGAGCGCAATACAAATAAAATATCATATCATAAAGCCAATAAAAGCTGTCAGCTGGCAGGGACATTTAAAAACTGACAATTCATCAAAATCCATTAAAATGCTGTTCTCTGACCTGTGTGCTGCTGAGTTTTTGGTAGACCTCGATAAACGGGCTTGTGTAGGGGAGAGAATGGTGACTAATGCTGCAAAACAAAGCTACGATGGGTCTTATGCCCATCAGAACTGATGTCCATGTAGGAGAGCCTTATGTACCATAGTGTTTTTCTGTACTTCCCTCTGGCACCAGTTTGCAGTGGTTTTTCCTCTCCCTGTAGTTTCACTTCTCTTCCCACTTTGCGTCATTTAATAATTCTCTGCCACGTGCAGCCAAAGAAACCAGCACTAACTAAAACAAGCGAAAACCGGACAGAGAAAGTCACTGTGGACTGAGTTTAAAGTATTTTTTGGCCATTTGTATGGTGCCTATACACAAGTGTTTCAAGGTGCCACGAAACAAAAATGGGGAAGAACGGACAAGGGAGAATCAGCAATAAATGGTCCTAATAGGCCTTGTGACATTCAGACCACAATAAGTGCAGGTGGGTGGGGCCAGGCCTGGGATAAGCGAGAGGGGGAAGGGAGAGGTGCACGAGGGTTGGGGCCCCAGGTGCGGGGAAAGTGCTGGAGGAGCCAAGGAGGGTAAGTGCCAGAGGAACCAGGGCTAAGGGTTCACTAGTGCGAGTATGGGGAGACCAGATTCAGTATAGTTGGGGAAGGGTGGCTGAGGGCAAGTGCAGGATAAGGGGTGCTGGGGAAGACTGGACGAGGAAGGCCAGGCCCTTGTAAGGCAAATAAGGGACCAGGCACTAGTCCCAGTGGCAAGTAGACTTTAGCAAGGGAGGAGGAGAGAGAAGGAGGAGGAAAAAAGGAAAGTCTTGAGAAGTTTCTGGAACTAAAAGAGATCCCGGTCATGTCTAAGGGGGGGGGGGCAGGAAGGCCGTTCCAGATGGATGCTCCTGCCGAAGAGTGAGATCTACCACCCACTCTCTGCTTGGAGAAAAGTCTTGATCTGCAGAGAGTTGGAGCTAGATGATCGAAGGACTCTAGCAGGGAGGTATCTAGGGAGAGAAAGCTGGATGTAGTGGGGTCCCAGGCCCCAGAAAGCTTTGTGGATGATGCAGAGGGTCATTCATTTGATCCGTGCAGCCATCAGGAGCCAGTGGAGAGATTTTGTGGCTGGAGAGATTCAGTCCCTGAGCTTCAGGCCAAGGATAAATCTTGCAGCCCTATTCCAGATTAGATAAAGAGGGCAAAGGGAGTAAAGAGGCAGATTGAGGAAGAGTCTGTTACAGTAGTCAAGTCTAGATAGAACCAGAGCTAAAGAGACACTTGAGCTTCTGGGGAAAGGTGAGGAAAGGGACAATGCCTCTGAGGAGGTGGAGCTGAAAGTTGGCCTTCTTGGCAAGGTCTGTCATGTGAGGGGAGCAGGAGAGAGAGGCATCAAAGATAACTCCAAGGTTTTTTGCCTCAAAAGAGGGTAAAGTGAGTGGTCCAATGAGGGTGGTCAGAGAGTGGAAGGGAAGCACAGAGCAGGTGTCCCGATGAGAACTATCTCAGATTTGCTGGCATTAAGGCAGAGATCATTAGCAGAACACCATGCATGGATAGCAGTCAGGCAGTAAGGTATGAGAGAGGAAGAAGTGGAGGTAGAGGAGGGAAGCTTAAAGGAGAGCTGTGTGTCATCAGCATAACACTGGATGTGAGGGGAGAAGATGGAGATCAAGTGGGCCAGAGGGGCAAAGCCGGTATTGAAAAGCCATAGTGACAGGATAGAGCCCTGAGGGAAGCCACAGGTGGAGAGTGTGGTGGTGGAGAGGAAAGGGCCCAATTGCAATGGGGGAAGATCAGTTAGAAAGGAAGGAGCTCAGCTAGACCAGTGCCCGGTCCATGATGACTAATGTATCACAGACACGATTTATGAGGATGGGATGATTGTCTGTGTCAAAGACAGTGGAAAGATTGAGAAGGATCAGAACCGAAGGAGAACTGGAATCAAGATTTGAGAGTGGGTGTTCACAGTTGTTCAGGAGAGCAGTTTCCATACATCTGGATGCTCTGAAGCCAGACCAGTGGTCGTGGAGACAGCCAGTAAATGCGGTGTGGTTTGTCAGTTGGCGGATGACCAGCTTCTAGTGGTGTTTTTCCAACAAAGGGATGATGAAGATAAGGCAATAGTTAGCTGTGCTGGAAGTGTCAACTGATGGCTTTTTTAGGAGCAGGTGCACAAGGGACTGCCTTAGGGGTAGTGGGAAAGGAGCCAGTAGCAAAGGAATGGTTAAAGAAGTCTGACAAGGCAAGGGTAAGAGAGGAGATGTTGCCCTTAAAAGTTCTGGAAGATCAGTGGAACACCTGTTTGGAGGAGACTTTCATAGAGATGACTACTCTAGAGACTTTGTCAGGTGCAATGTGTCACGACCCTCACCCAAAACCCCCTCTGGCAAGCCATTGGCCAGGTGGAGTCAGGACTCAGGCCTATATAGCCTGGAATCCTCTTCAAAAGCCCTCATGGGACCAGTCCTGGCGCCTACGGCGCCAGGCTCATACACCATGAACAACAATGTGCTTGGGAACTACTTTATTGTATTGTCAGCAAACATGGAGGCATCCACATAGCTTGGTTCCTTAAGAACCAAGCTATGCAGTCTAGTGTTTTGGGTGTGGCAGGACTGGAACTACTTTCCCTGGTACTACTTTACCTGGGCTATATAAACCACACCCTGACTGCAGAACATGCTTCGTGTTACTTTGCAGCTTGCAACGTGACGCTCACCGTGTACAGCTATTCCCTCGAACCTCGGAGAAGCAGAACCTGCAAGGAGACAAAAAGAACATCATTAGCAGCAGCATCTTACCTGCAGTGTTCATCTTTAAACACTCGCAGCTACTGAGAACAGCTTCTTCGAATGTGCACGCCTCCCGGACAGAACGACCTGAAAGAAGAAGATAGAGGCAACATTAAAGAAAGCTGTAGAGACATTTACAAATTACGAACTGCTTAAACGGCTTACCTGGCTGGTCGTCCCTCGGCTGGCACCACTCCGGATATTCCACTTGCGCTGAAGAACACTGCGACCTACGAGGAAGGAAAATACAGGTTAGCAAAGGCAAGACTTTGCACCGCTGCGCATAGCGCTTATTTACCGCATCATAGCACTCTTAATGCCCATCATTTACCAGTGTGGCTCAACCAAGCCAGTTTTACCACGCTGAAGCTCTGCATACCTAAGGGAGAAAAAGAGAAATTTTAAACAAAGAAAGGCATGCAGGATATCAACAAAACTAAAGAACAGCAATAAGACCTACCTGAACAATATCAAACGGGCCGGCGTCAGTGAAGCAACTGGACCGCACTTGCCCATGAAAGACAACGCACCCCTGCAAAGAAGGCAGGACGGAGAGCATGCCTAATTCTACCACAAGGTGAGGAGAGGGTGCCAGAGGGAATGAAAGCATACGGGGGTGGAGGGAGGATACTTACCCCAGTCGGTCAGTCTTGAACACAGTCCTCCTGTATTTTCAGGCAGGACCTTCCCCGCAGACCACATCAGGGCAAAGCTGAGAAGCATACCAGGAGGAACCCGGCTGGGTGGCGTCCCTGTGGATACCAGGTGAGCGTAACAAAACACAAAGCCTACCATAACAAATCCACCTGGGCGCCATGGAGACATCAGAAATGGACCAATTGGCCCAATTACTTGGAGAGCTTCGTGCTGAGGTTCATTCTGCCCAACAAGAGACTAATGCCCTCCGGAGAGACCTAATAGCGACCAAAGAACGCACTGAAGAGATTAGCAGGCAATACTTGCAATCACAGGTAGGACAGATGCCTCTACCTGGAAGCAATCCAACGATGCAAAACCCTGCCATACCACCCACTCCGGTACAGATCACGTTACCTGGAACAGTGCCCCTGGCACCACCAGAAAGGTTCTCAGGCGACACACGGAAGTATGCGGCTTTCATCAATCAGTGCCGCCTTCATTTTCTTTGCAGGCCTGGAGCATTTCCAAACGACCAAGCTCGGGTAGCTTTTGTCTTATCATACCTGAGAGGTAGTGCAGCATATTGGTCGGTGCCGTTGGTAACCCATGACAATCCTCTATTACATGACTTTGGGGGGTTCCAGAGAGAAATCGAAAAACGTTTTGCTCGCCATACCCAGGAACAAGCAGTAAACAATGAACTCTTGTCCCTCCGACAGGGGAATCTGGATTGTTAACGTACATTGCTACCTTCAACAGACTGGTTGCCGAATCTAGGTGGCCAGAAAACAAAAGAACCACGTTATTCCATCGAGGCTTACAAGGCAAATTAAAGCATGTCTTAGCCCAGGTGGTTGATCCACCCAGAGACTGTGCAGAATTCATAAATCTGGTCTTGCAGCTAGACCACCGGTTGCAGGACCGAAAGGCAGACCGGTCTAAGACAGACCCTCGGACCGTGTATGTTCGACCAAGGGAAAACACACCCCGTGTACCTGAAAATGCTGTAGAACCCATGCAGATTGGAGGGATACGACATCCATTAACAAAACAAGAGCGGGACAAAAGAAGACAACAACAGCTTTGTTTGTATTGTGGGAACCCAGGACATTTCCTGAAGGACTGTCCACTAAAACCCCCAAGAAGAACAGTCAGGGCCACAGAGAAGGATGAAGCTAAGGAATCGGGAAACTACCAAGCTCGAAAAACGTAGAGGTCAGTTTGTCGAGTGAGAAGAAAGAGTTGCTGACCTCGCACTTTGCAATACCAGTGGTCTGAACCACCAACAGTCGTCAAGAATGCATGCTGTTGAAGCATACATCGATAGCGGAGCAGTTGGAAATTATATTGATCAAGAACTGGCAGAAAAGATGGGGCTTCCTTTGTGTTCTAAGCCAACTATGGACAAGGTAACCACTGTAGATGGTACAGAAATCGCTTCCGGACCAGTAACCCAGTGCACAGCCAGGGTAACCTTGCTGTGCCAGGACGGACATCGGGAGTCTATTTCATTCGATCTCATCAAGGCACCTCAGTTCCGGCTAATACTAGGGATGCCATGGTTGGTTGCTCACAACCCTTTGATAGACTGGCGGGCACGGAAATTAACCTTCCCCGGTGACTGCTCCCCTCCCTGCTATTACCAAGAGGAGAAACACAACATCTGTATCCCCATGAGCAGGGGAGTTGCTAGGTCTGGAAAAGACCCGGGGCTAAGCTGATGTCGGAACTGTTGGGACTGGGGGCTAGCTAGTCTTTTGGCTGTAGCTCCTGAGATTCTATCCGGGGCTACAACCAAAAGATCAGGGACTATAGCCCCCTTAGCCCCCCCTAGCAACACCCCTGCCCATGACTCCCAGAGCAACAGTATCAACCATGGGAGCAACTAATACCTTGCCAAGTGAATACCATGATTTCCAGGATGTTTTCCGAAAGGACCAAGCCAATACATTGCCGCCGCACAGGCCCTATGACTGTCAGATCGACCTTGTTCCTGGTGCACAAATCCCTTGCGGCAGGATCTACGCTCTCACAGAACCAGAAAACCTTCATTTGAAATCCTATTTAGACCAGTACCTTGCAAGCGGATTTATCCGTACTTCGAAGTCCCCGGCAGCCAGTCCTTTGTTCTTCGTACCGAAAAGGAAGGAGACTTGAGAACCTGTATTGACTGCCGCGCATTGAACCAGATCACCGTGAAAAACCGCTACCTCTTGCCACTTATCCCTGAGATGCTAGACCAAGTTAAAGATGCCCAGATTTATACCAAATTGGACCTTCGAGGAGCGTACCACCTGGTTCGAGTCAGAAAAGGAGATGAATGGAAAACCGCATTCCGTACTAAGTACGGCTTGTTTAAATATCAAGTCATGCCCTTCGGGTTATGCAACGCTCCTGCGGCATTCCAATATTTCATGAATGACGGCTTAAGGGACTTAATTGATGTGTGCGCCTTAGTGTACATAGACGACACTTAGTATACTCAGCTTCGGAACAAGATCATGTCAGGCATGTTCGTTCAGTCCTCACCAAGCTCCGTCAACATCGCTTGTTTGCAAAGCTTGAAAAATGTTTTTTTCACGTCCCCGAAGTAGAATTTCTTGGTTTTATCCTTACTCCAGGAGGAATCAGAATGGACGTACACAAGGTAGATGCCATTCTGAAATGGCCTTCACCGACGTCTCTGAAAGGGATACAAAGCATGCTGGGCTTTGCGAACTTCTACCACGGGTTCATCCCAGACTTCTCTCAGGTTGTGCACCCAATCACAGTACTATTATGAAAAAAACAATAAAAAGTTTGCTTTGACCGAAGAAGCAGAAGAAGCCTTTCAGGAACTTAAACAAAGGTTTACCTCTGCTCCAATCCTGCGACATCCTCATCCAGACCTCCCTTATGTCATTGAAACTGATGCGTCCAGTCTCTCAATGGGGGCTTTCCTTTCACAGAGAGACCCGGAAACCGGCCAGCTACATCCTGTGGCCTTCTGGTCGAAACAGTTCTCACCTCCAGAGATTAATTATGCCATCACGGACAAGGAACTCCTGGCTATCAAATCTGCCTTCAAAATCTGGAGGCACTACCTTCTGGGGTCCAGACACACCATTACAGTCATCACAGACCACCGAAACCTGCGATATCTCAAAACAGCCAAGGCCCAGTCCTTGCGCCAATTACGGTGGGCCCTTTTCTTTACCGAATATGATTATGTAATCACATTTCGACCAGGAGTCAGAAACGGAAAGGCGGATGCCTTATTTCGCATGGGCATAGATGAAATAGTATATACAACTCCAGACCCAGTACCTATTATACCTGAAGACAAACTCTTGGGTATCACGACAGCCTTAACACAAGCAGAACTACGAAAAGAAATCCAACGGACAATGAATCCTGATGCCTACCTTGCATGGCAAACTCAAGGAGAACAATATACCATCAAGGACCACCTACCATTTTTTAGGGATCGCCTATATGTACCAAAGAAGGAATTACAACAGCATATTATTTCAAACTATCACGATACACTGATCGAAGGGCATCCTGGGATCACCAAAACCCTAGCTAAGTTGAAAGAGAACTTTTGGTGGCCTACCTGGTGTAAGGACATCATTCAGTATTTTCAGTCCTGCGGTGTCTGCGCACCAAATAAATCACAGAAACAAAAACCATCTGGTCTCCTACATCCATTGGACATTCCTCCAGTTCCATGGCACACTCTTTCCCTTGACTTCACCACTGATCTACCTCCAAGCCAAGGGTTCAACACCATCCTTGTAGTTGTGGACTTATTCTCGAAGATGGCCCATTTTATTCCTCTCAAAGGCCTCCCAGACACAGCCACTTTAGCAAAAGTGTTCCTGGAGGGCGTGGTTAAGCTACATGGCTTCCCTTCGGTTTTGGTCTCTGATCGAGGCAGCCAGTTTGTTTCAAACTTCTGGAAAAAATGCTGTGCAATGGCACAGATCGACATTCGGCTATCTACCAGTCACCATCCCCAAAAGGACGGCCAAACCGAGAGAACCAATCAGACACTTGAGCAATATTTATGGTGCATGCTGCACCACGAACAAAGGAATTGGAAAGACCTACTATGGATAGCCGAATATGCATATGGCAATTCTTTGCATTCAAGCACTGGGAAAAAAGCCCTTCTATACTTTCATGGCAGACATCCATGTACCTCTGAACTAGACCTTCCAACCAGCTTGGAAATGCCAGCGGTAAAGACTCTACACACAAACATTACTCAGGCTTTCAAAAGGGCAAAGGAACACCTTATTCATGCCAAAGAAAAACAAAATAGAGATTCGCCGACCAACACCGGAAAAAGGCCCCTGATTATCAAGTAGGAGACAAAGTTTGGGTAGCCATTAAATTCGTACCCATCAAGGGAACCCGGACCTTTCATCCCAGATTCTTAGGACCCTATACGATTAAGGCAATTATCAACCCAGCAGCCGTGAAACTGGATTTACCACCTAATCTACACATCCACCCGGTATTCTGTGTGTCCCTCCTGAAACCAATGCAACCCGGCACACGGATTGGGACACCACCTAAGCCCATACTTGTTGACGGAGAACCAGAATTTGAAGCCAAAGATATCTTGGACTCTAAATACTCTAGGACCAAGCTATATTATCTCGTCGATTGGAAAGGATTTGGACCACAAGATAGATCCTGGGAGCCCAGTGAGAATATCCACGCACCACATCTAATCAGGAAATTCCATCGGAACTTCCCAACCAAACCTGGGCCAGACAGAAGGAACACCATGGGAGGGGCCTTAGGGGGAGTGCTGTCACGTCCCTCGCCCAAAACCCCCTCTGGCAAACCCATTGGCCAGGTGGAGTCAGGATTCGGGCCTCTAGAGCCTGGCATCCTCTTCAAAAGCCCTCATGGGGCCAGTCCTGGCGCCTATTGCGCCAGGCTCATACACCATGAACAACAATGTGCTTGGGAACTACTTTATTGTATTGTCAGCCAACATGGAGGCATCCACATAGCTTGGTTCCCTAAGAACCAAGCTATGCGGTCTAGTGTTTTGGGTGTGGCAGGCCTGGAACTACTTTCCCTGGTACTACTTTACCTGGGCTATATAAACCACACTTTGACTGTAGAACATGCTTTGTGTTACTTTGCAGCTTGCAACGTGACGCTCACCATGTCCAGCTATCCCATGAACCTCGGAGAAGCAGAACCTGCAAGGAGACAAAAGGAACATCATTAGCAGCAGCATCTTACCTACAGTCTTCATCTTTAAACACTCGCAGCTACTGAGAACAGCTTCCTCGAATCTGCAAGCCTCCCGGACAGAACGACCTGAAAGAGGAAGATAGAGGCAATATTAAAGAAAGCTGTAGAGACATTTACAAATTACGAACGGCTCAAAAGGCTTACCTGGCTGGTCGCCTCTCGGCTGGCACCACTCCAGACATTCCAGTAATGCTGAAGAACACTGCAACCTACAAGGAAGGAAAACACAGGTTAGCAAAGGCAAGACTTTGCACGGCTGCGCATAACGCTTACTTACCGCATCATAGCACTCTTAATGCGCCATCATTTACCAGCATGGCTCAACCAAGCCAGTTCGCCGTGCTGAAGCTCCGCATACCTAAGGGAGAAAAAAGAGACATTTTAAACAAAGAAAGGCATGCAGGATAGCAACAAAACTAAAGAACAGCAATAAGACCTACCTGAACAATATCAAACGGGCCGGTGTCAGTGAAGTATCTGGACCACACTCGCCCATGAAAGACAACACTCCCCTGCAAAGAAGGCAGGACAGAGAGCACGTCTAATTCTACAACAAGGTGAGGAGAGGGCGCCAGAGGGACTGAAAGCATACAGGGGTGGAGGGAGGATACTTACCCCAGTCGGTCAGTCTTGAACACAGTCCTCCTGTATTTTCAGGCAGAACCTTCCCCGCAGACCACACCAGGGCAAAGCTGAGAAGCATGTCACGAGTAACCCGGCTGGGTGGCGTCCCTGTGGATACCAGGTGAGTGTAACACAATGGGAGAGAAGGAGGAGAGAAGGGGGAGGGGGTTATGGTGGCCAATGGTGGCAAGACCAGAGGTTTGGTGGGGAAGTGGGAAGCCAGTACTGTGCAGAAGGCTTGGGAAGGAAAGGGAGAAGAGGAGACTGCATTAGGATAGGCAAGTTCCTTGAAGATTTTGAAAAGTGCAGCTGCATTATTGGTGGCACTGAAATGTAGGCTTGGACATGAGCCCTGTTTTTGGAGCAGATTCAGAGTTAAAATTGCCCTTGGAGTAGGCAGCAGGCCATTTTGTCAGAGAATGTGCTTGAGGCCTGCAAATTTGACTCAGCAACTCTGCACTTGCGTTTCAGAGTGGCTAAATCAGAGTCTTATCAAGAGTTGCAGGCTTTATGCAGTTCCTCATGACTGGAGAGAGGATGTCCAGAGTGTTGGAGATGGAGAGATGGAGGTTAGCAAGTAGTGAGTCAGAATGAGATTCAATAGCATGGGTGGGGTGAGGAATGAAGGTGGCATTAAATGCAGCGACTGACACACTCTTCATCGGTTGAATGATGGAGAAGTAGACTGGCAGTGTGGGCAGAGGTATCACCGGGGGGGGGTGGCAAGGAACTCCAGATGGGAGGAGAGGAGAGAGTGGTCAGACCAGGAGAGAGGAGTAGTTGAAGGATTGTAAAGAGCGATGTCTGCCAAGATTAGCACACCCAAGGTTTGACCATCATAATGGGTCAGGCCAGCAGGAAGAAATGTGAGGGAAAGAGTGTCACAGAGTTTGCAGAAAAGAAAAGTGGCCACATCAGGAGAGTCTAGATGACTATTAAAGTTGCAAAGGAAGAGAAGTTTGGGGGAGGAGGTCAAGAGAGAGTAGGAGAGGTCAGCCCATTCACAGAGGAAAAGGGAGGTAGGTCCAGGGGGCCTATAGATAGTGGTGAGGGAGAGGGTAGGAGACACCCAGCCTACAGACGAGGCATTCAAAGGAAGAGTAGGATTGAGTGGGAATAATAGTAGCAGGTATCCATTTAGGGAAGGCAAGGGCAACTCCAGCTCCAGAATTATTAGTCATGAAATTGGAGAGAATTTTCAAGCCTTGAGGAAGGAGAGCAAGGATGTGGAGGTCAAAGTCTTCAAGAGGGAATGTTTAACAGAAGATCGGGAATTGAGCATAGCCAAGTGAAGCTGGTTGTCACCTTGAAAGGTCTTCCGAGGTGGGGAACAGGGATATGGTACAACCATCAGTTGGGAGGGAGATGCCAGCCGGGTGGCAGTTGGAGGATATGCAGGAGAGGGGAGGAAGTGAATGAGCGACAGGAGACACCTATCAAGAAGGAGAAGGTTGAGCTTTGCATTATAGTGCCATTCTGGTAGACATTAATGAGGCACCTAGGTGATAAGTATGCCAAGACCACTTCCCATCTGGTTCCACCATTAATGGGAGAGAGGAAAAAGGGGCAAGGTGGAGACCATATGGGGAGTCCATAGGTCAGGAGATGGGACAGTGAAGAGGATGTCTGTGATAGTCTGGAGGCAGCATTGATGTAGGTAACGGCAATGTGGAGGCCTGGGTTGGAGGCCAGGAGCGCTTTCTTAAACTTTATAACTTTTCTCTTTCAGACTTTGTGAGAGAGATAGGATAGGTGATAGACTAACAATTAGAGCAGATAGGGGAGACAGAGAGCACCTTGCATAAAGGGAGGGTGGGTGGGTCAGGAAGATTGAGTTCACTGTGCAGGATGAATTCACCAGGCGGCCTAGCAGCCAATACAGTGGAGATGAAAAAGAAGTACAGTAAGTCAGGAGTCCAGTGAAAAGTCTAAAGTTACAGCAGACAGTAGTATCACAACATGAATGAGACCGGGGGAGAAACAGATGAAAAGAAAGTCGTTGAGGCAACACAAATTTTGCAGAGCACATCAGTATAATTCTGTTAAAGCCCAACTTGGGTTACCCAGGATGCAGGGAACTCATGGCATGACGTTCAGCCTCATGGTCTCATGTCTCTTTAAGATGCCGCACTGCATCTGAAGCTGGCTGAATGAAATGAAGATTCAGGCCAGACAGTGTCCTTTGAGTGGGCCTTTGTCAGGGGGCGGCACAGACTGCTGGATCCCCGGATTGACCTTTAGGAGAAGAAGAGGGCCAATCATGGCTTCGTTAGGGCAGGCTCACCTGGCACTACTGTGCCAAAAACGGTGGCAGCCATGTTGGAAAAGGTAAGGACCAACTTATTTAACAGCCCAACTGGGCTACAAGGTCATTTACATTGCGACCAGGATCAACAAAAGGACAGAGCCCACAGGTAGGATTTGCAAGCAGCCCAACTGGGTAATTTAGGTGCGAGTTGAAGCACGTTGTTGGGGCCACATACATTTTGCAGAGTACATCAGTATAATTCAGATAAAGCACCAACTGGCAAACGTAGAATGCAGGGATCTTGTGGCATGATGTTCATACTCGTGGTCTCGTGTCTCTTAAAGATGCTGCACTACAGCATAGATGAATTGAAAAAAAGTCAGCTGATGGCCAGGGGCACTTGAAGAAGTGACGCTCGACTTCTCTTCTTTCAATCGGCTTGGGACAAAAGGTGACTGGGAAATGTGTGCGGTGAGCGCCTGTGCATGCCTCTCTGTTAGGTTTGGTACTCCTGCTTTGTGGGAGCATTGTACAATTGGTGCAATTTCAACTTTCTTTTATCTCCGAGAAATCCACCCTGCCTAAAGCACAGGCTCCGACTTGCCTCTAGGGCAATAGCCCAATGCCAGGAGAGCCAGCCTATTTGGCACTTATGTGGACTAATGCGGATCACTTTTCTGGGACAATGCAGGCATATTTGTTGTGTTACTGCAATGTGCAGGTTGCAGTTTTTAACAATGTATGCATTAAAAGTCACCATTTGCTGTAAATGTTACCTAAAATTCACCTAAAGTTGCTATTTAGTCTGTGGCAAAAAGTAATGAAAAGTGATGTGCTATTGTAGGACATTTTTTCTTTTTTTTTATTATTCGTACACAGGCCAGTTTTCTGTCCCAATCCTACCCTGCATCTACATGGAGAACTGGCAGCAAATACTCCTCTTTTCAACTTTATTTATGTTACTTGGGAGCTACACATGCTTGCGCTGACGTTCATGGCTGTAATGTAAGCGTAAGCATAGCCTGCCAATTTACCCACATTTACCCTAATTTTTAAAATTGACACACCATTTGCATTTGCTGCTGCCCTCCTTGCCCTCCCGATGTTACCCAGAGACTTTAATGGGATCATCCTTCAGCAAACATGTATCACTTCCAGAAAATGTTGCTTCTTCATTGACTTTAATAGGAATACTGTCCCAAAAAAATCTGCCTCTACCCACTTTGGAGAATCAACAGTTTGAAGAGCACGAGTATGAGCTTGCCTTCACTGCCCCAGAGAACCTAAAACTATGCTAACTTGAAGAGTGAGAGGAAGTTTAATTATTCCACACACTCATTTTCCAAACAATGCTTGCCCTTTCTCTTGATGGTGGGAGGTACAGATTACTGATTGCAAATAAAACATCCCAGCGCACCGCCATTCTCTCTTTATCACTCAAATAAATTCCATTCTCTCTATTGCTATAGAAACCTCCTGCCTCTGTCTTAAAGGCATGGTCCATGTATGTTAGCCTCCTATGCAGCTTCTGGTATACAGTGGCTGTTATTAAAATTAAAATTAAATGTAACCAGAATTCTTTAGTATAAAGTACTTCACTGATCTGTGGCAAAGGTGCATATCACAGAGCCTTCCTGCCCCATCACAGTCTACCCATCTGGTAATCTAAAGTGCTCTGAAGTGTTCTGAGGCCCATGAAGAGGTCTTTTACTTGACAACAGGTGTGCTTGCCTGCGTTGCCCACAATGCAAGGGCAGGTACAGGTAGAGTGGCCCCAGTCTCTTCTCTTTCTGAGACAACGGCTGGGGGAACAACTCTGCTCCGCTTATTACTCTTCTGTCTTCTCTTTCACCACCACGGCTACCTTCTACGTGTCTGTCTCTGAACATTCCAACATCTGTGATGCAACCTCTCCCTGCATTACTATCATCTCCTCTCCACCTCCAAAGTAATTTAAGGCTTTCACCACCCATGTCTCTAGTGGATGCTATGACAGAGGCACATGGTTCAGACCAGCAATTGGGTATTGAGAGACACTGGGGAAGGGACCATTCATTGCATGATGTTGACCCAGAGGTGGTATATCTTTGATCCCCCAGGCACTTTACCCACGTCACCTTGTACCCTCTGAACTTGTAGTGGATAATGCCCACTAGCAAGTCTGTGAAGTTCTCCATTGTTTGCATGTTCATAAGTGCAAACATTCTCAAACCATGACCTTGGCCCAAAACCTCTACCAAAAATTTCAAACTGGTGCAAATTGGACCGGTCATGGCCGCTCACCGCAGCTTTGGAAACATCACTCAATGCACTGGCTCCAGCTGGACAGCCAACATTCAAAGGAACATGAAGGACACATGTTTGCTGTGACAAAATAATTCTCGATTCAGACAAGAGCCATGAAGGGCTGCTTGATTCCAAGAGGTTGGCCCAGGTCTTAATGCAGTCCAATAAGTGTCCATTCAAAATGTTTAATTCACACTGGGTCTGGTCTGGAGGCTGGACCATTTAAGAGTGACCAGTCATGAACCCAGTGGTGAATGCTGTCACATCCACACAACCGGGTAATGAGATCAATTATCCATAGACCTATATATAAAAGGGGACCCAACTCTGTTAGTGGTGTGTAGGCTCGGAGTTGGATGGAAGGAGCAAGAGAGAATACTGAGGCAAGCAAGAAACAGAGACACGTTAGCATGAGGAGGAACAGAAGACGTTGGAGGAGGGAAATGGGGAGAGCACAGATTAAAACTCCTGAGACATGGGAAAGGTAATGGTTTTGAAAGGATACATGAGGACGGTGAAGGAGAGAGATGGAGAGAGCAAAGAGGAAAACAGTGGAGTCTGGGAAACTATAGAGGCCCAAGAGGCAAGATGCCGATCAAGAAAAGAGAAGAGCAGGATCGAAGAAGGAAGAGACCAGATCAAGAGGGAGTAACCCAGTGAAAAATAGCAACAAGAAAAATAAAGTTTGCCATGCCAAGACTTCCACTACTGTCTAGAGGGGAATTGGGAGGTGGTACCTATCAAGAAGAAAGGTCAAACTCTCTCAATGGAACAAGTGTATACGCTTTTAGACATCTAATATTTCCAACTTTAAAAAAATATATTCAAATTGCTTTAACTGTGACATTGAGCAGTTGTAGCTGTCATGGATCTTTCAGTGCTTTATGGAGACTTCACATTTGGCTCAGATGTACATTGGTGCCATCTAGATTACAGGACCTTGCTTTACTTTCAGTAAAGAGAAGAGTGCTGCAATTGGTTTCTGATGATGCTATTGTTGATTGTTTTGCTGGCATGCACGAACGAAGGCAAACACTTACTTTTCCTAAATGGTAAATTAAGTTATTTGAGATTGTGATATTATACAGTTTGTTAAGTTATATTTTACAAGGTTTGTTTTAATGGTTTCTGTAGGAACCCAATCCAATCTAGTATCTGTGTACAGTAGACAGGTGTTGCAAAGAATAATATTTGATTTGTATTATGTATCTTTGAATTGAAATGTATTAACAACAATTGGCTAATCTATGTTGGAAATGTGTCTTTCATTTTCACGGCAGTATGTTCTGTCTATACTGCATTTCTAATAAATGCATCTCACATGCTAATGGAATAAATCCACACATTTCATTGTTTAAAAAGTTGGAATTAGAAATGCTTTTCATTTGTTAGTTATCTTGTTATGTGGGTGTGTGTATCCTGCCTGCTTGCCACAGTTTATTGGCAGTATATTATCCAGAATCCCTTTACATCCCTAAAAAAAAAAAAAATGCATTTTGGATAAATCGTGCTGAAATACGTGTGATTTTGACAGGGTAATTTTCAAAAATATTTGTCACTGGTGGAGAACCCCACCCCCTTCCACCCCTAGTCAACTTCAGGCTCACTCGTTCTGCTTGCTTGCTACATTGTATAATTAAATGAATGACGTCCCACCACTTTTTATGCCCACTAGCTACCCTCTGTCAGTTTGTAAGCACAACAACCAGCAGCAAGCGACTGTATGGCTAATGTGGCAAACAGGTAGCTCTCTAGCTGCGGCTTCAATACAATTTCTCAATCTACAGCAAGTCTGGCTGTCCTGTCCACAGGCGTTTCTTTGTCTTATATAACCTCATAAAGTATTACATAGCACTATTACATGAATGGTCACACTTCGGATTGGCACTATAGCAGTACTCCAAATGAGTATGAGCAGTACTATATAACATTAACGATGCAAAGCACAACACAGCGCATGCGTTCATATGATATAGTCCTGCAGTTGTCTAAACTTGCCATGGGCTCTAGCCCCGGATCTTTTACAAACCTAGCAATGCCCCTGGGACCAACTACCTATTTTGCCTGTAGATGTTTCCGTTTGGTGGGGGCCCATTGTAAAGAATTATAAAGATGAATGCAATGCTTCAAGCGAGGATTTCATATCCAAGTGGTGGTCTCTCTTGCTTCTTGGCCCTTTCCAGGTAATCAGGGACACTGAGAGCCGGCTGCTGGAATGGGGTTGCTAATGAAGTTGCACTTGCTGCTCCGTTTCACACTCACAGTTCTGTCTAGATTTTCAGGCTTAATGTATCTGTACATAGTGCTGTCTAATTATAAAGGCCTGCACAGTACCTGCCCTAGAAAAATTAATTTTAGTTAATAAATTGATCTCTGAATGTGTGCTTTCTCCGTCATGATGAGTCAGTGGATTTTTTTCTCCCAAAGAATTAATAACTAGTCTCCTACGTAGTAATTATTGAAAACTCCATCATTACATGGAATATTCTAGCTTGTCAGTAATTAAATATTGCATTAGATATGTCTCATAATCTGCCTGCTTTAGTTCTTTTAGTTATAAAAATCCATTGTCCTTGTTTTGAAGATGGAGATTGGTTGTGTACATTAGCCAATCGAGAGTATAGCTCAGAGGCAACACGGTCGCCTTTCAAACAACATGATATGCGCAACAGGTTTGATCCCTGAGTCCGCGCTTAGAAACCTCTACATATTAAGAGTGTTATAAATAACCAAATACAATCATACCACTTATTCACGATTCCTAAAAATGCAGAACATAGTATTTTGTTATCCTTTTCTACATTGTATTACTGATGGAGTGAGATGATGGCCATTGATAGTCCCCCTCATTGATAGTCCGCACACAGACATGTGCATTGCTGAAGTGAAGGGCAGGCGCTTGCGCTACCCTTCATTGGAATACAATCTTTTATTTACAAACACTGCACTTTTTTTTTACTATTAATGCAACCTTTTATTGTAGGCCTTGGATGCAGCAATCCCAGGTTTCAAGAAGCACGTCTTCTTTTTCCTGGCCATTTGACCAGCAGTGAAGAGGCTATAAAGCTAACACACAGTAGCCCGCAGAGCTCCCATTAACATTTTCTACAGCACATGTCCAGTTCACCGACCCCATCCTTACCTCAGAGTTATACTGCTATCACAAGAGATGTTTAGATAGAAGTCACACATGTTCAAGATGTTTTAAGTAACTGAGGCAACGCTCCTTCATTGCTCGTCTAAATATTATTATGCAGTGGTATACAACTTGGCATTTTTAAAGGAAATATTTACCCTAACTGCTGACTTTTCATGACTATAAAGTGATTAATGGAATTCACTCAACTATTATACAGAAATCATCATTTGCTTTATTCGACTTTTACTCATACAGAAGCATTTAAAAGTAAAACAAAAAAACATAAAATAATACAACAATTCATGAAATGTAAGACTTTTACAGCCGACATGAACAGAATGATGACAAGGTAAACGTTTTCTTATGGCATTACCATAGTGAAACTTCATTCGAAAAAGAAAATCAATTCAGCGACGATGTGCCCACATTTACCTTAAGCACTTCAATGATGTGTAAAATTGCAATTACAAGTGCAACTTGGATGCTCTTCTTATTAACCATGCTCTGTGGATACACTTGCACACTAAGGTGATTACCATATAATTTGTAGTCAATGTACACAAAGTAAAAGCCTCTCAATTATCTCAACATTATGATCACGCAGGGATGGCTTTAGTTTTTAGTATAGCTCGGGCAAAGGAATAACGAATGTTCTAATGATTCTCTAGTAGATAGACAACTTAGACATATGAACGAATGAGCTGTAATCCAATCTTTTACCAAGGTTTCCAAGGGCAATACACACAAGTGAAACGTCATACAATACGATCGTGCATATGGGGGGCCCAGCTCATGAATATATTTCTCACCTGCAAACACCTGTTTATACTCCCAATGAGCGTGCTTCTGTGATTATAATTCACCAGATGCCAGGGTTCAATATCTTATAGCAGCTGCATATGTTCTTTTTACATCTGCTTTTAACCCAGCATCCATCACAGCGTTACTGGGCCACAGGGAAAATTCTCATTTCTGTGCTAATTCCCTTCAACCTTAGAGACCCCCCCAGCACTTTTGAGCCCTTTTCTCACTCTCTCATGTGGTTTGACCTGATTTGGATTATGGGTTTCCTTTGTTTCCCCCGCCTTGCTGTGGGAATACAAACGATTCCGGACTTCTTGAATCACCTGAAGCAACATTCCGGACCATCAATATAACAGCATCTCTCGCGTTCGGCCCAGCTGGCCTTGACGAGGGAACACAGATGTTACTTTTATGGTCACCGAGCATTTATACCTACCCGGTCCCTTCAAAAGGAAGTCCTGAAAATGTGTCACGATTCTAAGACTGCTGGCCATAGAGGAGTCGCAACCACGCAGGAAATAGTATCCCAGTACTTCTGGTAGCCCTCTTTAAGGTGAGATACCAGACAGTACCTGGGATTCTGCCCAACTTGTCTACAGTCCAAAACGTCTCATCATTCCATGAGAACTTGTGAAGATGCCACTACCATGGATTCCCGAACAGATTATCGCCACGGATTTCGTGGTGGAATTACCTCCATCAGGAGAGTGTTCAACCATCATGGTCACCATGGACACCTTCACTGAGATGGCTCATTTTATTCCTCTTTCCAGTCTTCTTTCAGCCACCCAGATGGCTGGGTTTTCATCACAAGGATCTTCTCGTTACACGTTCTACCAGAAACCATCATCTCCGATAGAGGATCCCAGTATACCTCACATTACTGGAGACAGGTCTGCCGTTTACTTGGATGTCCCGAGCCCTCAGCTCGGGTTATCATCCTCAGTCGAACGGTCAGACCGAAAGACTCAATCAAACACTTCAAGGGTATCTCCGGAGGTATGTTTCAGCCACTCAGGATGATTGGAAAGACCTAGTGCCAATGGCTGAATACGCCTATAACAATTCCTACCATTCTGCAATCAAAACATCTCCCTTTCACTGTACCTATGGGTTTCACCCCACATTGTTTCCAACAGTTATGCCATCAATGCCATCAATCAGCTAAGTCCGCCCTACGAGAAGCACAAGACCGAGTGAAACGGTTTGTGGAACGCCATCAAACTTCAGCCCCTGACATCAAACCCGGAGAGTGGGTCTGGTTATCTTCTCACTTTCTTCCAAAACATCTTGTACCCTCCAAAATGTCACCAAAGTATATGGGTCCGTTTCGGGTTTTGGCTGCTATTGGAGCAGCAGTCTTCAAGCTCTGTCTTCCCAACACATGGGCCCGTACCCATCCTGTTTTCCACATCTCCCAGCTAAAACCTGACAAACAAAGTCAATTCCATCCTAAGGTTTCCATGCGCCCTCCACCAGTTCTGTCCACCTCAGGGCCAGAGTATGAGGTTGCAGATTTCTGCGATTCCCGATATGATCGGGGTAAGCTGCAATACTGAGTGGACTGGAAATAGTACTCCCACTCCGATTGTACCGGGGAACCTAAGGCAGCGGTTCACGCTCCCCCTCTGGTGAAGCAGTTTCATGGTAGACACCCTGGAAAGCCAGGAGGATGTACCTCTAAGAGGGTGCATACTGTGATGAGTGTCTCCTCTTCTAAACAGAACGGCAGTAGTAGCACACCTCAAGCACAAACCATCATGGTCATTCGTTATGCCTACTGTAACAGTCGAGTGTTTTCCTCTCAGTGGAGTACGCTGGTAGCCATGCCCCCCTCCTTTCCAGCATATCTGGGAAGATGGCTGAGGGCTCCCCCCGTTGCTACTCTCTGCAGAGCTTGGTCACACTCTGTATGTTTGCTTAGGTTCTTATCTTGTCTATTTGTGTAGCACTATCATTCCTCCCTCTTATTCTAATTCCTATTCCTATTCCTCCCCACAGGCGCCACGCATTACACACACCACCTTCCACGAGAAGCTGCTACTCGTTCGAGGCAAGCCCCGCCTTCTGATCGTGAGGTGGGTTACGCGAGTAGAAACTCGCTGCACCTCGTCCCAGCTCTCGTATCCTGAGTTCCTTAATCAGATTTCCTTTTATCATTACAATCACAAGCTTATTCCGTGCAGTCCTCCGGCTCGAGCCCTGAGCCGAATTTCAGTTTCTGGAAGCCGATGTTCTTTCGGGATCAGGTCTTCGTCAACATCCGATAGGAAATCTATTCCCTATCCAGACCAAATTATCAACCTCAAGTCATCTTCTGATAGGATACACTGTTTACCTCATCTCATTATCTCTCTTCAGCTGTGCTGCACCTTTTCAAGCACCACCCTTGGGCCACATCCTTATTACCCAAAAGGAGGTCCATCGGCTGGCCCAGGGTAAGATACTCTCAAGGGAAATATTACCCAGGGAACAGCTCCAAAGAAATTGACTTTAACCTTCACTCCTCCTGTCTTAATTAGTTCTCGTCCTGCTGATGATCCAACCAGTACTGCAGTACTGGACCAAGGACCTCTTCATCACTTGCCCTGACACATTGGAGACCATGCACCCCAGTAGCTCTCCACAGGGTATTTTCACCTTAAAGCTTTCCCTGGAGCCCTCTCCGTGTTCAAGCAATTGAGCAGGACCATGAAGGGGCTTCCAGGTGAATTCCTTTAGTCAACTAAATCTAGCCGAAGCCCCTCTCTCCACAGGTAGGTGGTCTTCCAGATCCTATCCAAGTTCTCTAGGGGTAAATAAGTTTGTAGCATAACACTGACATACTCAATCGAAATCTACTTTTTGTATGGTGACACAAGGCACCTTCAGTGATTTCTCACAAGGATTAAATACCTTTGTTTGGCTGAACTACAGTTCGCAAGAATAGTAAAGTTAAATTGACCTTACTTACCTTTTCTCTTTGTAGGTCCAGCAAAGCACCATCTTATATGGAGTGCTGGGGGGTTACTTAGTACCCCCTTTTCCTACCTACTCATGTAACATTTTTATGTTACCCTCGCTACTTTAAATGGCTGGTGGCAGTGGTTTAATGTTCCTACCATTGTGCTTTTCTAACGCAGGTGGAATCCTCAGCTGCAGTATAGCACCCATGGGTGTCCATTTTGTCAAAATGGCCTGGTCTTCTGTTTTCACCATTTTCTGTTTGCAAGGTCTTTCTTGGGATTTACTCTGCATGCCAAGCTAGGTTTGAGCCCTTCGTTCATTTTGCCTTTGGCGGGCTTCAGTACTGAAACCTGCCTCTGTCTCCAGTGTGTCTGGAAGGGTACGAAATAAGGGAGGTGCGTGATACACCCCTGTCCTTTGTCTCTAGGGAAACCTCAATGTACCCAGTCCTGATTGGCTGGCTGTTTGAGTGACAGCTAGGCTGTGCATGAATGAGAGAAATGTGCTCAAAAGGCGAGGATTCTTGGACTGAAGGCAGAGTTGACCGCTGGGAAGAACAACACGATGAAGAAACCATTAACAAAGCTTGCTGCAGCCTCCTGGACCCTTGAACTGCCCGGTGAAGCCTTGCTGCTGTGCTGAAACTTCTTTTTCTGACCATCAAGAGACGCTCCCAAAGGGACAAGTTCTTCCCTTGGGTTAGTGGGATAAACTAACACTGAGTCAAACTCCCCTGGAGGACCTTCCTCGACTGGCTGTACTTCTTTACTGCTGCAGGAACCAAGTGCCAGGGGTCAAGAAATCCGTAGTCGAGTGCAACATCTGTGATCCGGCTAAAAGCTACACGGGTCTCCCTAGGACACTCCAGAAGCATGAAGACCAGAGCTTGAGCCCCTTCACCAGAGTACAGGACTCAAGAAGTGAAGGAAGCCCAACCGGTATTCAATTGCTGAAACCGTGAAGTGCCGCTGATCCAAAAAGAGCCATAGCTGTACTGACATTCAAATTGCTGTCACAGGAATCCCTAGACACCCTCCCTCTTGACCCCACGACTGTGGCCCAGGAACACAAGATCTGCATCGCTGCAACCAGACAGAAGCCAGCTGGACCACTCTTCTTCGATCCTAAGGTACTGTTCTGACTTGGGGTACTTACCTCATTGTCTGAAGCTTTGCTCTTCTCAGTTGTGACTTGCAGTAGCTGCATTTCTAGTGTTGATTTCAGCTCTACCTTTCACAAGTGTAACAGCTTGTGACTTGTGACCCTACAGTGATTTTTCTTCAACAAACTATCAAATTTTGTGTACGACTTTTACTACCAGGTAGAAGAAACCGCCACGCTTCTACTATCATGCTTTCTCTTTGCTTATAGTGAAGTCCCTCCAGCAGGGGTTACAGAATGTCAGATCATGAAAGATCACACTTGAAGGAAGAGGTCAAGAAGATGCTTGATCTTGGGGTTATTGAGCCATCTACAAGTCCATGGGCTAGTCCAGTTGTACTAGTGCCAAAAGCAGGAACCAAACAGTTCAGATTCTGTGTGGACTATAGAGCTCTTAATGCAGTCACCATGACTGATGCCCATCCGTTACCCAGGACAGATGAGCTGGTGGACAAACTTGGTTCAGCCAAGTTCCTCAGTAAATTTGACCTGACCTCAGACTATTGACAAATAGGTCTGACAGACCATGCCAAGGAGAAAACTGCATTTACCACCCCCATGAGGCCTCTACCAGTTTAAGGTTATGTCTTTTGGACTCAAAATACACCTACTACATTTCAGAGGATGGTAAATCAAGTTCTGAATGGGTTAGAGGACTTCTGCATGACATACATGGATGACATTACAGTGTTCAGCCCCACTTGGGAAGAGCATCTTCACCCCTAGGGTATGTTTTCAGGCTCGAGAACATGTCTATCTGACCATAAAGGCTAGTTAATGTCAACTTGGTCAGAGTAAAGTGGTCTACCTTGGACATGAGGTAGGAGGAGGTGAAACAAGCTCATTGCCTAGTGAACTACAAGCTGTATAAAACTGGGCCACCCCTGCTACTGAGACCCAAGTTAGAGCCTTCTTTGGTTTCACTGGCTACTATAGGAACTTCATAGAGAACTACAGGACCATAGCTTCTCCCTTGAATTTGATCTCCTCACCCAAATTCCCCAAGAAGCTCAGGTAGAACGAGGAGTGTACTAAGGCTTTTTCAGGATTCAAGAAAGCCCTTTATCAAGTACCAGTCGTGACAGCTCCTGAATACAACCGATCCTTCATTGTACAGACAGATGCTTCTAACACAGGGAGGGGTGCAGTTTTGAGAAAGGCAGGAACACCCTACCTGTGTCAACACAGAATCTGCATTGCTAGAACAGGACAGAAGCAAGCTTGATCACTCTTCTTCTAACCTAAGGTACTGTTCTGACTTGTGGTACTTACCTAATTTTCTGTAGCTTTGCTCTTCTCAGTTGAAACTTGCAGTAGCTGCCTTTCTAGAGTTCATTTCAGCTCTAACGTTTACAAGTCTAACAGCTTGTGTCCCTACATTGATTTGTCTTAAAACTCTTTAACTTTGTGCAAGACATTTACTATCTAGGAAGTGTCCCAGCTCCATAGACTTTAATCTGATTGACTTTTGCTTTGCTGGCTCCCTGCAGACTCTTTTATTCCTTTTCACTTTGATTCGTACTGTCCCTCATAGGTGATGCATTGGTTGTAAACTACTATTGCTGGGAAAGCTTTTTATCTAGACTTAATTGGAAGATTTAAAGTGCTCACATACTCTAAGAACCTGTTTAACCTTTTTTCTTTCTCTAACCTTTCCTTTCTACAAAACCTCAGAATCCAAAAGTGTACACATGATATATACATGCCATTACTGTCCTAGTTAGTAAAGTTACCTCAGTGTGTAGCAAGTGTGTATGACACATATCTAAAGAGTATCTACTTGCTTTATGGTGATTCTGAGAAAGTACTTTGAAGTGTATTTGACTTCTGCATATATTGCCCTTTTTAAAGAATGCTTATTTAAAAACTATTGTTAAATAAATAAATAATTGTGCATTCCAAAAACCTTGAGGACAAGTGTCAATTGGATACTTCTATTTGTGGATTTAATTGCTACAGATCTACAGCTCACATTTACAACTTTACCACTCTTGAAATAAGCCTGGCTGCTCAGTCACACTACCAACGTGTGTAGTACAGGCCTATACCAATAGGTGGGTTACCTAATACCAAGAGGACAAGTGTTGTGTAGTCTCCCACAGGGTTACTACATCAATTATTGCCTAACACCTGTTCAACGTCAGGACCGAATTGACGTGCTTACAATACAGGACAGAGTTTTCATCATCCTGCACCAGCAGCTTGGCCATTGTTTCTCTGTACTTGGCTAAAGTCGTTGAATCCCGTACACATAACCAGTACAAAATGGTCTGTTGTTTAGAGAAAGTTAATGCTATAGAGACAGAGTGTCACACTTCAGTGTCTACCTGAGGACTGTGCATCCTCTATTATTAAGATCTCCTATTTGGTTATCGTGACTGAGGGCCCGAATAACAAAAAAAAGAAAGAAAAAATTAAGAAAAAAAAATCTCTTTCGGGTCAGAATAGGAATGCTTCCCTGAAGTTTCTATGATCTATTAAAGCCCAGACCGAGTTTTTATGCAGAAGAGCAGGCTCCCTTTAGTCTGTTGGAGAAAGATCAAAAGGTTTGAGCCTTTACCTAATAGGGAGGTAGGTGAAGCATCATCTAATAAATGCCACACTAAAGGTGCTAAAATAGCCAAGCTTGATAATCCTAGATTTGGCTAATCTCTCAATGCTCTCAATTTATTCAGTGGATAATGCAGAGCTCGGGAGTGATCTTACCTCAGATGTGGTGATCTAGTGGTTCTGGGTGCAAGTTCTTTGGCAGCCGTGAGAGTACAGACACTGGACATTGGCCCAGCAATTTTAGCAAGGGCTCACATGGGTGTGCTGTTGAAACCATCTGACCCTTATTTCTGCCCAACTATTTTGACAACTCAAACTGGCTTGGAGGCTTCTACCGTCTTTGCTACCTTTGTAGACCAGAGGCAAAGAGCTATGGAGCAGGATGTCCCCTTTAGCCAGCCTATCCAGCCTTTTTTTGCCCCTTAAGGCTCAATTGGGCCATTGCCCTTTACGCTCCCAGTAAAAGGGGAAGCTGGGGAATCTGTGTAGATTTGAAATCTATAGGGCCCAGTCTAACTGCGGGGGAGGAGCTGGTTTACCTTTCACTTAGACGTACGTTTAAGAAAAATGAGTTATACCCGTTGAACCACCAATATATCCTGGCACTGTTTAGAAAAATTCCATCATTACAGTAATTGTCATCAAGGGACATTGCCATAATATTTTTCGGTGACTTTAGTCATGTGGATAGGGATACAGTGGGCTTTTATTCACATCTGATTAAAAAAACTGGTCTTGGCTGAGTCACAGTGCTTGAGTAATATGGATCACCTGCTCTCTGAAGATTGTGAAGAATCATGACCAGATGCTCAAAGGTCTACGTATGCATAGCGTAGACCCCAAACGTATTTCTCGTAAACCCCTGCTGATCAAATTTAAAGTTGGTATCACTGGTAGCACTGCTGTAGGGTCGGTGTCTGAGGATAAGTGTGTAGTGTCGTATGATTGGGCACAATCGATAGACTCCCTTCAAGAGCATAAAAGAGGTTCTAGTGGGATTGAATTTAAAACAAGTTTCAGGCTGCTTTCCTGGAACACTTGTGGGTTCTACCATCTTTGATGCAGTGATGATATCTGGCAGAGGGTTGATTTGGTTTGTCTGCAAGAAACCTTTATGCTAGATACCTCTGTTCTGGATGGGTTTGTAGTCCTACATGAGATGCCACAAAAAATGAAAAAAGGCAGGCCCTTTGGTGGTTTACTTAGTGCCTGGCGGGTGTCTCTGGGGTACAAGGTGGAACAACTTCCTCTGGGGTGCAGTGACATCTTAGGTATGAGGATTACCTGGTGGGACTGTATAGATGCTGTTTGGAAATGGCTGATTGTGTTAAATGTTTATTACAACCCAGTCTCAACATGTTTGGTTGATTTCTTGTCATAAATTGCCAAATTCATTGAAGCCTACTGTGCATTGAACAAAGAGGGAATTGTTATATTGTGCAACTTCCACTCAGAATGTTTGGATCCTACTTGGTATAATGTAGGAATTGCTCAGCAATGTTCCCAGACTGCCAGACACAGGGGAATACTAATATGCTTCTTGTTTGATAAATGTGATTAAAAATCCTTGAACGGCAACATTGAGGGGGATATTCCACCCAATTATACCTGGTCAAGTGGCACCCATAATTCGACACTGGACTACGTATTTGCTTCGGAGCCCATAGTAGCTAGTTTTCTGGCTTTGGAGGTAATACGTAGTAACAGGAGTGACCATTCACAGATCTCTAGAGTATCAGTAGGGATTAAATGACTGGGATCTGTGACAAAACCTCTAGATCCCATCGAAGAGAGGCTGACTGATCATGAAATTCTGTGGCATCCTAGAGTTACTAATCATGTTAATGTTAGGGTGAAAAGCGTTTAATGGAGGGATTCTTTGCTGACATGCCTCTGGACATCTTTGGCACACATTTTCAGAACATATTGCTTGATCTAATACCTCCAAGAATGTTAACCCTAAAGTCTAATTGCCTAGACCCCATGCCCACATTTAATAAAGATGTGAGTTAAAGAAAAAGACAACTAAGACAGGAGATTAGGAAAGCTAGCAAATTGGGGTCCGCTGCATTTCTTATAATAAAGAAACTAAATCAAACTTACAGAAATTGGCTAAAAAACATATAGGTACTTGTTATATACTTAGGATGCTGAGAGTATGTTGACAGCTCTAAAGGCAAGAGATCGTTACCTTTTTTGGAGACTTATTCACGGTCAATTTGCCTTCCTTACAAGCTCAGCCAATTTCAGGGGCGACATGGGAAGCCTTCTTTAACAACTTGTGTGGGACTGACCTTGCAGTTATAGATTGCGTCCTGAGGATAGTGTGGTGGTAGTGACTCACTGTCTTTGGGAGGACCAGGCAATTGACATTGAATGGATGCTGTGGCCTATTAAGAGGGTGAAAAAATCAAATGACCCAGGCCCGATGGGTTATCTAATCTCACTTTAATATTAGCTCCACAGATATGGGACGGAAGTTATGTTGTCCTTATTCTGTAACATTTTGGTGAGTCATCAGTTCCCTCCTACTTTGAGGAAACTGATAGTTTTGGTGATTTTCCAAAATGTAGATAGAGCATATCAGGCAAGCTACCACCCTATTTCCCTTTTGGATGCCTCGTACAAGATCTTCTCGAGATTTCTATTGCGAGCCCTAGAACGTTGGGTGGAGAGCTCTGATAAACTGGATGTAAACCAATCTGGTTTTATAAAGGGCATGAGTACTGCACTTAATTGCTTCCTTATTCAGATGCTGTCTAAACAAGGGCAGCATCCAAAGCAAACTTTATACACAGCATTCTTGGACATTACCAAAGCATTTGATTGCATAGATGGCCGGCGTCTTTGGAAGATACTAAGGGAGTGGGGCTGCCCTGAATACTATCCTGGAGCAGCTTCATGTAGACATTCACATGACGTTAGGTTTGATCAAAGGTGTAACTTCACTGAGTGGATCGGTGTGGCATGTGGTCTGCGGCAGGGCTGTGTATTAGCACCTTTCTTATGTATTTATTTATTTATGTATTTATTTATTTATTTATTCTTTTTTATTGTATTTGGTTCACCAAAAGAAAAGAAAAATGTTCATTTCATTAGAACCTTTACAAATTATTTAACAACTAATAACATTTAACATTCCTAAAGATGGGGAAAGTAGACAAAATAAAAATATATAAAAAATAGTTAATACCCATTTACACACATTGATTTTAATAAAATAAGTCCATTCTCCCCATTTCTTGAAACTCGACGTGGGCTAATTACCCCCATCTCCTTTAGTCTGCAAATTAATTTCCGAACATTAGTACCCGGCGAGAGACAATCAGAATGCAACAAGCATTCTGATTGGCTCTCGCCGGGTCATTACCTGGCCGAGAATCCTTCGATTTTCGGCCGGGATTCCAGCCGCCTTGTCCTCAGCGGGGGGCGTGGCAGACCCTCAGCCAATGAGGAGGCTCGAAGCGGAGACAGTGGTATGTTTTTTTTTGTTTTTTTTTCTTCCTCCCCACCCCCTCCCGACACCACTTACCTTCTTTTTTCTTCTGGGCTTGGAAGCGAACGCGCTGGGAAAACTTCTGTTTCAGCGCGTCCGCTCCAGATGGCCGCCATGGAAAGGGAAAACGGACTACGTTTTCCCTTTCCATGGCGGTGGCCATTTTTTTGCCTTTTTTTTTTTTCTGTTCCGAAACGTGTTTCGGAACAGAAAAAAAAGCAATTAGTACCCCGGTGTAACGGGCCGGGGTACTAATGGCAATAAGCCACTCGGTGGCGGGCCAATACCGCCCGAGGTAATGCCCCCAGGGCACCGTTAAGGCCCTAGCTGCGCTCGGGCCTATAACTCGCCCCGGGGGCATTACCCGGGGCGGTATTGGCCCACCACCGAGTGGCTTATTGCCACAATAAAGGATGCATTTGACCTTCCCCTTTTCCGAACATTCCACAATAGAATTATCATGATCTGATATTCCTTAATATAGGTCAAGCTACCTCCCAACCCCTCAGCCCTTAACCAAGTAATTTCCCAACATAGTTAATTTAACAGGTTCAGATTTCCCAATATTTCAACCACTGTTGCTGTTAGCTGGATTTCTTGGCCTGCAATCAATCTTTCCCAAAGATGCTCCGAGACAAGACCCACCTCCTTATATGTAAATCTTCTTAATTTCGCTAGCCTCAAGGGCCAAGTCCCTTCACACTCCATTAGGATATGTCAAAGTGATTGGAGTCTTGGATCGGAGCATACTTTACATAGTTTGACCGCAAGATCTTCCTGCTTTCTTATTGCCAAGACCTCCCCAGTGGGGACCAAGTTCAATCTCACCCTTAAAAAATGTGATCTTATTCTGGGGTCGGGATATTTTACTAAATAATGTGGCAAATGGCCTGTTTTTTTCTTTTTTCTGCCGTCTTAAACGCACTGCATGGCTTGGAGCTTCTCACCAAAGAGATTGTTTTGATCCAGTCTAACCGTTCCAAGTCCCATTTTACATTGAGAGGGTTGGTTATCAGAGTTTCAAGATCTGCATTTACTCTGTCCAGTATGTTTTTTACTTTTAAATCCAGCCCTCTCAAGATTCTAGATGTTGCGCCTTTCAAATGACCTCTGACATTTTCATACAGGGAGTCTGGTTTAGGACACATTGGGCCTCATTACGACCCAGGCGCTAATGGGTTAACGGCGTCGTAAAAGGCTGCGGCGCCGTTAACCTATTAGCGCCTAATTACGAGGTCCCTTTGCAGGACCCGATCTTAACGGCTGGTGTAGACCAGCCGTTAAAGTAGGGACCCGCAAAGGGACCTTGGTGCTAATTACGGTGCCGCAATTTGCGGCACCGTACTTAGCGCCTTCCCCATTCCCATTGAGCCCTATGGGGCAAAAATGGGAATGGGGAAGGGCCATGGAAGAAGGGGGAATTACCGCCCCACCAACCTTGTAATGGGGTGGTAATTCTCCCTTTCCCCATGGCGGAGTCGTTAACTTACCAGCATCGACGCTGGTGCTAATAGCACCATGGTCTTCCGCCAGGGCCGTAATGAGGCCCATTATCTCTCTGTGCAATGCAATTAATTTCCATTCTGCACTGCATTCTAAAGAAACAACCCAGGTTTACTCATAGGTAGGTTAAGAGAGACTTTCCAAATTCTACCTTCTATTCTGGCCCAATTTGCACTCCAGAGTGAGGGTTTCGCTTCTAAGCTATACAAGATAACAGGAATTATTTTCGCTACATAATATTTGATCACTGGCAAGATAGAGAATTTGCAATATTTGGCTTTGATTATTTTCATTTGGGGGATCAGTTCATAGGCCTTGGAAAGGATATCATATTCCTGATTTCTCGGGCTGGCATAGATCTTTTAGCCTAAATAGATTAGCTCATCCACTCATGGTATAGGCTGCCCATTCAAGGACCAGTTATCAAAGCTGATTTTCTTTCTTGGGTGTTTAAACACAAGAAACTTTGATTTTGACGGGTTTATTAGTAGTCCGTTTTTCTTGGCATAGTTACCCAATTTGGTCAGAAGTCTTTGAAGGCCTATGGCCGTTCGGTCCACAAGGATTATGTCGTCTGCATAAGCCAGCCAGAAGATCTTAGTCTCATTAAAGACTGGGCTGGCCAACGTGGACGGTTCAAGATCTTGCCCCAAGTCGGACAGAAAGAGATTGAAGAATAAAGGGGCTCCCAAGCACCCCTGCCTTACTCCTCTCTCTACATTCACTTCATTTGACAGATGTCCCTTGTTATCTAGCCTTACCCTTACTGTATTGTCCCTATGCAGCTCCATGAACATAGCCAATAGAGATTCTGGGACACCCTTCAGTTTGAGTTTTGCCCACAGCAAACCTCTGCTAATCTAGTCAAATGCCTTTGAAAGGTCAATCCACGCCCGATACAAGGGTAGACCACCTTTCTCAGCGAAGAACTCGCTCACTAGGCTTAAGATTAACCAATTTAACGATGTGGAAAGGCCCTTTCTAAACCCTGTTTGAAATCGGGGCAGGGCCCCCACACTATCGACCCACTTTCTAAGCTCCTTGACTATCAGTCTCATAAAGATCTTGCTTTCAATATCCAAAAGCGCAATCGGTCGATAACTAGCGGGGTTGGTCCTGCCCCCCCCTTAAAGAGTGGGATGATCAACACTTTTTCCAGGATGATGGGAAGTGTGTTGTGGACAAAATTTCCCCAAATAGATTCCTCAAAAAACCCACCCAGAACTCTGGTGCATTTTTAAGAACTTGATACGATAGCCTGCTAGGACCGGCAGCCCTAGACAGCGAAGAGCATCTGATTATCTCTGCAATTTCTACCTCTACCAAGGTCAGGGACCATTTGACCTCCAGCTTCAATGGCTCCCCTTCCTCGCTTGTTTTCTGAAAGATAGCTGATAAATGTTCAACCCACTTGGCTTCTGGGACCAGGTTACACAGGGTGCTATTTGATTGTTGGTCCAATTGCCCCATTACTGACCAAAACCCTCACGTGTTAGCTTCAGCCACAAGCTTCAACATCTGTTCGCCATATTTATGTAGTCTGGCCATTCTTTGATTTTTTGACCAATGCCGATACTTACTCCTAATACCAATGGCTTCCCTTATGAAACTATCATGTGCCAAATTCTGTTTTTTAAGACTCTGAAGAGTCCTTCTCATTTCCCTCTTCCTGAACATAGTTTCCTCATCAAACTCATGCAGATGATGCTGTTTGACTCATAAATATGGATTTCGGGTGGCAAGGTTGACCAGATAAAGCGAATATAATTGTCTGGGTGACAATGATCTATCAGGGAGGAGTTTGGTAACATCTTCAGTGCTTTATTTAGTTTTTCCCCTCCTTGCCCATACTTGGCTAATCTGACTCCCCCCCCCTTCCCTCCAGATCTTGCTTATGAAGCCACTGCTGATGACCCTGCATCTCTGGAAAGGATAGCTCCAACCTGGCATGGTCACTACACCCCTTGTGATTTACTAGCAACGCTGAGGTTCTTGAGAAGAGGCTCGCACTGACGAAAATATAATCTAGTATAGATGTTGACTCGCCTCATCTCCAAGTCACGCTAGCACCTTTTTCCCCCGCTGAATTCCCATTTAGCATTTCCAGACCCCATGAGCTCATGAAAGCTAACTATTTCTGCCCACTCTCGGTTGTTATTTTAACCCTTTCACTCTCCTTGGGGTTTACACTCTCAATACATATGGAATTAAAATCCCCTGCCACGATAATATTAGCCTTACCCAAGTCTGATTTCACTGTTGACAATACACCTCCCAACATATCCAAAAATGTATCGAGAGTAGAAGACGCAGGGTTCCAATAAACATTTACCACCACAACCCTTGGATCTTGAATATCGAAATTAAGTTTAATTTCGGTGGCCAAAATGCCAATTTTATCCCTGAAGATCACCTTAGCATTCCTCACTGAGCTGTTTTTCAGAGCTATAAAAAGCCTGCCATCCAGTCTACCCTGTGGTTTTTGACTTGCAGGTAAGCACAAAATGGTGAAGCCTTCGATTTCTATTGCATTCACCATCCACGTTTCTTGAAATATCAAAATATCCATCTTGCCCCAGAGGGAATCTTTAACTTTTTTGGCTCTGAAGGTGCTGGAACCCTGCATATTCCAACTCACTAAATGTTGGGCTGACAAACTAAAGTCATCTTGACCTCAGCCCCATACTCGTCAAAACTTGGGCCAAGATTTCGGTGAGGGCCGCCAAGACATTTTCTTCCTTCTTGGTTTCTACCATGTCTCTACTGTCCTCTTTTCTTTGGGGCCCAAGGCTTCTTTCTTGCTTCTGTGAGTTTATCTGAGCGGGCCCTTGCCCTTTAAAAGACTAATTCGAGTCAATCTCACAACCATCTCTCACAACTCTTAAACCTTTTTCTTCTAGCGCCCCCGCAGCTTTTAAAATTGCATCATAGGCCCTAGGGGAGCTCAGCCACAGTTTTAACATATTCTATATCCCCTCAGGCAAAAAGGTACAAGCTCTTTATTTTCTTAAACTCCTCTAGAATGGTGTTTCTGCTTAAGGATTTATAATGATTGTTCTTTCGTGTAGATTTTAACCACAGCCTAGGGGCTTCAAAACTAGTTCGCTCATCCTCTTATGGAGGGCTATGTGCCAATTACCTATCCCCTTGAAGTATTTATCCATTTTCAAGTTGAATGAACTCTTCAATTTTCCTGCGCCGTTCCATCTGCCCTGAATATGCATAGGTTTCCCACCAGCCTTTTCAGATGCAACCTCAATGAGGATGGTTGGTTCACTTATAGTCGATGGACTCCCTACTTTCTTTGCTGGAGTGAGGAAAATTGGTGCTATTTTTAGCTTAGCTCCTCTTACGTCCGTATCCGCACTCTTAACCATCAATCTTCTCTTAGATGTCTTGCTTTGTGTAGAAATGGGAGCCAGTTTTAGTTTTGGGATGAAGGAGACCCCTATTTTTGATTCCGTGCGTTTTGGCCTGGGCTAGAAGGGAGCTCTGTCTGCAACCCCACGCTTACTCTCAAGATCACGAGGTCACTTCCCATTGTTCTTTCTTGTGGTGCCTTCTCTTTTAGTTGTGCTCTATTTGACATCAACAGAGAATTTGTTTGGGACCCCAACTCATTTGTTGGTTTAACAGATCCTTTGTTGTGGATAACTTCTTTTGCCATTTCTAGCTGAGTATCAATGTTTGTTGTGTTGATGTTGTTCACAAAGCTTAGGATTCCCACATTTTTAACTTTTCCGTTTTTTTTTATTTTTAGTTTTTTTTTCCTTATTATTCTTAGTTTTTTTCTGGGTGCTTTGTTGTCCTTTTTTCGCCCCTTCTTTTCTTTTCATTCTCCTCCTCCTCTTGGTGTTCTGGTTACTTGCGACGATCCATTCTGAATCGCTGTCGGCCCCCATATCCCCAGATACTTCCTGGCCTTCACTGCTTTCACTTCTTTCCCCAGAGTTCAGTACTTGAGCCTCCACCACCTGGGCCAGTCTCAGTTGATTCCGACAATGGAGTATCGTGAATGCTGGCGGAACCTGCAGAATCACTAGATACTTGCTCCTGTGCACTGGGCTTCTGGAACTTGGACTGGTGTAAATCACAGATTTGGGCTCAGGACGAGGCATCCTCCTTTCTGTTTGCCAGGGAAAGTCTCTGTATAGAGGCAATATCTAGCCCCTGCTTAGCCACTTCAATTCGAATGTCATTTAGCATAGGGGTGATAGAAGAGATGATTGTGTTCTTTAACCCCACCAACAAGGAATCGCATTTGGCTACTTCATCCGTTAGTTCAAGGAGGATTCCAGATTGACTTTGGACTTCTCCTTTTAACAGTTCGAACACTGTCACCAATGAGTTAAGCACAAAGCTTAGCGCCTTTAAGGTTGAGTTGTCTCCCTGGTCATTTGACTGATTCACCTTCTCTCCATCAGGAGTGAGATTCTCCAAAGCCAAACCCCTATTTTCCTGTAAGTGGTTGGTGTGAGTCTCCAACTCCTCTTCCTCATTTTCAAGTATCGTAGGAACTCCCCGCTTAGGGGCATTAATATGACTTGAACAGTCGATCCTCTCACTTACATCCTCTGCTCTTAAGATTGGCGAGCCCCAGCTCCCTTCTCTTAAGTTGACCACATAATTTGAACTTTTAGGTCTCTTTTTACAGAAATATTCTTTGATCTTCCTTTGAATATTTTTTTCTGTAACTGTATATTCCAAACCTCGTCTCCACTGGTTAACAATAACTGTCTGACCAGTCTAAATATCTTGTTTTTCAGTCTCTTTCTGCGGGGTTACGTGCACCAATGCTATTCTATACACTGGGTATTTAGTTTGGTTTATTCTTTGGTCTCCACTATGCATGGATTCCAAGGTTGTAGAACTCACCATTGCAGCAGTATAGGAGCCGTTCCAGTCTGCCCCATTTGCAGAGTCGAGGACAGCTGTATTCCTCAGCTTCATTATGTTAATAACCAGCCGATTAAATTGAAAGGGCTAATAGAGTGGCTGGTAAATTGGATATCTGGGCTTGGTAAGAAACCCCTCACACCTTTTTTGCCACAAACTCATCACAAGGTTAGTTTATGTGACACCCAGCCACACACCGCCCTTTTCCGCAGGCTTCACGGTAGGACCTACACTCACAGTGCGTGCGCTGCCCATGCGCTGCCCGCCAACCGTACTGACAGAGTGAGTGCAGCCTTGAAAGTCCACCTGGGTGAAAGAAAATGCCCACTGACCTTACCTAAGTGGTCAATGACACTCTTGGCACCCTGGGCGAACGGTAGCACTGAACCCCAACAGTATACTTTGTTATACTATATTAGAAGGATTCCTCTTAACCACCTTTCAACCACCTTACAACCACTCAGGGTGGTCGCAGTATCTGGGCAAGAGCAGCTAGAGCAGCTAGAAAAACGGACAAACAGGGAGAAACAAGGAGGGCGCTCTTGGGGGCTCTGTGTTCTATGTTCACAACACAACACATACATCAAAGGCTACCAGCATCAGGCGACCCCCTCCATCCACTCCACGGCTCATCCAACACGGCTCTCTCCCGCAACGTGATCCTCCTCCTCCTCTCCCTCCTCACCAAAACCTCTTAGCAGACGTGAGGCGTGGGCCATGGGGCTTGCGGCTCGTGGACGTTTGCGGCTCATAGGGCTTGCGGACACCAGGCTGGGCGAGGCAGAACCAAACAGGACCAACCCGCAGGAACAAAACCGGCACCCGGCACACTCGCTGCTCACTGCTCGCAGTAGAATGGAGGGCTGGAGGAGCTGGAGGACTAGAGGAAAGGACCTCTCAGGACGTACAGGGACAGTCAAGCCGCACCGTAATCTCTCTCAGTCTCAGCTTTCCTATTTAATTTTTACATCATTTGAATAGGCGGAGAAATGGCTTCTATCATTGCTAATCTGCCCTAAAGGGGGCCACTAAACTCCAATATCTTCTATATGCAGATGACATGGCACTCTTAGATTACAGTGCAGTGGGCCTCCAAAGATCACTGACTATGTGGGCTGAACATCTCAAGGACCTTGGCTTACATATTAACGTCCCCAAATCCAAGGTTTTGATTATGAATAGGTGTAAACCACTGTCTGGGAGAACGCATTTTGGTTGGTATATGGATGGCCAAATAATGCAGGTGGTGTCTCAATTTAAATATTTGGGGATAATGTTCAAAGACAAGTCCTCAGTGGGCTCGGCTAACCAGGCTTTGGAATTAAAAGCTATCTCAGCGGCATCCCAACTTTGTTGATGAAAAGTACTTGCAAACACCAGTGAGTTAGATGTATAAACAAATATTGGTCCCTAGGTTAATCTATGGGGCTGAGGTAGGGGAGGAGAACATGCAGTGGTCGAAAGTAGAGGCAATAATCTGGAAGCATGTGCTCTCACTCCCTATGTATATCCCTTTAGCAGTGTTGCAGCATATCTTGGGTTTGGTCCCTTTAGAGGCCATGATCTTTTGGCATAGAGTACAGTTACTAAGAAGTATTTTATTTCCTGTTCAGGGTACTTTACTTGAACACTTCAACACTGCTGTAGTAGGAGGTGACTGTGCAATACTAACTGAGTGGATCAATGCTTCTCTTAAAATCTTGGAACATAATGATGTATCCCTGGGAGATTTGGAATACACTCTGTTGAAGGTCAAAAAGAAAATCTAACAAAATGATTGAATAGCTAATAGATCCTGCTTAGAAACATATAACATGTTTGAACATTTTCTGTGTGATATAAAACCCTTCAATTTGCTCCAGAAACTGCCTCACTAGGCATCCCGCAAAGACATTTTGGGATTTCTGGCTATCCTTGAAACTAAATCTTTTTCTTACAAAGTATGTAATGGGGGCGCGTAACAAGGTATCTTAAGAGGACACTCTTGCCGCTCTTGTATGATGTCAAAGGAACCTGTAAAACATGGCATTATTGACTGCACTACACTTTCTGCTTTTCACAAAGCAATGGTTGAATTGTATTTTAGAAATAGGCCTCTGTTTTCTTTGGATCATCTGTGGTTGACCTTGCTTTCAAAATCTAGTGAGCAACTTGTGATTGCGGTGATTAATTGTGTAAGAGATCTATTTTTAGAGAATATTTTATGATGGTAGCGTGAACTTTGAAAAGTTCTGTGATCCTGTTTTAATGGTTGTTTTAGTGTATAATTCCTGTATGAAATTGTATTTTTTTAAATGTTTTTGGAATGCAGATGAATGTGTGTAAAGTTGTACTGGATAAGCTATGTCACACAATAAATAAATAAATAAATAAATAAATAAATAAATAACATTTGGCCCATTGTCTTTACTCTTAGGGAGTGTTTTGAGGAAGACAAAAAGGCCATTAGAAAAAATCTGAAATTGGGGCAGGAAATAATCAATCTGTATGCCTAACAGGCTGATATAGATGTTAAACATTCTGGTTGAACATATATAGGCATGGGGGAATGCTACTAGCCCACTAGTAGCTACTAGTCCACTGACTAATGTTGGAGGTGAAGTTGCAAAGTTGTACCTGTCAGGTACTCTTCTAGGGGTAGTTGCTACTCATTCTGATATCAGTGCCATCTAACCCAATGATGTCATGGAGATTTTAGATGTGTTGATCATGATTAACGTTTATGAACGGAGCTGGAAAGACTAATAGAATTAACAGAACATGAATATACAAAGTGTCTAGGATATTTACCATCAATAATAAGTGATGGGTGTCAGTGCTTTTGGACAGCTAGCAGCCACACTGCTTTTCATTTAAAAGACAGTGAATCTCACCATGTGGCATGAGTTGAGTAGCTGGGGGATTTTTTCAGGATGATTTCCAGGAAAGGGATGATTGATGTTGTGGTTATATGTGCATGCCGGTTCCCAATTTGAAAGGAACAGCCATGATGCTGGTAGCAAGACAGACATTGCAGAGTTTGGTGAACAATTTAGCAAGAATACACATTTCTCTTTGAGAATTGAGGCAGCGCATGGGTAGCAATGTCCAGCTGAGGCTGTGAGGTTTTTGTTAATAGAAATAATGTGGTCAGCGATTTCAGGAATTGATAAAGGCATAGGTTGTAAGAGTGTAATGAAGAGGTAGTATAGAAGAACAGAGTAGCTGCTCTGTTTGTTTTGTCTTCTCAGGAGAAACACAAGGTCACCGACAGCTGAAGCCGAAGCCGAAGATGATGGACAGACCAAGAGTGGGGAATATGATAGGTGGGGCTGCGAGGGAAATTAAAAAGAAAGTGTCATTGTATTAATGGCTACTCTGATGTCTAGGTGTCTCAACCAATGAGCAATGAGGCACATTGTCTGAGCAAAGGCTTCAGTAATTGTGTTTTGAGATTGGTCAGGCTACTTGTTTAAGTCATCCTTAATAAGTATTCAGTTTGCATTGGTTTGCAATTTGGTAATTGGATCAGCCCCCTGGAAGGAGAAAGGATTTTGAGCATGTGGGACCACGGGTGATGAGGATTGTAAGGGCAGTGTTAGGGTTAATGAGGAAATTTCCAACCATATTGTCAAAGAGACATGAAGGATCCACATAAAGAGTTTCAATGTTGATCATGCAGCCAGGTTTCAGTACGATCTATTTATGTGGATTGTTAAACTGTAAGAACAGGAGCTTACAAGGTAAGTCAATACACCATGTGTTGGAGGACGTTGCAGGACTTTGAAGCGTATGGTGATCACCATGCTGGCATGTGAGTGCTTATTGGTCTTTGTTTTCCCCTTTTGCCTGCTTGTGTGTTTTGAACGTCCCCATGTCATCTGCTTTTACACAATTCTTTTTTTTTGGCAAAACTTCTTAAACCCCTTAAAAGTGTTCCCTCTGTCTTCCATTGTTCCTTTTGCCATTTGAGTCAATGCCAATAACTTTTACTTAAACATATCAAAACACGTTTCCCTTTTGGATTCCTAGATCAATTTGGCTGTCTGTTTGTCACAATAGGCCTTGTGAAAATTGCCCCATTTGTTTCAAATACTTAATCTTTAACACCAAAAGGAAAAAACATTTAAACATTTTTCATTGTTCTATTACCACTTGAAAATGAAACCTAAATAACCATCACATTTGTCATCTTTTAGTCACCTGCATGTCTGTGTATGAGGACTTTTGGGAATCTCCTCTCCCCTTCCTCTTCCTTTCCCTCTTCTTCTCTCGGCCCCCCTTTGGCCAACTCTTCTGCTCCTCTACCTTTCTCCTCTTTCTCTCTGACCTCACCTTACGAGGTTTCTAGACAAGTCCGATCTATGAAAGTGTTGTCCACTGCTCATCCAGAACCATCAAGGACCAAATTGACACCTCTCTTTAGCCTTGGCTGATTTCTATAATCACTTGTTCGCCACTGGAACCTTCCCCTCTCTCCTTAAGCATTCTCTTGTGCACCGGCACATCACGAAGCCACCTGCTAATGTTACCTGTCCGGCAAACTATTGCTGATTTCTACCTTTCCTGGGCAAACTCCTGGAAAAGCAGTCCATCTCCTAGCTTACTCTCCACACTGAATCTGTTGGTTGTCTCCCTGACCATATGTCTGGCTTCAGAGCTGCCAGAGGCACGGAAACTGCTCTCCTGAACACACGTGAAGATCTGCTCTCAAACCTTGATTCCAGCATTCCTTCTGTCCTCATCCTCCTGGATCTTTTTTCTGCCTGTGACACAGTAAACCCCGCCATTCTAATCAATCGACTCCATGAGAACCTGGTAATCACAGATCAGGCCCTGGTTTTGTTGTTGACACCTTTCTCTCCACCTGTGGCATTACCCCTGACCTCCACTCTCTTGAACTGGTTTTTCAACCTCTACTTGGCCCCTTTGTTCCACTTGATCTCTACCTTCTCCTATAACTTCTAGTGTTATGCTGATGACACTCAGCTCTACTTTAGGCTCCACTCAGCCTCCTCTCTTCCCTCACTCATTCCTGACTTTCTATCTGCAATTCACGACTGATGCACCTCCAAGGGCCTTAATACCCGTAAAATGGAGATCATTCTCATTGGGACTCCTGATCCCGCTTTCCCTATCTCACTCTGGTTGCCCTCGTTGGGCCCTCTTTCTTCACCTTCCTGTGGGGCAAAAAGCGTTGGTGTCATCTTCGACTCCACTCTCTCTTTCCTCCTCACATCTCGGAAGTCAAGAAGTCCCACTACTAGCTGCAACTCTGCAAAGGTACTCTTCCCTTTCTCACCTTCCCCCAGAAGCTCACTGTCTCCACAGCCCTGGTTCTCTCTTGGATGAACTGCTGCAACGGCCTCTTTCTCAATGTGTCTTCCGCTATTCTCCACCCTCTGACAACTAATCCAGAACAGGACTGTGAGACATATCCTTGGCCTCAAGACCAGGGACCATATCTCTCCAACCCTGAAATCTCTCCACTGGTTCCTGGTGGCTGCAAGGATCAAGTTCAAGACCATTTGCATTGTCCACAAAGCTTTATTTGGCTGGGTCCCACACTACGTCCAATGCTTTCTTCCTAAATACCTGCCTCCTTGTGCCCTTCACTCAGCCACCTCCAACTCTCTAAGGGTCAGACGCTTCTCCAGGCAGAGAGTGTGTGGTAGATCTCTCTCTGCCGAAGGTGACTCCCTCTGGTATGGCCTCCCTGCCCTTCTCAAACTTGAGACAGACTACCTGAAGTTCTGAAAGCTGCTCAAAACTTTCCCCTCCTCCTCTGCTTTCTCTCTCTCCCTCCCCTGCTGACCTACCTGACCTACCTGTCTGCCATTCCGACTGGTTGCTTGGCTACCCTCAGAGTCTCACTGGGTACAAGGCTTTCCCTTGATCGGTGACACCCCTGCACTGCCTCGGTGCCTTCCACGCACATAGGGACTGTAATCTTTAACCTCTACAGCCCTCTTGCCTACTTTGCACTTACCCAGAGCTGCACTGCCGTGTGCTGCACTTACTCAGAGCATTCCTGCACTGCTGTTCCCCGTCCTTCTCCCTGGCCCTTCTCCTCCCCTGCCCCCCCGTTCACCTTGCACTTCGTTCTCACACTTGTACGATCTGAATGACACAAGGCGTAGTAAGATTGTTGTCTTGTTCTGCATTTGTCTTCCCTCCCTTGTCAGGCTAGAAACACTTGTGTACAGGCGTGTTATACATTACTTATGTCATATATCATATCACTAGTTTGCCTTAGCCAGTTGTTTGTTTCATTCATATTGTTTTGTGAATTACTCCTTTGTAAGACAAAGTGGATTGAAATGATGATTCAGTAAAGAGATTCTAAGGGGAAAGATGAGGTTGACTTCTGATGGATTGAGAATATTGATTGCGAGGTTTGAGTCTCAAAGGATAATGGTGAAGCCAGAGAAGGCATTGTGTGAAGTGCGAGATTCATTGTGTATGGCTACGGAAGGGGGGGGGGGTGCAGGGGTGAGGGAGGGTTTCAAATTGCCTCAGGGGTAGGAGATGGGATAATAGTTAGGGCTGACAAAAATGTAGGGTTTGCCACTGCCACTGGATGAATCATTGAATTGAGAGCTGGTAAAGCACGGCTGGTGCAGGCAGTCCTTGTGCCTATGTTGGTGAATATGGCTGAGGGGATTGAATGTAAATGCTTGGCTTAATTCAGGAGAATGGAATCCTATTTGCACATCCAGTAGTATCCTTGGTGGACAATGCCTTAACCAACTTTGGAGAGGAACTGGTGGTAACACAGGCAGTGGGTTCAGCAGAGGTTTTGAACTACACCGAGCCAGAGCAGGATAGTATGCAGTTGGTGGTGCAGGAAGACATAAAAGAGCAGGCAGTGGAGGAGACACCCTCCCCTCAACATTTATCACAAACAATAGGAAGAGTGTCATGCATCTGTACCAGAGATTGCTCTTGAAAAGGGAGCAATGCAAAGAAAGGTGTGCCTTGTAAACGTGTCAGGTGGAACAAGACACAAGGCCATGACAGTGTCATGGTTCTGGGAGAACTGTAGATGGCAGAAAGGGAGATAGTCAGAGGTAAGGAAGGAACTGTGATAATCTAAATATGCAACACACAACTGAAACAGGGTAAAACAAAGTGCAGTTGCTTCTAGGGGATGCGTACAGTGCACTAGTAATGGGGACATGGCCTGAATAGTCCTGCACACAGGTCTGCTTCCTGTAACCCCTCTTGCACTGCATCTTCCAAGGGTGGGGATTGCAATGTACGCGTGTCCTCAAAGAAGCACACGCCTGTCTGTCACTAGCCCTAACCAATGGTGGTGAAACTAGGGGCGTGAGGGTGCTGCATCACCCCATATATTCTGCATGGCGTTGTCTGCTGACAGCTACAGCCGCCCAAAGCAGTCACATTTTGTGTTTTATTCAGCATTATAACAAAGTGCATATGCCCACTAACGGCCAGATGGCAAGGGGCAGGTGTTTTGTTTTGTTAGCTGCTTTTGCCAGTAAAGAAGATACTTCCGGGGAACTCTTTGATAATGTTAATGTTACCTGCTGCTTGCTGTGAGATTCATCTGAGAGGCCGATTCTGTACTGGAATTTGGATTTTTCGCAATATAACTTGCTGCGACATTTGCTTGTACTTGGTTTGAAAACGCTTGTGGAATACTTGTGAAATACTTCATACGTATTCTGTGTTAGCCTGTTTTCAGTGATTTGCAAACCCTGAGTTGTCAGGCTGAGGCTACATTTCCATCATTGTCATTCTTTGTTAAGAATGCTCCCAATGGAGGTAGCTGAACTGCAGCAGTATGTGTCCCTACGTTTTCAAGTGGAAATGTTTTCGGAACTGAGTTTAGTAATACAAATGCCATGCTGCTTTTTTCTATAGGTTGGAAAAACACAGCTTGATGTTTCATTTGTTTTATGAATGCATCTTCGCAATCCGTACTCTTTTTTTCTGTACAACATGAACCTGTTTTTCTCATTCCTCAATAGGTTGAAGTATTCTGTATATGAAATTACTTGCTGGATGTATATGCACAGGGGAAAAGGTGTAACTTGGCATGCAGTCTGCACTCTCCATTACCCTCCCAAGCAGATAGAAACTACACTGAAGGTAAGTGTGAGATGCCACCATCACCTTTCATCATGGCTGTATTATTTTCTTAACAGGATGGCTGCTAAAAGATTATTTGATAGCATCTGCACTGTGAGCTGATGTTTATTATTGGGGCAATGACAGAACTTCCAATCACGTATATTATGCTTGTTTACACACTTAACAGCACCTCACACGACGGTTTCTATACTTTTGAAGACACAGAGCCAAAACAAGAGGAGGAAAAAATGCAACCTGCTTGCAGTCTTGTTAGCAAACTCATATTGTAAGCTTTCAATGTATTCTTGGATGCTGTCTGTGGCTGCAGGGTAAAAAGTTCCTTGAGGTTGCCCAATGCTTGAAAATTGAAAATATAAGAAAATTACCTTTTGATTGCGTCTACAGATTTGTGGTGGTCTGTATGCCAAACAAGTAGACTTGGTATCATTAATTAGCTTTTATTATCTCCGACGTCTCAGTGCAAATTCTCTCAATGCATCTTCGAAAAAAACATTCTTTTTTTAGCAAAAAATCATCATAGGTGATGTCAACCTATATATTTACTAACGTCATTCTATGTGGCGAACTACAAAACCTATTGAAGAAAGTGATAGGACTGGAGTGAACATCTAAGTATACTATCCATACTTGTCCAAGAGAGTTAAGAAAAGTGATAGGTTTCTCAAAATCAGGTGGGGCAACTAAGCCCTCCCCATAAACAGGTCATACAACGTCATATTGCCTACACAAACTATAGGACCCTTGATTACATGGTCCCCTACAATTGGTTGGCACTCTAACCTTCATTAGTACTTTGCTCCTACGATAACAGCACACAGGTTGGGCTTCCTGGTGCTGGTGAGCTCGTTTTAACCATAGCTTCCCACCAATTAGCATATGCATGTATCATCACCTTAGTGGTCTGCTGTCAATTAGGACTTTGAACTTGTCCTTGGGAGTGTTCTTAGCTCTGGAGAATTCAGGGGAGTGAAGGCAGGCTCTGCCCTCATGCGTAGGTGTGACCATCGTGTTCATCCAACTTCATTCTTCCATGTGACTAAAATACTATTTTCTAATAGACCTCTGATGTCTTCCTTGTTTTGTTCATGCTTTCTGAGCAGGAGTTTTGTTCTTTCACACGATTTGTATACAATATCTGCTCACCCCAGCCTGATAAAACCTTGGCTTCTTGGCTTGTCTTGATGGTTGATCCAGCCTCGCCCTTCTGAGATTCACTTTGTAATTCATGCGTTTTCTTACTGCAACATACTGGAAAAGAGGCCTTCCTTTTTTAGCCCAGCTCTGCTCTAGTTCGTAGTGGAAACATACAATCTTTATTCACTTATGCATATATGTATATGTTGGTGCATGCCACAATCTATTCACTTTCAAGCTAGCCTCAAGAATACTTTGTCTGCTTGTGTTTCTTTGCATCTGTACACGTGTAAACGAGCTTGATATCTTCGTCAGTTCTGTGGCATAAGATTCTTCACATTGGTCCCAAGATGTCACTTATCTTTGAAACTTTCTTGATGCCTTATAGAATATCTGCATTCTCTTGTTTCTGCATCTCTTCTATATACGTCGGTTTGACTGTGCATGACGTCACCATTCATCTTAGCAAATCACTTGCTCTTCTTCTTCCGGGATTTCATTCAAATGGCCATCATATTGTCTCATATGCAAGTATGGTTTTCTCAATGGGAACATTGCTTCCAGGATTCTCTTTGGTATCAGCATTTTAACTGGTACTGCATGTCTCTCACACTCTGGTTACCAACATATAGGTAAAATGGGTGACATGGTTGAGGTGGGGGTACTTGGTTCCTTCTCCACATCTGTTTTGTGGCTAGTAATTCAAATACAACCCCTGGAACCATGCTCAGAGTTCTCCTTTCTTTTTACATCTTCTCTGTCCTTCATTCGGGGTGGGTGTTTGTACAGTATTTTCTATGTGTTCTATTACAGATGTTGTGTTTAATTAAAGTATATATGTTTTTATAGAACCTTGATTGGACATTCCTTTTATGTTGGACTGTGATCCTGTGTTATTTGGGTCACTACTGGTTCAGCTTCACACCCCGCCTAAGAGCATATCCTTTCCATGGCCATGTTACCAAAAAAGGTGATAGAGGTATATCTCTTAACTGTCCCTGTGTTACCTTTATGATTGTAGCCACTTTGAATGGTTCTAGAGATTGAATTTTCTGACATAATTAATGATTTTGCAATATGCAAATCTAGAAAGAAATATATACTTTAATCTTTGTTAGTGTTTCAAGCATATCAGCCTTGGGCAGTAGAGCGCATATACTAATTGTGTACTTCTAATTTAATTCTTTCTATGATTACTTTAATTTGTCTGCTGTGTGGGCATCAACTGAAATGCTAAGTGAATTTTGATGCTTGTTACATGACTTTTTGTTTTCTTTTCTGCCAAGTCACATACTGGGTGTGTACTTTGGACACATTCATACAGAAAAAATGCCCAGGTTGAACAGTTAGTTTATTATCTTATTAAATAAATACTTAAAAATAATGCTCCTTTATTATCTTTCAAAATTAATATATTATTCGAAAAACAAAGTCGTGTCTCTGGTTTAGCATCCTCTTTAGGAAACTGGCCACAGCAATGTCTAATGTTTATATTTTATTAACAACTAGGTAATCAAAACCTTGGCGAGTTTCTGTTGAATTTGACTCAAGGTAAGTAATCCCTTAATTTTGCGTATTATATTAGGAGGTGGCCGGGTTTTAGGGGGGGTGACGTGGGTTTCAGGGGGTGGGCGGAGAGCATAGGATTCAGGGAGGCCACAAGGCTGACTGTTCCCTGGGCATCAGAAACTGTTAAGATGTTCCTGGCTGTTGGGATGTTGTATTGGCTACAAAGTTAGCGGAAAAGCAAACGATGGCTGAGGAGGAGGACAAGGGGGTGGAGCGGCATTTCTCGTTACAAGAGGAGGAAACCCGTGCTGCTTGTGGGTGCTTGTTTGTAGGCCTGAGCATTGCTGATCCTCTGAGTTTTTGGTGGAGGTGGAGGCATTGGGCAAGGCCTCAGGAGAATGCATATACATTTTGCCCCATAGAATGCTGTAGTGTAAAAGCCACATAAGTCATAACCTCATATTACTATTCTGTTACTACTTTGTGAAGTAAAACATATTGGTCGGGAAGATTCCAGCAGTGATTAACTTTTCCTGTAAGGTGCTGGTATCTGTGTGTGAATGTTTTCATATGTGAGTAGTACAATAGGTCTATTGCCAACATTATGGCCAGGATAGCATCTATTAAACAATTTGATATTTCTGGCCATGCTCAAATACTCCCATAACACTGATCTGTCACAATGTAAGATTACTGATATGCACGGATGCAGGAGGTAGAGCATGATGTGCTACTCCCAGTGCCAAGTGCTGGGGCAGCTGAAGTATTTTCAGGGAAAATATTGCAGCCTAATGGAGTTATCGTCCTTGTACCATGGTATGTACCTCAGATCGTTTGATTTCTTTCCAGAATTTCATATGGCGCCATTGCATATAGGACTGAACAGATGTGGTAGCCAAGTGGGTGCCTTACCTCCCTCAGCACACATGTTTCTAGCACAGTCAAATTCAGTTGATTTTCCAATTTGTGTCATCACGGAAAACAGACACAGGACTTGAGTCTGGAGTGAGGTTGGTTTAATCCATCTTTAATTGAAGCACTGTAGGGTGACCACATAAACAAACAGTGGACAATCACCAAACAATCCAAATAGTTATTACTCCATTCTCAGCACATTGACTTGAATCCAATGAAAGAAAGGCTCTATGCCCTCACTAACATTATTTCAATAATATAAATGTTCTTCAATGTATATCCAGGTAAACCTAGACACGGTCAATTTTCCATTCTTCAAGATATAACCAACTCAAATGTGTACACTTTATTAAATTAAGAGTCATGCTCTCCTATCATCATTTGTTTGAAGTAACTTCTGTTTGTGAATCATGGGTATACTTGTGGCAGTGTAAGCACAGTGACATGTCATTTTGCACACATTTGTGACTAAATATAGCATTAATAGCCAGGTTTCTTTTCTCCATTCTGACTGCAAGAACCCCCAAACCTTTGACTTTTATTTAGGGAAATGAGCACATAGGTTAGCATTTTTAGGGGTTTGCTGCTGCTTTAGGTGGTGATGGTGGTGGAGTTATGTATGCCATGGAATGATGTGAGGAGCTTTCTAATCTGGAACAGGAAGTCTGTTTCTCTGAGAGGCTGTATACAGGTGGGTAAGCTTCACTTAATACTACATTTCCTTCATGTGTGGTGGTGTCATTGTCCTCTTCCATATGAGTATTATTGTTTTCCAACAGCAATGCGTGTTTCAATCGAGACTCTGATGTAGCATTTTTTTTTTTAAATCTAGATTTTCACCCATCATCATTCATGTCTGGCCCATTGAATGTTGGCCAATGTTTAAGTTCTCTGTCAAACCTCTCTGATCTTCATTAGGTAATACGTGGACTCCGCCCTGTTCTACCTTGGATATATTGGTAGAAACTGCAAGTGCTCTCTCCTCTGTCAGTCTCTGTTGTTGTTCCTTGTCATGGTGCAATACCTGTGTTTTTTCCTGTACTGGAACATTTATCTCTGAATGATGTGTGAGTTGGATATTCCCCGCAATTTACCCTGTACAATTCTGGCCTCTAAGTGCATTCAGAAGGTGCTGAATCAGGAGTGAAAATACCATGAGCAGAAAACTTCTCCCTACCAGTCCCTTATTTGATTGCAAGCCATTTGCTTCAAATGTGTCCAATTGTGTGTCACCTACTATTTACGAGATTCATTGGAGACCCACATGGGCAGATGGTCGAGGCTCCTATCTATGTTTCTGTTCACCCACATTTGGTGGTGTGAGCTGCACCCCTATGTCTCTAACCTAAACCACCTTCTTCTCCATCTGCACTCACACCACTTGACCATATCAATTCCAATTCTGATACCACAACTATCACTAGGTATTCCCAGTAGGTGACATGAAGGAAGTGTTCTACATTGTCATGTGCATCCTATATCTAATGCACTGCATGACATGAGTACTAGTTGAACAACATGTTTGGTCATTTACTGATCAAATTACTTTTCTTTTCTTTTCTTTTCTTTTCTGTACAGGTGACTTAGGGTATACACTCCTGCCATTTCACCACTGGAGTACGCCCAGAGAAACAGGAACACCAGTAAAAGTAGGCTCTTGTCAGGATGTGTGAGAGCATCTAAAAGGTCTTTGATCTCCACCAGGTGTGTGATATTTTGCTCCTGATTAGTGCTCAGTAGCAGCATGGTAGATTTGGTAATCAGACTGATATCTCACATAGATAGACTCGCCTCACTTCAGGGTTTACTACATAGTCAGAAGACATCTGCCTTCACATAATGCACTCACATTTGTAAACTTTATACGATTTGAAGATTGTAGGTAAGATCTTCATGAGCTGCACCATGCTTCACAATATTTGATAAGGCATCATGGTAAAATGCCAGTGCAGTCAGGTTCAGGAAGAAGAAGACCTCAAACCAGCAGACCAGCCTGAAGGCCATGATGGATGAATCACAAGCAAAATGTTGTACCATGTGTACGTTTTTCTTCTGATATTACTAGGAATGTCCACACATACCATCTCACCTTATTCCAACCAATCTGTTGGATGCGTAAATCGGCAAGGGGCAGATTTTGAGCTCATGTGTTAACACAAAATGTATACAATCTGACAACCTCTCTGACACATTCGAGCCCAACTCCAAAAAACGATATGCTCAGACCATACTAGAACTTCCTAGCCTGACAGTTGTCCAACCCCTCACTCTACACCACATCCCTCACTGTTCAACCCTCATGTCCTGTGCCCTTTTTTGTAATGCTTTTTTGGATTTGGAGGGGTGAGATTTACAAGTGTAGAAGACCTCTGCCATTGGCTGTGAGGGATTCATTCTAGTCATGTTCCAGTCCCCTGTTCCTCCATCCTCTTAAGGAAACAGAGGCATAGAAAATCAACAAGCCATGACCGGCCTCATTCCTGATGCAGCTCACTCAGTTTCATACTCTACACTTCCTTCATGTGCAAACATATCTCCTCCTTCAGAGTCATCTACCACATCTCTACAGGCAATACCACATTCTTAATCTGCTTTAACCTCCTTCAAAGTGACCTCTCTCAGAACATCTCCAACTGCCTCTTTGCCATCTGTCACTGGATGCTTCTTCACTGTGTTACGCTAAATATTTTCAAACATATCTATGAGCCTCACCCATTTCCTTTGTCCGTCCCATTTTTATTTTCCTCCTGATGGTCTGCAGGCCAGCGTAAATGTGTGTAGCTTCCGTGTCCTCTTTGAGAGTGATCACAAGCTCCAACATTTTATTACCTCCAAATCAACTGCCCCCAGGATTAATCCTCTCAACACCTATAAGAACGGCCACTCCTCACCTGTAACTCTGCCAAAACTATTGTAGGCACTCTGGTTCTCAGTCACCTAGACTACTGCTAAACTCTCCTCCCTAGCCTTCAAAGCTTTCCCATGACGAATTCCTCAATGTTACCACACACACTTTCTGTTATCTACCCCACTAAATTCATTCCCAATGATTTCTCCTCTAACTGGCATTTTCAATATCCTTCTACTCTCCTCTTCAAAACCTTGTGGCCTGGCACCCTTGTCATTCTGTCTTTCAACCACTCTTTGCACAATCATAATTCATATCCTTCTGCTCCTTGTTGCACTGGAGCTCCCTTCATCTATACATTAAAAACAATACCAACATTATCTCATTCAAATACCCAATTAAGCTTCATCTCCTTCAACTTGAAAGCACACACAACCCCTCAAACACTCACCGTCTCACACAGCACAAGTCCCTGGGCTACCTCACTGAGAAACTCAGCATCTTCTGAGGATTAGGATATAGCAGTAGTAATGACATGTGCAGACTTAAACTTTGCTGGTGCAGGAAGAAAAGAACCAGAAGACAAGCCTTCTCTGTCTATGCCCCAAACACTGGAACCTCCTCCCTGTCAAAATCATGGGGATGCAGAGAGATAGGCTGAAATAAGACGGGTGGGCAGCCGAAAGAGAACATGGGAAGATAAATGGGAGGTGGAGAGAACAGTCTTCCTTCGCACACACAACATGGCTGAGGCATGGATGGGGGAGCACAACTGGGAACATTTGTTGTGTGAGTTTGCCCCAAACAATGAGGAAAGGGTGGTGGCAGTGTGGGCAAGACAGGGGGGTGATTGGATCACAAAACTGAAATTAGCAGCACACGAGGGTGCACAATTACATAATTGAAAATGTTCTAAAAGGGCCAGTGAGTGATGCAGGAAATTTACCAGAGTTGCACCATCCTTGCATATTTGAGGAGATGTCTGTATTCTGTCTTTATCACTGGCCTATTCAATACTCCTAACCCCATTACCTTCAAGCCATGTCATAACTCTCTATTCCTTTTAAAGTCTATTTACAGAGTGAAGTGACACTTCCCCATTGACCAATTTCTGGGCTTTATGAACTGGCATGGCTGTCAAGAATATGGTAGGGCATGCAGTGTGGGGGCAGGTGGATTGACCTGTGGCTGCAGTCAACAGATTAAGGCTAATAAACCTTGGTGGTGTGTCTCTCTAGGGACGCAAACTACATTTCCCAGAAGCCTTTGCAGGCACACGTTGCACACACATGCGTGCAGTGTAAGCACAGCAGATCTTAATAAGGAGGCCTCCCGCCTGTGATGGTTGCCAATTATTGATGATTTTCGGGAAAAGCTTGGCATGGCGGTGGAGAACAATTTTGTGGCAGGGGGAGGCTCTGCTAATTTCTACAACTTCAGTTAATGCGCACTAGACTGCTATGATTTTGTTATTCAACGCAGGTTTCATCCATGCACGAGTGGACTCTGGAGGCACCCAGGCTTTAGTTGAGTAACTAGCCCACATTTTCTTTGCCCTGATATGTGCAAATGAATACACAGGTGATTTCTAACACGTGCCTTTGGCATTTGAATGCATTTTCAGTTATGAACGTTCAATTGAGTGTACTAAATGCTTCTATGTTTCATTGCCCCCTTTATGCTTTCACAAGAAGCCATGGGTATGCTTTAGTGTACGCATGTGTGTCTAACAAACACGTGTTTTTGGAGTTCTGCTCTAGGAAGCTGTCCTATTTGTTGCTTTAATTTCATGTCATGCCTCACCCAAGAGGCCATGAGTCTGTGAATCATCCTATTGTTTGTTCCATTATGCTGCCATGAATGTATGTTGCTTGCAGGATGCTATCACACATGAATTCATATTCATGTTCGTAAAAGACTATGTTACTGTTGCCTTTACATGAATCCCTTGTGAGTCTATGTCTACATGTGCAGGAATAGGAGAATCTATCATGATGGAAGTTCATGTATGCAGGTCCAGGAGCTATGATATGATATGATATGATATGATAAGGCATTTGTAACGCGCCTATACACAAGTGTTTCAAGGCGCGACGAGGCAGGGGTGGGGACAAGGGGAGACAGACAACGATCTTACTAGGCCAGGTGTCATTCAGATCGCGCAAGTGCAAGGGTAGAGGGGAAGGGAAAAGTGCATGGGGGAAAGGGAGAGGGGAAAGTGCAGTACAGGGTTATTAGCATACAGCATACAGGATAAATAACAAGGGCCAGCTTGTGGCAAGTGCGAGGTAAGTGCAGACAAGTGCTGGGAAGGGGGGCTGTATGGATACAGACACAGTCCCGTAGTGCAGGGGTTGCCGTGGAGCAAGTGCAGGGGAGAGTGGCTGGGCTGAGAACGGTGAATGGCCCAGTTGCAGATTCAGTGCAGTTTCAGTAGTATTAGCAGGGGAGAGGGGGAGAGAAAGCAGAGGCAAAGAGGAAGGTTTTGAGGTGCTTCCGGAACCGGAGGTGGTTCTCCTCAAGTTTCAGGGAGGTAGGAAGGCTGTTCCAGAGGGAGGCCCCTGCAGTGGAAAGAGATCTGCCCCCAACTCGTTGTTTGGAGAAGCGGCTGACCCTGAGGGAGGTGGAGGCGGATGAGCGAAGAGCTCGAGAAGGAAGATATCTAGGAAGAGAGAGTTGAAGGTATTTTGGCCAAGGCCCCAGACGGCCTTGTGGACAATGCAGAGGGTTTTGAACTTGATCCTCGCAGTCACTGGGAGCCAGTGTAGTGATTTCAGTCCTGGAGAGATACGGTCCCTGGGCTTGAGGCCAAGGACAAGTCTTGCAGTCCTGTTCTGGATGAGTTGCAAAGGGCGGAGAGTAGAGGCGGGCAGATTAAAGTAGAGGCTGTTACAGTAGTCCAGCTTAGAGAGAACCAGGGCTCTAGAGACAGTGAGCTTCTGGGGGAAGGAGAGGAAAGGAAGGATACCTCTGAGGAGGTGTAGCTGGTAGTGTGACTTCTTAGATACGTCGGAAATGTGAGGAGAGAATGAGAGTGTGGAGTCAAAGATGACCCCAAGGTTTTTTGCCTTGCAGGTAGGAGCAGGAAGAGGGCCCAGAGAGGCCGGCCAGAGAGCAGCAGGGAAGGAGGGAGTGGGAGTGCCGATGAGTAGAATCTCAGTCTTACTGGCATTAAGGCAGAGGTCGTTGGCGGCACACCATTCCTGGATAGCAGAAAGACAGTCAGAGATGAGGGAAGGAGAAGAGGAGGCTGAGGGTAGCCTGAAAATGAGTTGGGTATCATCCGCATAGCACTGAAAGTAGGGGCAGAGAGCGGCGATGTGGTGGGCGAGAAGTGACAGATACTGGTTGAACAGCCAGGGAGAGAGGTTAGATCCCTGGGGGACACCACAGGTAGAGAAGAAGATGTCAGAGAGGAAAGACCCCAGTTGGACCTGGGAGGGTCGATTTGAGAGGAAAGAGGTCAGCCACGTCAGAGCCTGACAGTGATACCGAGGTTATCACGGAGACGGTTGAGCAGGATGGTATGGTTGACAGTATCAAAGGCAGAAGAGAGATCAAGCAAAATGAGAACACATGGAATGTTAGAGTCAAGGTTCGAGAGCAGGTCCTCACGGATGTTCAGGAGAGCAGTTTCCGTGCTTCTGGCAGCTCTGAAGCCAGACTGATGGTCATGAAGACTACCAACACATTCAGCATGGAGATTAAGCTGGGAGATGGCCAGTTTCTCCAGGAGCTTGCCCAGGAAGGGAGTGATAGAGATTGGGCAATAGTTAGCTGGGCAGGAAGGGTCGGAAGAGGGTTTCTTAAGAAGGGGGTGCACAAGGGAGTGCTTGAGAGGGGATGGGAAGACTCCAGAGGCGAAGGAGTGATTGCAGAAGTCAGCAAGGGCAGGAGCCAAGGACTCAATGTGGTCCTTGATAGTTTTGGAGGAACAGGGGTGGACCTGTTTTGACGAGACTTTCATAGATCGGACTTGTCTTGAAACCTCGTCAGCAGAAAAAAGGGGAAAGGAAGAGAAGGAGAGAGGAGGGGTGGCTGCAGAAGAGCCAGAGGAAGGGCAGGGAATAGAGGGGGGAGGTTATAGGAGGAGAGTGAGGACAGGATGTACTGAGTTTTTGAAATGAAGTGAGAGGCCAGTGCCGTGCAGAGGGCCTGGGAGGGGACAGGAGAGGTAGAGACTGCAGCAGGGTTGGCCAGCTCCTTGCAGATTTTAAAGAGTTCGGCCGAATTGTTAGATGCCGCAGAGATGCGGGCTTGGATAAGGGCTCTCTTCTTGGTGAGAACGGAGAGCCGGTATTGCCTTTGGAGCAGGCGACAGGCCAGTTTGTCAGAGGATGAACATGAAGCACGCCATTTCCTCTCTGCCACCCTGCACTTGCGTTTAAGGGTGACGAGATCCGAGTCATACCAGGAGTTACATTTGGCTTTGGGCTTCAGGCGGATTCTCATGACAGGGGCAAGGATATCAAGAGTATCAGATATAGCAGAGTGGAGAGTGGAGAGGGCTGTGTCAGGGTGCGAGTCAGCTGAAGGGGGAGGAGGGGGCAAGAAGGTGGCAGCGAAAGCCTCAACTGACACGCGCTTCATGGGTCAGATGACCGAGAAGGAAGGTGGCAGTGATGGGGGTGGCTTTGCCTGTGGGGTAGGGAGGGTGAGGTGGGAGGAGAGGAGAAAGTGATCACTCCAGGAGAGAGGAGTGGAGAGAGGGACAGAGAGGGGAAGGTCAGAGGAGATCAGGGCATCAAGAGTGTGCCCTGCAGAATGAGTCGGCCCAGACGGGAGAATAGAGAGTGAGAGAGAGTCGCAGAGGTTGCGAAAGAGTCCAGAGGGGGGACAGGAGGCATCCAGGTGGATGTTGAAGTCTCCAAGAAAGAGGAGTTGAGTGGTTGAGGACAGGAGTGAGGAGGAGAGGTCCGCCCACTCGGAGAGGAAGGAGGAAATTTGACCAGGTGGCCGATAGATAGTAGCCACGGTAAGGAAATGGCTAGGAGAGAGAGAGAGTCGGCAGACAAGACATTCAAAAGAGGAGTAGGTCTGCATGGGAGTAACAGTGGCAGGAATCCACTCAGGGAAGATAAGGGCCACACCTCCCCCCGCACGGTTGGGCCTGGGCACAGAGAGGATCTTGTAACCGTTGGGTAGGAGTGTGTCAAAGCTGGTGACAGAGCTGGCCTTGAACCATGTCTCAGTGAGACCGAGTACGTCAAGGTCAAGTTCCTCAAGAAGGCGGCAGATATCAGAGGAATGTTTGACGGCAGTGCGAGAGTTAAGAGTGGCAATGTGGAGAAGTTTGCCATCTTTGAAGGACTTCTGGGGAGGGGTACAGATCAGAGGTACGCCCTGCGGAGGTGAAGAAGGAGCACGAGAGGGGGTGGGGAGGGAGGGAAGAGGCAAGTTAGTCGAGGACAGACGAGGGGGCACAGCAGGAGAGGAAAGGAAGTTGATGAGGCGTGGGAAGCGTCTATCGAAGAGGTGAAGGTTGGCCTGAGGGCCTGGGACCAAGACGGTCCCATTAGCATAGACATTAATGATGGCCTTAGAGGAGTGGAAGGAAGCCAAGAGGACATCCCAACGGGTGCCACCATTAATGGGAGAAGAGGAGAAAGGAGAGAGCACAGAGACCATATGAAGGGTCCATTCGTCGGGAGAAGGCACGAAAAAGAGGATGTCAGTGAGAGTTTCCTTGGAGGAGGCACTAGTGTAGGTGTCAGCGATAGGGAGGCCTGGGTTGGAGACCAGGATGTCCTTTTTAAACTTTTTCCTACCAGATTTAGTGAGGAGAGCAGGATAGTCAATGGAGAAGCAGTTAGAAAAGATTGGTGAGATAGAGAGCACCATAGAATAGGAGGGAGTGGGTGGGGGAAGACAGGACAAGCGCAAGCAGACAGGAAGAGAGCGGCAGGCGTTAGTTTACCACAAATTCAGAACATAGTAAGCGTATCAGGTACACAGTGGAGAGGCCACCTAAGTTTGAAAATCCTGCAGAGGGAGAAAAAACCCTAGTTTACCACAAATTCGGAACACGGTGAACACAGTAAGGTGTATCAGGTACACAGTGGAGAGGCCACCTAAGTTTGAAAATCCTGCAGAGGGAGAAAAAACCCTAGTTTACTACAAATTGGGAACACGGTGAACACAGTAAGGTGTATCAGGTACACAGTGGAGAGGCCACCTAAGTTTGAAAATCCTGCAGAGGGAGAAAAACCCTAGTTTACCACAAATTCGGAACACGGTGAACACAGTAAGGGGTATCAGGTACACAGTGGAGAGGCCACCTAAGTTTGAAAATCCTGCAGAGGGAGAAAAACCCTAGTTTACCACAAATTCCGAACACGGTGAACACAGTAAGGGGTATCAGGTACACAGTGGAGAGGCCACTAAGTTTGAAAATCCTGCAGAGGGAGAAAAACCCTAGCTTACCACAAATTCAGAACACAAAGAAGTGTAGCCACACTACGAGGAAGTGAACAGGTAGGGGTGGGGTGGGCCGAGGGAGCAGGTGGAGCTCACAAGATGAAGCGGTCAAGTTGTTTATGTATGGATACAGCGTATAAAACTTTTTTTCCTACACTGTCCCAACCTATCCATTCTTGATAACCTAACCCTTTTTCCAGTTTCCCTACATCCCCCTACCCATCCACAACCTTTCCCACTTCACCCTATTGGCTGCCTCGTGGTCACCCGTGCTTCTAACTTCAGGAACCCATGTCAACCAAGATGGGAGGGTTGGTTCTATTCAGTGTCTGTGGTTCGGGAAAGGGTATCGATACCATTCCCTTCATAGGTCCTGACAATGTCTCTGAAATTCCATTGTACTGGAAATTGGCCAATACAGGGATGCTGCCTCATTCTTTCCAGTATGACTGTTTGGCGGCAGGGATCTTGGTGCAGTGCTCCCTATGACCACGAGAGGGCCTGCACTGAGAGAGAGTTCTGATGTTAGTGCTACATCCATCAGGGCTCTCTGTGCAGCTCTCTCTCTGATCATGGGAGTACTGGGCTGAGAGCACTATAGTCTTGCCTACGGGCTCTCAGAGCAGCTCTCCCCTGATCAGTGGGAGTGTCCAAGCCACATCCAACAGATGCACAGAGGGCACCAAACCGACCCCCCAATCCCTGCTCCTCTTTTCCTATTTCCTAAAATCTTCACCATAACCACCACAACCACCATTTGAAGACCTTCCTCAGCCCTACCCAGCAAGGGTCTGACTCCTTCTGGAGTCCTGCCGCTGTCTCCTCATGTCAGTGTATATATGCCAGTTCCCAGCAGCCATTCCAGGTAGATTGCCTTTTTTTAGCCCTTGTCTTCTTTGAGACATAATAGGATTATAAACAATGCCCTCAGGCTGTACCTCGTCAAAACCTCTGTGATCGACCCTTTAACTCATTCTTCATGGCTACTAACTAGTGGGACACCCTTCTGGATAGGTAAATAAAGCTTAAGTATTTGGAACCTGACTGTTTTTGTTAAAGACCCATACATCTTTAATTTGTATTTCCTGTTTATAGTCTCCATGTAGCATGACCTTACTAACAAGTATTTGGATTATTAATTGAGGTTTCAATGGTGTAACCATATCTGTGATTCTTTGGATAGCACCATTGCCATATAAACGTTTACATAAATACATTATACATAAATACATTATACATAAATACATTAACTAAAAAGTGCTGGCCATTCATGGTGTACCGCATAAACATGTTTAATGAATTATAATGTTCACACAGTTATTATATTTGCTATCACCCCCTTTCATATCTTTTTGGTAAATTGAGTTATTGACTTTACTAAGGGAGATAAGACAAGTTTAGGGAGGGATGTCACGAATTGCATTCTGCTCCCTAGGAGTACAAGGATGAGTAGGGGTAAACTGGCCTGCTCAGCCCACACACTTCTATAAACCAAAATACAACGCAATCATAAAGACAAATCAGGGACAGCTCCTTTGCCTTTTGTGATACGTTTCCCAGGGAAGGCTATACTATCAAGAGGAGTATGAAATTATGAAAGTATGAAAGTGAACCGGTAATGAACAAAACAACACAGTACCACAGTTCAAGTAAAGGGAATGTCTAATCAAGGCTCTATAAATATATAAAGACTTTAATTAAAAGCACTATATGCATGTAGAAAATAAAAGAGACTAATACACAAACACCCATCCCAAAGGAAGAACAGAGAAGAGGCAACAGACGGAAGAAAGGAGCACTCTGAGCGCAGTTCCATGGGTGGTAGGTAAGGTATATCATAAAAAGGATATCTTGTTTAAAACAGGAGTGATCTTGACCTAACCATTCTCTAGGAAGTCAGTGGACTATGGGGTCAGTTCAGAGTAACCAGTACATGGATTAAGTTCTTGATGGGATTATGCAGTCAGACGCAGTTTCGAACGTGCCTGACAGATCAGGCTCAGTCAGGCATGTAGGCAGCAAGTGGGCGTCGAGTAGGGGCAGATGCTCTTGCAGTAGATTGCCAGTTCTTTGATGATGTAGGGTCGGGGCTGCCCCATGAACGCTTCACAACTGGCCTGTCCAAGCATGTGATGTGCTTTGCAAGAACACAATGCAGTGTTGAATTGGTTTAGGTGAAAACAATGGTTCGGCTGGTTGAACAAATGCAGTCACCAGCACCAATGCCTTCCCTATTGATCAAGATGCAGTGAACACTGAGCGACCGATTCGGTGTGGTAGAACACAGAGGTTTGGCTGGTCTGGCCCTCTGATTGTTATGAGGCTTCCCAGAGGACACGAGGACAGGATGCTTCCATTCTGGTTCTGCTATCCTAGCTTAGGAGATAAATTGCAGAGTGGCTGGTCCTTGTCCACAGCACTGGTCACTCCCGATGTGCCCTGGTAGTGGTTAGGGGACAGATCTTCCTTCTGTCTTGGATTATCCTTCTTCACCTCAGGCTGAGGGCTTTGGCAAGTACCACTCTCCCAAAGGAATGCCAGTGAGTGGGGCATGGCTAGCAAACCAGAAGATGGCTTCAAGCTCTTAGGGCTCTGAAACACTGCACCACTAATTCCTTATCAACTGCAGAATATACCTTCACTCCAGGCTGGGAACCTTTGGCTGAGACATGGAACATAACCTAGAAGAGCAGGGCACCTAACCACCAGGAATTGGGGTGGCTCATTATTGTCAGCCACAGGCTTCTGTGGGAGCATAGCTGTGGATTGCCAATACCCACATGGTTGGCTGAGTTGTCTCTCTGGAACAGCTGCTGGCCTCTGCATCATCTGAGCCTGGAACAGCTGCACTGGGTATCAGAGGGTTCTGTAGTCTTGGGCCTGCTGCACCAGAGGGAGACTGCCGTATCAAGGTAGGTTGGCACAGCGAGGAGAAGCTCTGAGTTGATGGAATTGTGAGCCTTTGCTACGATGCCCTGAAGACAGTCTGAAGAAGAGAGGTCATATAGCCCGGTGGCCGAGTGATGCACTGCAGGACCAGCATTCTTCTGGGTCAGTGCCCCTCTTCCTACATGTTCCCTGGTGGCCATCTTGGACAGGTGTCATAGCTCTTCAGTGATATTTCCAGAAGTCAGACATTGAAGTGCTGCAAGGTCTGGGGAAGTTGTTTTCGTTATTCTTGTTTTTCTTTTTTATGTTTCAATACACCTCAGCATCCCTTTTACTAGAAAGAATATTTTGAGCACCTGTGTTGTTTTATTACTTGTTACAGGTGTCAGGACAGGGTTCATGGCCTTGAAGAAGATCCTACATTTTAATGGGGAGAGGTCTTCATCCAACCTACCTCGCAACAGAAGATGGCCCAGGTGGAAGGTTTTAATTCCCAACATGGTGACTTAGCAGCAATCTTAGTAGAACTGTCAAAGATCCAGCTGACCATAGCCTCAGTGGATAAACGCACTCTGGAGATGCAGAGAGAAATGTAATCACTTAAATCGGAGATGGGACAATTTACAGGCTGCTTGCAGGAGATGATAGAATATTGGATCTCCATGCTTGAGGATCGAGTGGAAGGTCTTAAACATCTACAGGGGAGAGTTTATGAGCTTGAGGCTAATGTCAATGAGTTAGAGGACATGAATAGAAGGAATAACATTAGAATCGTTGTCATCCCCGAAGGTATAGAGGCTCAGATTTGGTGGCGTGGCTGGAGTGCTGGCTATCAGCATTTTAAATATTACCTTCTCCCCTGCGTTGGATATTAAGCGAGCATATATACTGCAAGCCTTGGAGCCCACTTGTAAAACATCACCAAGACCTGTTTTTGCCTGCCTGATGCGTTGAACAAATCTGGTGGTATACGGTCCCTGCAGAAGCAAGCCATCTCCATAGCACAGGACCTCTCCAAGCAAAAGATGTAGGGGATTTTTGGAGTTATGATATGATATGTCATATATAACGTGTCTATACACAAGTGTTTCTAGGTGCGACAAGACATGAAGAGGGGCAGGAGGATTACAAAGCAACAACCTTTCTAGGACAGGTGTAATTTATATTGCGCTAGTGCTGGCAGGAGGGTGGGGAGAAGTGCCACGGGAGAGGGAGAGAGACATGCAGGTAACTCAATAAGTGTTGCCGGATGGTGGCTCATACAAGGGACTCTAGGGTTGCAGATACAGAGCCTTAAGTGCTGGGGGAGCCCGAAGGCAGTGCAAGAGCAACTGGCCATGCAGGAGCTTGTGCTGAGTTTCAGTGGGTGGCCAGGTGACCAGTGTGTGGAGCAGTCATGGACTTCAGCAAGGGAGAGGAAGAGAGAAAGCAGAAGCGAAAAAGAAGGTCTTGAGTTGCTCCTGGAACTGGAGGTGGTTCTGCTCAAGTTTGAGGGAAGTACAGAGGCTGTTCCAGAGGGAGGCCCCAGCCAACGAAATAGATCTACCCCGCACTCTCTGCTTGAGAAGCATTTGACCCTCAGAGAATTGGAGGTGGATGAGCAGAGGGCTCAAGAAGGAAGATGTTAAGGAATTGAAAGTTGCAGTCCCAGGGCCGAGAAAGCCTTGTGTATGATGTGAAGGGTCTTGAGCTTGATACTTGCAGCCACAGGGAGCCAGTGGAAAGATTTCAGAGCTGGAGAGATACGATCCCTGGCTGGAGGCCAAGGACAAGTCTCAGAGTCCTGTTCTGGATAGGTTGTAAAGGCTGAAAAGTAGAGACAGGCACATTTATAAAGAGGCAGTTGCAATAGCCCAGCTTAGAGAGAACCAGGGCTCTGGAGACAGTGAGCTTCTGGGGGAAAGTGAGAAAAGGCAGACTACCTCTGAGGAGGTGTAGATGATAGTGTGATTTCTTAGAGACATCAGAGATGTGAGGGGAGGGTGGAGTCGAAGATGACACCACATTTTTTAGCCTCACAGGAAGAAGCAGGAAGAGGGCCCAGGGTTGGCGGCCAGAGAGAGAGAGGAAAGGAGGGTGCAGGTGTCCTGATGAGGAGGATCTCAGCCTTACTGGCATTAAGGCAAACATCATTGGCAGCACACCATTCTTGAATTGTGGACAGACAGTCTGGTATGAGAGAAAGAGCAGAAGTGGCTGAGGGGAGCCTGAAGGAGAGCTGGGTGTCATCTGCATAACATTGAAAGGTAGGCCAGAATGTAGCGATGCAGTGGGAAAGAGGTCCTGGCTAGTGGTTAAAACAACAGGCAGAAAGGTTAGACCCCTGAGGAACACCACAAGTAGAGAGAGAGAGAGAAGAGAAGAAAGACCCAAGTTGGTCTTGGGAGGGTCAGTCAGTGAGAAAGGAGGTCAACCAGGCCAGGCCTGACCAGTGATACCCAGGTTGTTGCTGAGGTGATTGAGCAGAGCCGCATGATTGACTGTGTCGAAAGCAGAGGATAGATTGAGGAGAATGAGGACAGAACCAAGGTTAGAGTCAAGATTAGACCGAAAGTCTTTATGACTGTTCAGAAGAGCAGCTTCCTTGCTTGTGCCAGCTCAGAAGCCAGACTGGTGGTCGTGGAGACAACCAACAGATTCAGTATATAGATTAAGCTGGGATATGGCCAGCTTTTCCAGCAGTTTACCTAGGAAAGGAGTGATGGAGATTGGGTGATAGTTAGCTGGAGAGGAGGCATCGGAAGAGGGCTTCTTTAGAAGGGAGCGAACAAGGGAATGCTTAAGAGGGAAGGTTCCAGTGGCAAAAGAGTGATCGAAAAAATTGTCCAAGGCTGGAGCAAGTGTGTCGATATGGTCCTTGATGGTTCTGGATGAGCAGGGGAGAACCTATTTTGACAAGACTTTCATAGATCAGACTTGTCTAGAACCATCCTCAGGGGTGAACATGGGAAAGGAGGAGAAAGGAGGAGGACAAACGGCCGAAGAGGGGCCAGGGGTGGTAGAGGAGGAGGAAGAGGAGGTAGAGGAAGAGAGAGTGGACAGGATGTCCTGAGTTTTAGTGGTAACATGAGAAGCCAGGGCCTTGCAGAGGGCCTGGAGGCAACAGGAGAGGTAGAGATTGCAACAGGATTGGCCAGCTCCTTGTAGATTTTGAAAAGTTCAGCTGAGCTGTTAGATGCCGCAGATACATGGCTTGGATGTAGGTGCATGTAGGCAGAGAGTCTGAACTGCCTTTGGAGCAGGCGGCAGGCCAGTTTGTCAGGGGGTGCATCTGATGCCCCCCACTTCCTCTCAGCTGCCCTACACTTGAATTTAAAGGGTGGCGAGGTCGGAATCGTACCACAAGTTGCACTTGGATGTTAGTTTCAAACAGATCCTCATGACAGGGTCAAGGATGTCAAGAGTGTTAGAGATAGGGAGATAAAGGTTAGATAGGGCTGTGTCAGAGTCAGCCAAAGGTGTAGGAGGAGGAGAGAAAGTAGTGGCAAAAGCCTCAACTGACACATGCTTCATGGCCCGGATGACCGAGAAGGTGGGTGGCAGTGCTGGGGTCGGCTTAGCCTGAGAAGTAAAGAGAGAGAGGTGGGAGGAAAGAAGAAAGTGGTCATTTCAAGAGAGAGGAGTAGTGAGAGGGTTTCAGAGTGGGAGGTCTGAAGAGATCAGCAGATCATCCAGAGTGTGCCCTGCAGAGTGAGTCAGGCCACAGGGAAGACTAGAGAGAGAGAGAGAGAGAGAGAGCGAGAGAGCGAGAGAGAGAGTCGCAGAGGTTGCGAAAGAGCCCCAAGGAGAGAGGCTAGTAGCATCCAGGTGGATGTTCAAGTCTTCAAGGAGCAGAAGTTGAGAGGTAGAGGCAAGGAGGGATGAGGAGAGGCCAGCCCACTCACAGAGGAAGATTGTGACCTGGCCAGGTGGCCTGTAGATAGTGGCCACAGTGAGAGAGAGAGGCCAGGAGAGATAGAGATCCGGAGGAGTAGTCTTGCATTGTATTGGGAAGGAGGTGGTCCTGTCCCACCCCCTATCCTTTCCCATGGTAAATAGAGCATGTAGGCCAAGGGAGGTAGAGACACCAACCCTCATAGCACGTCCCCTTAGGATATAACACAGAGACTTATATGAAAAATGCAGCTTACAGCCCAGACAACGGACATACATTAGAGCAGATGCCATTTGTTTACTAGGCCCAAAAATCATCCCTCAAGGCTTGTTCTCACGGAAGTCCAGCCACTTATTGTTGCAACTGTTTAGTATCACTTCCACAGAATGTGCTCTCTGCAGAGCGTGAGATCGAAGCAGGCCCTAGCAAAAGTGCCCATCCATCTCCCCAGAACTGCCCATACTCTCTCAATCCCCATCCCACCAGGCCAGGGCCCACCAGTCCCAACCCACCACTTTCTCTCATGTTGAAATACATCTAACACCCCCTCAAACTGACCATTTCAGAACACCCACAATAGACTTAATCCTGTGAAGCAGTATATTCTCCCCAAACCAACACCTCTGTTTGTATCAGGAGGCATCAGGGAACATAAACACTAGATCAAATCCCCAGGGGGAGACACGTGGGAGCGGGACCCCTGTATCAATGAAGCCCTGAATGTAGAGGTCAGAATGCCAATATACTATCCCATTTTCTCTAAGTACCCCCATTCAGGCAATGATTTTAAGTTCATCATTATTTTCATGTTATCAGTTTCTGTTGTTTAGCTTAGACAGTTAGCCATGTGTCACATTTATCCTGACCTTCACCACGTAGATGAGCCCAGCTGACCCTGACCGAAGTGCCATCTCATCAACTGGGAAGAAGCAGCCAATTGGAGCCTGGCATCTCCTATACTGCCGGCTGTGCTATACGGCCCCTCCAATTCCCACTGTGATTTTGTACTATATATGATGATGTCATTCATGACAAAATTGCTTCTTATAATGTGCTGCCCATGTAACTTTTGGCAGAGTGCTTTTGGGCAGCAGAGTTATTTGCTGGCATACGTCATTTTATAAAGTTTGCTATCTTTGCAACTTACCTCTTGGTCTCATTCCCATACGGAGTGTGTTATCTTTACTTTTGCATTTCTATGGTGACACATGTATGGGTGCCTACCTCCAGTTGGAATGACAGAAGCAGGGATCTGTTCTGGGAAAATCCAGGATGGTTGGTTCTGGGTTTGGAGAGGATCTTGTAGCCATCTTGAAGGATAGTGTCAAAACTCGTGAAAGCAGCTGGCTGTCAACCAAGTCTTGGTGAGACCAAGTACATCCAAATCAAGCTCTTCTAGGAGACGGCAGATGTCAGAGGAATGTTCGAAAGTGGAGCGAGTGTTGAGAGTAGTGAAGTGGAACAGGTTGTAAGTCACAAAATTATAAACCTATGAATATAAAATAAGATCACCAGAGACATGGAGATAGATAGTAAATGAAAACCACAGATTTATTTTGCATGTGTTGGCTCATGTTCAACACGTACCAAGGGAAGTAGTAAAATGAGCTCAATTACAACAGAGGAATCTCCCTCTTACACACAGTGGTGCACTGATGCTGTCAGTCACCCATATATTTTACATCTGGTTACTGATGTCATCATTGCATTTCAGAGACACATTATTGCTTCTGGTTATGTACATACATTTCTCAGAGGCATATACTGTCATGTACATATATTCTGGGAAGAAATATATTTGTCAGCAGTGTGCTTGCAAGTACATCATGAGGAGTATAAGTTCATAAAATCACATGCAGTTCCTGAACCAAAAAGACATTCTCAGTTATACTATCTTTGTTTTAGTAACCAAACGTTACTCTGTGCTGAAAATAGCTGGGAGTCTGCCAAAAGACACTCTTCTAATAACATCTCTTCGCTTGTGTTCAGCTGGGTTCAGCATTTATCATGAACACATTCCCCTGCGCACTTAGCAAAGACTGATTCATAATGGACGAAAACAGACCACATTATAATATCTGCTGTAGTTTATCTGAATGAAAAATGTAGTAGCTTAGGCTATCCAGAATATATGCAGTTTCACAAACCCTCCTTTTAGCCTAAGGCAACACATTTCTGTCATGAAATAAACCAGAATATATACACTTTCACAAGGTTTCCACCCTTGAAAGACTTCTATGGAGGGGTACAGGCCAGAAGTACACCCTGCAGAGGTTTTGGAGGTGCCCGAGAATGGGCAGAGGAGGGAGGAAGAGATGGCAAGGTAGTCAGAGAGGAAGAAGAGAGGACATGACTGGTGGTAGAGGAAGGCGCAACAGGGTTGCCAAAGAAACAGCAGATGGAGCCAGAGAGGTGGCGAAGGAAGGAGGGGGCAGAGGAGCCAGAGAGGGGTAAGTAGGTATAGCAGGAGAAGAAAGGAAGTTGATAATGCATGGGAATAATCTATCGAAAAGGAGGAGATTGGTTTGAGGTACCTGGACCAAGACAGTACCATTTAAGTAGACATTAATGATGGTCTTAGAGGAGTGGAAGGGGGCCAAGAGGGCTTCCCACCAGGTGAAACCATTAATGGGAGATGAGAAAAAAGGAGAAAGAACCGAGACCAAATGGGGGGTCCAATGGCCTGTAGAGGGAACGACAAAGAGGCTGTCGGTAAGTGTCTATCTGGAGGAAGGACTGGTGTAGGTATCAGCGATAGGGATGCCTGGCTTGGAGAACATGATGTCCCTTTTGAGCTTCTTCCAGACAGAATTAGTGAGAGGGATAGGATAGTTGATAGAATAGCAGTTAGATAAGATAGGGGAGACAGAGAGCACCATAGAGGGTGCAGGGCTGAAAGAGGGGGAGGAAGGGAGAGGGGAACCCAAGCAGGGGGGTAACCCTGGGGGCAGACAGGAGGAAGGCGCAAGGCACAATACACAACCAAGGAAACCTAGAAGTAAAGAAGGCAGGCAATGCAATGGATTGCCAATACAGTAGAGGACAACACAATGTCAATACAGTAGAAAAAATAAAAAACTATAGTTGTGTCAAAGTACAGTACAGAAACCCAACCCAACAAAGGCACAGTACACAACTAAGGAACCTAGGAGTAGAGGAATGCAGGCAATGCAAAGGTACAGTAGAGGAAACAAAACAATGGACTGACCAGGAAAACACAAGAGGGTGACAATACAATAGCTCAGAGAACGAAGGGGCGAAGATGAGAGAGGAAGGTAAGGAAAAATGCTGGGAGGGGAAGTGTACACACGATGCAGGGGGCCTAAGATGCAAAGGAGCACAAGCAACTAGGTTGCAAGGGACTGCATGCAGCCTAGTTGCAATGAAGCACACATGGTCTAACTTGAGGTGTGGCCTGATGCCGGGGAGTTCATGTGACCTATGTTGCAAGGGAGTGCATGTGGCCTAAGTTGCGGGGGATAAGTTGTGAGGCAGCGCACACAGTCTAAGTTCTGGAGCGGCCTTATCAGGGGAGCTTACACAGACTGAGTAGCAGGCATTGCATGCGGCCTAAGTTTCGAGCGTGCACACGTAGGCAAGTTTGAGGCAAGTGCATCGGGGTGCAAAGACAAGTTGCACAGGAACATATGTGCAAAGGGAGAGGGGCACAATGTCAGGTGGGTGCGTGGAGTGTATCTGTACTAATTCTTTCTGCACCTTCTTTCCTTGTGGTTATAGAAAGGAGGGTGATGTCATCCACACTCAAAATCTGCGCCACTTCCCCATCGCCACCAAACACCTGCATTGCTCCACACCGCTGCCTTGTACTGAGAGGGCTTTTCCGCAGAGGGTCCAAACCCCGGGTCTCAAAGGCTCAGAAGCATGGACGTAGCATAGCATGCTACGTGTAATCGGGCAGTGTCTCCTGCGCAACTGTGTCACACAACACTGCAGCCTTGTCATGCGAGGGCTTTGCTGAAGAGGGTCTGAACCTCGGTTCTTAAAGGCTCGGAAGTGTGGGCGTAGCATAGCATGCTACATGTAATTGGGCAGCATATCCTGCACACCTGCATTTCTCAACACAGCAGCCTTGTCCTGCTAGGGCTTTGCTGCAGAGTGTCTGAACCTCGGTTCTTAAAGGCTTGGAAGCGTGGACGTAGCCTAGCGGTCTATGTGTAATCAGGCAGCTTCTCCTGCGCACCTTCATCACACAACACTGCGGCCTTGTCCTGCGATGGCTTTGCTGTAGAGGGTCCAAACCTCAATTGTTAAGGGCTGAGAAGCATGGATGTAGCGCAGCGTGCTACGTGTAACTGTGCAGCATCTCCATTGCACCTGCGTCATCACTCAACACAGCTGCCTTGTCCTGCGACGGCTTTGCAGCAGAGTGTCTGAACGTCGGTTCTTAAAGGCTCGGAAGTTTAGACGTAGCATAGTGTGCTACGTGTAATCGGGCAGCGTCTCCTGCACACGTGTAACTCAACACCACGGCCTTGTCCTAAGAAGGCTTTGCAGCATAGGATCAAACCTCGGTTCTTAAAGGCTTGGAATCGTGGTCGTAGCGTAGCGTGCAGCGTGTAATCGTGCAGCATCTCCTGTGCACCTGCGTCACTCAACACCATGCCCTTGTCCTCCAAGGGCTTTGCCGCAGAGGCTCCGAACCTCGCATCTTAAAGGCTCGGAAGTGTGGACGTAGCATATTGTGCTAAGTGTAATCAGGCAGTATCTTCTGCGCACCTGTGTTGCTCAAAACTGCAGTCTTGTCCTGCGACAGCATTGCTGCAGAGGGTCCAAACCTCGGTTCTTAAAGGCTTGGAAGCCTGGACGTAGTGTAGCATGCTACCTGTAATCCGACAGCATCTCCTGAGCACCTGCATCACTCAACACTGTGGCCGTGTCCAGCAAGGGCTTGCTGAAGAGGGTCCGAACCTCAGTTCTTAAAGGCTCGGAAGCGTGGACATAGAGTAGTGTACTACACGTAATCAGGCAACATCTCCTGCGCACATGCATTGCTCAACATCGTGGCCTTGTCCTACGAGCTCCGTCTGGAGCTCCGATAAAAAAATGTCCTCTATGGACTTCATGCCCCAGCAAGAATGAGTATCTGCAAAGTGGCAGGGTTTACCAAATTCTTCGATGACCCTGTGGATCTTGACTCCTACCTTAAGTCCTGCTCGGTGGAGCAGGCAGAATCTAAAATGGAAGTGAGCTACTCTTCAAAGGTTACAGTGTCTCCACATGTTGGACATGCTTCTCGATCATCCCAGGCGAAACCATCTGAGGTAGACTCTTCCGTTTCAAGTTCCCAAAAGAAACAACAACAAGACCCGGATAGGCTCTCTGGGTGACCTCCGTACTGAGATTGGAGGGGTTCAGGAAAGGGACGAATCCAGATCCCCCTGAAGTCCAAATGTGCCGCTATTGAAGGAGGAGCCAACTGAAGACCCACTATATCCATTGTCTAACCTTATGTTTGTGGTTTGTTTCTGCAATGCAAGTATTGTAATGGTTGCTGGTGTGGTAGCTGCTTCTGATGCTCCATCACCACTCCACCCCTGTGGCACCCTTCTGATAGCTGGGATAATGTAGTCCCAGATTTGGGCAAATTGGTTTGTTGGCTTACCTTCACCTATGAGATTCCTCACTAAGAGGATCTCAGGGAAGTTGTACCTCAGCTGAGTAATAGTCTAGTGCTGGCTCTGTCAACCCTTGCTTATTTTATACTCTTTCCCTTTTTCGCCTCCTCTCTTCATGTCTGGTATTTCTCTTACAGATCCGTAGGTGTACATAATGAGTACAGACTGATGGCATGTAGGACTGATTTTAGGAATCTGTGGTGCTCTTCTTCCTCAGGTGGGCGATCTGGAAGCTTGGGCTCCAGCAGTAATCACCTAATCACTCTTTCACGTACAGGCTGGTTTTGTTGATCCATGGTTAATGGTATCACATGGAATGTGAAGGGGCTATGCTTTCATTTTCAATTGCAAAGGTTCTTATCACACCTGAAGAGGCTGGGCACCAACATTGCCCTTATCTAGTAAAGAGTGCAACATGCTCTAGGAACAGTGGGTTGGTCAGGGGCTAAACTCGAAGGCTGATGTGAGCAAGGGGGGAGTTGCAATATTGGTACACAAGAGTTGCTGCATGGAAATCACTGAGTTACTTTCAGATTGGAAGGCGTATGGCTGCTGGCCAAGTGTAAGATGGGAAGTATACCCCAGGTAATTGTGAATATATATGGTTTTAACCAGCATGATTCTGAGTTTTGGAAGACTTTGAGTGGGTAAGCAATTGGTAGGCATTTCGAAGATAGTTGTAGGAGAGTGTAACTTTCCACGTGACCCGGTGTTAGTCCCAAATCACATTTTGCAGATCTAACATGCACACAGCCTTTGAACGGATAGTAAAGGATAATGTAATGATCTGATAGATGTGTACATGCAACCAAGATGCATAGGAGATTACATTTTATTCCAGTCACATGCCTCGTTCTTCAGAATTGTTTATTTGTTCATGAGAAAAACATTGATAGCACAAGTGCATGGGGCGGATATATCCCTGATTCTAATCTCAGACCATGCGCCTGTGATAACTGACTTTGTGTGGGTAGAGAACCATGGAGTAGCAATAGTAGGAGACTAAATATTTTCTACTACATGTTCCTGATTGTGTTACCTCTATCAAGCTTTTTACCGAAGAATTCTTTCAACACAATGAGTCAGGGGGGTCCATCTGTGGGGCTGATTTGTGACGCATACAAGGCCTCCCTTCGGGGACACATCAAAGGATATGTGGCAGGACAGAACAAAAAGGTGAAACTAGAGGAAGCCAAGTGGCTTCAGAGTATCAAACATATGAAGGCTGACTATTGTTGCTCGCTGTCACAGGGAACATTGCAAAGCAGCTGGCCTACTGACAAAATAAAACTCTTAATTTTTGTGGGGAGTAAACAAAGCTGGAAAATTATTGTCCAGATTTCTGCAATCCAGAAGCAAAAACAACAAGGTAACTGCAGTAAGTGTTAAGGACAAACTTACCACTGGGGGTGAGATGATCGCCTGGGCCTTTGCTGAATATTATAAGATACTACACAAGCCTGAATCGACTCGATCACCTAGCCGAATAGAATAGAATTTGAATGGTTGTAAAGACTAAATGGGGTTATCTGTACTCCTGCCCTCTATATGGCAGAGTAGAAGCACTGAGCACCCCAGACAAGAATCTCTATAAGGTAGCTATGGACAAGCAACCAAGGCTTAAGCTCTCATGAGGTGATGCAGGCTGGTCCCTAAGTACATTGTAGTCCCCAAGCCTCCCACAAAGGAATGTCCACAAACTATGTCAGGTGATAACACAGTTCTTTATATAAATGAGGTTCAATATATATACACACTTAATAACACACTTTGTGCTTTGGAAAATCTATTATGGCATATTGGGCCTCATTACGAGTATGGCGATAAGGCAAATACGGTGCTGGTATCGCTACTGGCACCTTTGCTACCGTAACGCCATACTACGAGTTCTTATTGTGGGTGCCCTAGCAGCCTCCTGGTCTAACCAGGTGGCCGTACCGGAACCTGAGAGCAGAACATGATGGTAGCAACAGTAACGTTATGAACGGTACTGCAGCTACCATCCCCCCATTCCCATTGAGCACTATGGTGTATCAACAAGCCCAGTCCATTAATGTTTAAATAGTCTTGTTTCCTGCTAAAACGTTAAACTACCCCAATGTACCCGCGTTTAGCAGAGTTTATTCGACGGATCATTAACAGATCCCTCGGGGTGTAATCCCTTTAAAGAAGGAGCCACAGGGTGTTGAGAGTCCTCGAAGAAATGTGAACCCTGGCGATGAGTGTCCTTGATGAAAAGAGTTTGGTGCTGCAAAGATGACTCGATGAAGCACTTAGGCCCGCAGTGGGTGTCGAGTGTCGGCGTCGGATGTCGCATCAGCGATCAGGACTCAACCATGCCTGGATTTCGGATCTTTACTTGTTGGTGTCTTTGTGGACTTTGGGTAGCGGGAAACCCACCAGCGGATTTTCCACAGTTTGTCGATGACCTCGACTTTCTCTGGCAGGACAAAGCAGTCGACGGTGATGGCAAGGGAGTCATTTGTTTCAATGTTCTTAGGCGAAAGGTGGAGCATTGCGGATCCGGTCATCGAGCAGCATGGCAAACCCCGGTCAACTGCAATGAATTTGAATGCCTCAATGTCCAGGTGTTTCACTTGGAGATTCCTCGTGGACCCCGTCTCCAGTTGACAGCCTTTTGGGGCTGGCTTCCGAAGTGCCTCAGCGAAGATCAGCTTTCTGCAGGATGTTCCCTCGTAGCTCGGGGAGAGGTCTCCTAACCAAGTCCTCTCTTGGATCAGTCCCCGACAGACTCGACAGATTTCAGATCAGGTCGAAGGAATGCAGCAGCAATTCTTCTTGCTCCAGCTGGGCTTCATGGATAAGCAGCTTCAAGTTTTAACTTCAGCTTCTGAACAATTTTGGTAAGTGAGAGGTCCCCAGATATACAGATCTGTCCCTCATTCGCACTGCTGAGCCAAGCTCAGTCAGCCAATCAGTCAGAAGGGCATTCATTAGGGCAGGCAGCCAATCAGGCTCACAGTGTATTCAGGTCATTCACTTCCACCCAGACACTCACAACAAGGAATATGGATTGGGGTAAGCACCCAGCCTTTCAGCACACCACACTGCATTCATGTCAATTTCGGGAAGGGCTGTCTCATTCTTTATGTCACAACCACACACATACCAGACAACCATACAATGGAATGCATATTGGTCACACACTCCATTCACCCAGGTCCAACCCCAAGGGTGTACCCACAACATACAGTCGCTGGAAAGGCTGCAGCCAGTCTGGCGCCAATGGACTTCGACGACCCTCAATGTCCAAACTCTCTCTTCAGGATTCTCAGCGTACCCCTTCTCCAGACCTCAGACTCACAGAACTGGCTTCCAGGGTGCTTTGATGAAAAGCAGCAGTTTTTGCACGATGGTCCCTCGTAGCACTAGGAGAGGTGTCCTAGCAAGGTCGTCTCTTGGATCAGCCCTGAACAGACTTGACATCTCTTGGATTACATGAAAGGAAATGCAGCAGCAATCTTCTCCTCCAGCTGGGCGTCAAGGATCAGCTTCAAGTTTCAACTTCAGCTTCTGAACAAATTGGTAAGTGAGAGGTTCCCAGATATACATATCTGTCCCTCATTCACTCTGTCAGCCAATCACACAGGCAGCCAATCAGGCTCACAGGCATTCAGGCCATTCACTCCACCCAGATACCCACAACAAGGAATGTGGATTGGGGCAAGCACCCAGCCTTTCAACACACTACACTGCATTCATGTCAGTTTCAGGCAGGGCTGTCTCATTCATAGTGTCACACGCACAGACAATGAGAAGGTCTGGCCTTGACTTCCCCAAAATACATATATGGTTCTTCCACCCAACAGCCAGTCAGTGGAAGGGACAGAGTCAGGGCTTCCCAGGACCTTGGGAAAACAAGGTAAGAGGAAATAGAAACAAAGAGGCCCCAGGGGCCATCTTGCCTTCTATCAGGAATTCACATATTACTATGGCCTGAGAATTCCAAAATGGAGGATACCCAGAACTCCTGTCACATCAGCATGAAGCTGCCACCAGCCCACACCCTGCTCTGTGGGCAACACACAGGTGCCCAAAATCATACACTGGGGGTACAGGGTTGTACCTACGCCCATGGCTGCCGAAAGGGTATCCCAAGGGTCCCTGTTCACCACAAACAAAAGGATTAAGGATTGCACTGCCAGGGGTCCCAAATGGACTCCTGTTCAGAAAATAACAGAAAATGCATTTCTAGCATGACAGATTGTTTCACAAAGATTGTGAAGTTTGTGCTTTAGCAATTGGAACATAAGCTAAACACGTAATGCAAAGCCCTATCTGTCAGTTAACTGGAATACTATGGTCTGGATCAGCTGGCTTCAGTATCTGCTATGTCTGTTTATTCTTTGCTTGCTCTCTCTTATTCCTATTGTATCCCCCCACCAAGTGCTCTTATGAATTTACTATGATTATTTGTATTTTTTATTTGAAGGTTTATCGCAGTTGGTTCCATCAGGGCTCATTAATTTACCAAACACTCAGGTGTTTTCTAGTTGTCTAGTGTTATGGAAGGAATTCGAGTTTTTATGGGCATTTTATCTTTTTTCATATGTCTCCTCCCCAGGTTCAATAAGCCATTGTTGTAACAATACCTGCAGGATGATGATAAATGAGTTGCCTGTTATGTAAGTTATGTATGTTAAGCATTATACCCTTTAATACAAAATATTAATCTAAAAAAAGGAAGTTCAGTGGGTTTTTCAGAATGACTCTTCAGCCTTAAAGGATCCCTGAGGAACTGAGATAATCTGCTGAAGCGGGACCCCTTCTTTTAAGGACATAGGTCCTCATGTGATTGGCCTAAAGATAGCCTGCCTTAGTGGCCCATTCCGTGCCCATTCCATGCTCCAGGATGGAGTGGACTTTGTCCTGTTGATGTCACACCCAGGGTGCTTTGCTCCAGGGGAAATGGAGGAGACAGGAGAGAGAGAGAGAGAGAGAGAGAGATAGAGTGACATTATAGATGGTGGGAGACTCCTTCCCTTGATCTCAGCCATCCTGCGTAGCATACACATGCCCCTTCCCTTCTCCATGAGAACAACCTCATTTGGATATGAAACCCCCTGGTGTGAGGCTGTTCCTTCTGAATGGATGTGCTCTGTTGAAGCCCAGGCCCGGGCCAGCTGCCTGCTGTGTGGCTGTCCCAGTTGGAGGGTCTTACCCACCCTCACAAACAGATCAAAGAGGAGGCCTAGACTTCCAGATTCTCTTCCTGCCAGTTGGCGGCTAGACCTTGAATACACAACACCTTCCATAGCTGAGCTGCCTTACAGGAGCTGACACATGGGCGTGATCAATTGAAATGTGGTGGGTGTGATAATAAGTACCACCATGTACTATGCCCAAACGTATATATAGCTTTTATTTTGAGATTACCCTGCCACTAGCATGCACAACTCATGATCACCATAGTTTTGGGGACAGAGAGACATATCTTAGACATCTCTGCGACTGTGAAGTGGCATCTTGTGACCTTGGAACCTGCTCTGTGCTATAAGAAGAGCAGGCACCACGGGTCAGGTTACTGATGCGCAGGGCATGAATTCACTATGCTTTTGGCATGCAGTCCATGGAGAAGGGGAATCCGATTGGCAGATGACCCCTTCTGGAGATGAAATTATCCTCATCATTCTATTTATTAATACAATTTAAAAACCAGGGCTTTGCACCCTTACCAGGGCGCAATTCCTCACAAGCAGACCATTTTAAAGAAGAAAATGCAGTTGTGCATGTTGGTCAAACGTGTCTTATTTGGAAAAAGGGACTTCATAATTCTGGGGACATTCTTGCATATATACAAAGAATATTTCTAGGCATGAAAGACGTTCTGTGAATATATCTGCAAATGTGCCTTCTGTGCCTGATTAGCATTCAGAATACGTGCTTCAGCATTTCGAAATATGCTGGCACTTTGCTCTGAATAGAAATGGGCCATAAATGCACTAATTCCGTTTTGAGCCAGAAACAGCAGATTTCCAATCTGCAACTCCACATTACTTTAGTATCTATGACCCTGAAAGCCTGCCCTGTATCGTCATTCTGCAATGTTGGTCATCAAACAGCTTATGCACTAGTCTTTGTCATAAAGAAACACAGACGGCGAATTGCATTTCTGGGCAGTGGGAGCCCGTTCACCTCCAATAATTTCTTCTCTGATGTTAGCTCATGGACAGTGTACAGTTAGGTTTGTGATGTCTAGCCATAACAATTACCTGAAAAACGATATAATATCAAATGACTAACATGTTGCTGTCTTTTAGTATAGGGTTATCATTTTAAATTAGCACCAGGTTCAGTCATTCTCTGCTTCTGTCATGGAAAGATAAAACAATTACAGGTAGTATGCGGAGAAGTAATGTGTAGCTGTTCACAATTACAGGTATCTGTGAACGAGAGATGCACATTGTAAAAAGGCGGCAGGCAGGATACCGTGTTTAGATTAGCATGATTTTAGAACATGGCTGTTTGACCCTTTCTGTAATTCCAAAGCTCAAATAGGGGTAATACTAAAATAATTGCTAAAGAACTTTAAACATTGAACCAGGTTAGTGACCGTTCAACTAGGTACGTGGACAAAGGAAGTAATGATCACCCTGAATGAAAGGTATTTGTGGTGCATACTTTCAAGATGGGTGAAATACTGCACACCATTAGCAACCCTCAAGCAATACGTGTTTAAGTGCTTCATAATGCTGATGTTCGATATTTGAAAGTGTACATTGCTCCTCTATTGTGCACTAAAGTCTCATTCAGACTCAATCTCTTGGTTTCTTCATTTTTCCAACTAGCCTTTTTTATGCAAGATTTGTTTTAATAAGGTGGCACGATTTTCTGGAAACCTCAGGGCTATAGTTTTCAATGCTTCTAAAATGTCGAGACATTTAATATTATCTATCAATTTTCTCCAGCTATATGGTGCACTAACCAGGGCAACTGAATAGCTCTTCTTGGCTTTCAGGTTGTATGTGGTGAAAGGCATTACCTTTAACCCCTACAGTGAGAACATATAAACAAAGGATGGTGGTGAGAGGCAAACAATCCTGCCACAACATAACATACGTTTGAAAGCATCCGTTTGCATTCAGTGACTATTACAAAGGCGCTTGGATGGTCAACCGCAAACTATTACACATGATTTTTCAAAATTTCGTGTATGTCATTTGTACTTAATGGAACATCATATTTATTCAATGTTGTTTTGATTGCGCGAAAACGAGAGTTTAGAAATGATTATGTAATTGGTATCTTACTTACCTTCTAATGGAGCAAGCACAATGCCCTTCATTCACCCCAAAATATTTGTATGTATCCTGGTGAACAGCACAATATATGCCTGAAAGAAAGTACCCTTAGTTCAAATGTGTGTTGGCTGTCTGAAACTTTTTGCCATTTTAGAAATGTGAGAGCTTGTGGGAGATTCAACTTCCTATAAAACAGGTGTGAGGAAGTGTGAGGAAATGCCATCTAGCAAGGGTGACAAGCCCTGGCTTTTTTGTATTGTATTAGTACATACAATGATGCAGGTGATTCCTTCTCCAAATTGATAATCTGCTAAACAGATCCCCCTTTGTTGCAACTCAATGCCAAAAGTAGAATGCACTTGTGCCCTACTGCATCAGTAGACTGAACCGCAGCACCCGCTGTGCTCGTGGCCCCGGGCAGGCTCAAAGTTTACAAGATGCCCACTCGACTGCTCCAGTGACAGCAACGTTACTGCAGCAGAGGGGCAACATTTAAGATATGCACCCTATATGCAAACTACAATGATCATGACTACCCCATGCTGGTGCAGGGTCATCTCTAAGAATAAGCTAGGCCTGAGCATAGGCATAATGCATGGCAAAACATAATATCATGGCTGCACATCCCAATTGATATTGCACTTGTGTCAGCTCCTGTGAGTCAGCTCTGCTGTGGAAGGGAATGTATATTCAGGTCAGACGTGCTGATACTGCCACACAGCAGGACAGAAACACAGAGGACCCAGCCTCTCTTTGATTCTCTTTGAGGGGACCGGTAAACCCCTCCCCCTGAGACAGCCACACAACAGGCAGCTGATTCAGGAGGAGTAGCCTCATACCATGGTCCTGCATATCCAAAGGTCTTTGTTGTCAGTAGAAGGGAAGGGGATGGGATATGCAGGAGTGCTATGGACACTGGATGAAGCCTTCCACCATCTTGTTTTTGACTGTCTCCCTTTCCCTTTGTCTCCCTTTCCCTTTTTTAACTTCAATTCTTCTGGAGCAAAGCACTTTGGGTTGAAGATCAACATGGCAAAGTCCACTCCAGCCAGAAACCGGGGTTGGTCCACTAATACAGGCTGGTTTTGGACCAATCACCTGATGACTATGGCCCTTAAAAGAATGAGTCGCGTAACCCATCAGCAGAATTCCCACAGTTCCTCAATCCCTTAAGGCTGAGGAGAAGTTCTGAAGATTCTCACCGGGACTTCCTTTTGGTCAGTTGCACTGTCCTAAGCTCTCTGCCAGAGGTGAAGGAGCCATCCAAGACAGAAGGAAGATATGTCCCCTGACCACTCCCAGTGAACATTGTGAGTGACTAGAGCTGTGCACCAAGAACAATCATACTGTAACTGATATTCTGTGTCAGAAAAGAAGACTCTGAACGGGACTATCCTGTCCTTGAGTCCTTTACAAATGCCTCACAGCAACTGGAGGGCCATACCAGCCGAACCTCCCTGCTCACCCACACCAAACCAGTTGCTCCATGTTAGCAGCATCCTAAAAAATAGGGAAAACATTGCTGCTGGTGTCTGTGTTCCTCCAACCAGCCAAACTATTGCACTGCATCTAATTCAGCTCGACACTGCATTGTGTCCTAACAAAGTATGCCACTTGTTAGGCCTGAAGTAACTGATTTATGCCAGAAAGCAAAGCAAATTTCTGGAGCCACATTTGCCAAATCTAACTGGGGGTTACAACCACATCTCAGCCCAGCTCGCCCTCGACCACCGCCTCATTGACTGCAAATCGACGCACCCTCAAACACTACTTCAGTGGCATCGCCTGCTGACTCAAACCGCTGGAGCGTCACTCTCTGACCTATCCCAGTGGCCAAAGCCTGACTCCGCTTAGCCAACTGTGAACTGTTCTTGGGACCGCCAGACCTGAATCATTGAACTGCCATTGTTCAACAGCACAGAGAACTGGAATTTAACCATAACCAATGCCTGCTTGCTTCCAGGCTCTCCACGATCCAATCTGCCTGACTGAGCCTGATCAGCTTACATCAAAGTTCCAACCAGGGTCTCTTGCGTCAGCCCACAAATAATTGAATCCAAGTACTGTGACACTGAACTGCACCCACAATCAGCTTGGGCCTTAGAAAGCGATTAGGTCAGGATCACTCCTGCATTCAACCCAATATACTTTTTATGCTAGCACCTTACTTACAATCCATGGAACTATACTCAGAATGCTCCTTTCTACAGTCTGTCACATCCTCTCTGTTATTTTTTTTGCGGTGCGGTCTTGTATAGTTATCTCTTTTCGTTCTACTTGCAGATGGTTTATTTTATTAACGTTTTCACATTTTTATAGAGCCTTGATTGGAAATTCCCTTTATTTTGGGCTGTGATACCGTGTTGTTTGGGTCACTACTGGTTCACTTTCACACCCCTCTTAAGAGCTTAGCCTTCCCTCAGCCTGTGTTACCACAAATGGATAACCAGGTATATCTCTTGATTGTCTCTGTTTTATCTTTATGATTGTGTTGTGTTTAGGTTTGTAGAAGTGTGAGTGCTGAGTAGGCCATTTTACCCCTAGTCATCCTTGTACTCCTATGAGTCAGAATCCAATTTGTCACAGGAAGCAGCAGGGATCCAGAAAGGAGGATGAAATACTAGTCTGCGCCTGTCTCTTGCAGGGTTCAGTGGAGGCACGTTTGATTGGGTATCCCTTAGTAGGGATGGCGAAACACTGAAGAATACTTGTTGGGGAGTAATCTAATTTAGGTGGATAAAAGCAGCAGAGATTCAGGAACATAGGAGACATACCAGTCACTGTAAGTGCCTGTCTCCTAATGTGAGGGCATGATGCACGTGGCATCTGGTCATACCTGGGAGGGAAAGTAGGAGGAGACAGGAATGCCTTAGGGCAGATTGTGGAAAAGTCACCTTAGCATGACTTTGGTGAGATGAGACACAGGGTTTCGAAGGGTGGGTGACCCACACATCATCAATCAGTGTCCATCTGTTTGGGTGAGCAGAGCAGACAGGTGTCATTAGTTAACACCAGGAAATACTTGTGGTATCTTGTCGGAGAGTCAAACTTACATGATTTTGGTTGGTAGGACAGCAGAGATTCAGGAAGGCAGGTGACATGTGACACACATGTTATGTGTTTCTGAATCGTCCCCCATGGTTCTTTGACAGCTGTTATTTTGCACATCACCTCAGGAGCTAAAAAGTTCATAATTCACCACCTACAGGTTCCATTATTCTATTTGTCATCTGTATCCGGGGATCTCTCAGTAATTTTCTTAGAGAATCATTATGTGAAGTTATTGAACATTAGTATTATATTGGTGAGATGTGCCAGGCAGATGTGCCATTTTGCTCATTCTAGCCTGTCTAAAGGGCCATTTAACCTTTGCCCTTGTATACACCCCACGATGCAAGGGCAGTATTGGCCGCATCTCAAATTGAATCGTCTACTTCCCTTTTCTTTTCTCTGCGCAGCTCCTAAGTCTGCTGCGAAGGAAGGCAGATAGCTGCCTCCTCTGAACATTTGGGGAACTGAGTCATGAACTGAAATGAATGCAGACATGGGAATTGTAACAATTAGCGTTGGCAATGAGGCATTCAACATTCAGCATAATATATCCAAATCCTGATCCGTCTATCTTGCTAATGGTGTCATACCAGTGAGACTGACTATGCATCAGTGTGTTCGTCTTGAACTTGGTAACATCAAGTGTAGGTGACATCAGATACTCAATTAGAATACATTGTCTAAGTCTGCATTCTCTAACAATATATTAAAAGGCCAGATGTATGTTTGTCCCTGTATGTTTGTCTGATGCAGTAACTTCGCCTGTGATCACCACTAGAGCAAGTTGTTGTTTTAGGATATATAGAAACAATGCCAATTTGCGTAGCTTTGACTTATGTCACCACTAGAGGGAGCTGTTGGCTTAGGGTATGTAGTGGTCCTCCTGTGGCAAAGAAAACCTGAATTTTGGCCTGTGTAAATGGGCGTGTACACTAATTATGGCATAAACAATAAGTCGTTTTTGAGCACACCCTTATCAATTCAGTACTACTTCTAGAATTCATAGTAGTAAGTAAATTGCAGAATAGCTCCATCAAGTTATCACCACCTTTTCCTAAGACTACATTGTTTTCGACAATACTGCACTCACCTGGTACTGTCACATCATGAGAACCTCATGGCAGGGGCACAATTTCAGGAGCACGGCTCTCATTTCCATTCTGAACCCTTTCTCTCGACACCACCACTGTATTCATCAAATATTGGTACCAGAAGATAATCTTCAGGATTTTCTTTCTTCCCAGCCTAGAGCGTAAAATAGAGAGGCAGTAGTATGTTAAATATGAAATATGGGGCTGTTCAGGGTACATTTCAGGAGCTGAGGTTGGTTTATTAATAGCAGTTTCATTCTTTAACAGCACATTTGGAGTGGGGATCAATTTTAATTATTATGTCTTAGTATTTAGGGCTCAGAGGTAGTTGGCAGACAACAAGTATGGGAGTGCCTTGCATGTATAGTACTCTGGGTAGGAATCCTAACCACATCAATACTCCACATTCCCAACTGCCATTCATGTCACAGGTTACTCCTTCTGTACCACTGCCAATACTGGACATCAGATGTGTTTTCCTTATTAGAAGGTTTATAGCTCTGTTTTAGTAGAAAAGAGGCACGAGAGACGTTGCAAATGAAGGGCCATACCAAGACAGCCTAGATACATAATAGTCCGTTTGTTTTCCACTTCTCAGATGCTGCATCCCACTTACAGTGAATGACACAGAACCCCAACCAGCACCCGTGCTATTTATCAGGTTAATAATATATGAAAATCACCTGCAAAGGTGCCTTCCAAGGTGACGCCAAAGGAAACTTCCTCTGATGTATCTTCAGTAGGACTTTCCTGGTTATGCAGAGTTGTTGAGTTCAAGTGGTTCTCTAGGCAGATCTGCCTTAGCCTGGTTGTGAAAAAAAATGACAGAGAGATTAAGGACGTCACATACCCCAATAATATGCCATCTGTTAAATGCAGATTGTAATCAACAGCTTTCACAGGTGGACAGAGTAGTAAGCACCTATGCCGGCCATACAGTATCTTGTAACTGCTCATCCTCTTTTTCATGCTAGAGTTGTAGTGCATACTGAACAGGATGGCATCAAGGTATTTCAGCCCAGTCTCTTCAAATCATTTGTTCAGTTTATGTTTAATGATATGCTATGACATTGATATGTTATTGGTATCTGGGAGGCAATGCAGCCAAAGATATCTAAGTACCTGGCCTAAAAACGACAAGGAACCTCCAGATGCCACGTGGAGGACGTAACATGGAAAGAGATGGGTTTTCAGTTTTTTACAGAAAAGAGACAACTTATCTGTTACCTGCATGAGTCCAAGAAGATAACTCCACAGCTTAGACTTCAGAACTGCATTAGGTCTGACAAGAGCCCTAGGTCACTTAGAATGATGTGTATACATTCAGCCATGAGGAGTGGTTCTTTGGGGCCGTGCAGACTGGCGGCCCTTGAATCTGTGTTTCAAATAGAGAGGTGCAGAACCATATGAGGCTGTGTCTGGCAATGTGAGTAGTATGAATGGGATTCTGCAGTTAATTAACCCTAATGTTGTGTGCAGTGCAAATTGTGCTGCACTTTAAACTCTCCCTTTACTCAAATGAAACTTGCTCAGATTCTAAAACCACGTTTTGGATTTCATTGGACATATGCAGGGATCACGATTCACATGGAGGTACACTTCAAATGGCGATTCATTCTTTCTGTCTTTTTGAAATCTCAATCTGAGGATTTTCCTACGAATCTAGATTCTAGCCCATGATCTTTATAAATATTCTGGAAAAGAAATATATTCGCATTTTTGTTTGATGGTGAACAGTTTCCTTTTTGACAGCCATTTCATGCGATTGTGTTTCATGTAATGTTTTGGGTGGTGAGGTAATGGAAGTTGTCATTTGGATACGTTGGGAAATAGTCCTCTTTCTCTCTTTGATGTTCTGTATTTGAACTGGTGTACATATGACTCATGGGAACCCCTTTTCACCTGTGTTCAGTGAACTTAGGTAGTGTCAGGCTCACCTGTGTTTCTCTAACTTAGAAGCTGGTTACATAGGCAATAACATATTTTAGGAATAGTAATATGTTTTGACGATCTGTTCAAGTGAGTACCGAATTTTCAATAGAATTCTTTGTGGATATAGTTTAAAAAACTGTTTGTGTATTATATGCAGTATATGTTTGTCAAATTTACGAGCTGATTTGTTGGGGTTTAGCACTAGACACATCCCCATTGTGTAAAAACATGCCAGGTTTTAATAAATTTACAAATGAAATATTTATTTTACCTGGTTTAGGTTGTTTTCCCCTGTTGTGGCCTGAGCTCCTCATAACCATGGAGTCCCAGGCTTATTCATTGACACGCCACGTGAGGATGCAGACTGACCACCATTCAGTACCGCTGTCTCAGGCTCTCTATAATTGTGATGCCCTGTTGCTCTTGACTGTTAGCACTGCAATTTAAGCTTATATTTTGGCTCTCCCTTTGACTCCATGGCACATACAACAGTTGTTATTTCCTACAGTCTAATAATTTTGGGCGATAATGTGTAACAAGAGAAAAATATGTGTCTAAGAGAACACACTTTAAATGGAGAAGCTGGCATTTGAGGCCGGCCTGTAATTTAGCTCGCTGACTGACCATATAACTTCGCTGTCAGTTACGGGGGCTAAGGGTGCAGGTGTTTGCATCTGCTTGGGCGCTGGAGCACCACATTTTTCTTCCCTTTTGCTGCTTTTGGCTCTGCTCCCCACCAGGATAAGATCTGCTGTGTCCGCCCGCAGGGGGAAATCCCACCCAGGGGTAAAGGCACGGGTGTTTGCACCTGCTTGGGTGTTCGCGAGCTGTCCATTTCTGAGTTTTCTTCACGAAACCGAGCATCTCTGAGCAATTCTCGTTTACGGGATTTGTGCTGATATCTGCTGGTTGACGGAACTTCTGCCAAGAACTCTGAAGTAGTCCCAGGGAAATTGAGTGTGTGCGAGCAGTCAGAGGAATCCAGTTGAGAGCCAACACAGACTGACTCTATTTGCCACCCATATTGACATAATAGCTTGTAACAGGAGCAGCCTCGCACAGATGGCTTATCATAATCTGTCTGTATTATGCACTCTGAAAACCTGGTGTCCATTTTATCATGTTACTCTCTGAGGCTCAGGATACCATCACTGCGACAATGAATCATAAACACAATCATAAGCCAGTGTTGGCCGTCCCACCGAACAGGAAAATCTTAACAGTCAAAGGAAAATCTCAGCATTACCAGCATTACCGCTAACTGCAAGCCCTGCTGAGTCCAATTCTGCTAAAGTGATAAGGTCTTGGCTAACGTTTATTTTCTTAACAAAACCAATACATTTCTAGGCTTATCAGGCCCCACCCTTAGTTTGATCCATGGACAGAGGGGGCTGATGCCTAAAGCTCTACTGGACCCAAGAACCTTAACTGCAATGGATGCCCTGGTCCAGTCATAGATGGCCTGGGAACAACACTGTTGCTTAATAACTGTCACCCCAGCAGGGCTCACCGAACTTAATGCTGGGTCCTTAAGCACTAGTAACTTCTCTAAGCCTATGATCTCCATGGACCTACCTGTCTGGGCCCTTAGTGGTCCTGAGATGAAAACCATTCGGATTCAGATTGCTCCTTGGAACATAACACCTTCTAGTGAGAGGTTTAAATCGCATCTGAGGAGTTAATGTGCTCAGTAACCTCGATCAACCCAAACACCAGTCTGAATACGTCTTCAAACAGATAGGTGAAGAAATAGCCAAGACCGAGGACAAGAGGCCAACGGGGTGGCGGAAATGGGTTCAAATGCTGTACTGGAGAGGGCATTTAGACAACCTGAATCTCACAAATGTATATTGAGCCCCTTTTTATTCTGTGAGCAGGCGGTCAATGGTGCATCGATTTCCCTAGAAGAGGGTGGGGTAGAACCCAGTGCCTGTCAATGTAGCCTGGAGCTCACTGAATTTTTGTCACTTAGGATGCTAGTTACCCATCTTATACTATTGATGGGTAGAGACCAGGGCACGCCTGAAGATGGGCACGTGTTGGGAAAGGATAATGTGAGAATGGACCGAGACAGGATGGAGCAACCTGACCTATCCTTGCACAAGACAGAACTAAATAGTATCACCCCAATCCAGAGTGGCACCAGCCATAGTAATTGTTATGACTTTAGCATATCCCCAAGAACCAAACTGGTGGGCAAGGAGGGACCGACTAAGCCAGACTCCAATATCTGTGATACTGCTGCTAATTTCCATTGCCCTTCCACTAGCCAACAGTCGATGAATGCCTTGGGCCCTAAGGAAGCACGGGTTGGCTCTGTACATGAAAGGACTACTTCCGGGTTGGGTTGTGCCCCTGCTTGTAATCTGCGAACTATAAATGGCCTGTGCTCTGCTGGGCAGGGGGGTTGTAATATCGGCATATGGTTCCCAAGCTGGCCTCGCATCATCATGAGCCCTGCAATGCCCGTGTGAATAAGAATTTCACTGGATCCTGGTAGTGACTGTTTATCGCAAGCAAGCAAATATCACGATGTACTAGGATCTATGGACAGGGAACTGATGCATACGATACAATCAAATAGACTTCAGAGACTATGGTTTGGTTAAGGGCCTACTGAACTTTATCAAGAGGTGGCAACACTCACCAAACTCTCAAATAGAACTAAGCCTCCAGGCCTGTGATAACCCATCACAGAGGTCTATACTTTTGGGAGTAAAAACAGCACCGTTAGGGAAAAGGCTGCCCAATGTGGCCCAGAGGCCTGGAATTCCAAGTTGTATAGTTCGCTAGAACTCGTGAGATTCCATTGTGCATACCCCAAATCTGTCTGGTAATGAACTGGGCCCGCAAGAGACTTTATTACGTCTCCCCAAACCAATGGTTGGCCTCTCCCCTATTCTGATTCAGTAACTGGGAAATGTGCATGCTGTGTTTTCATTTGTATTTTCATTTGTATTTAATTTGTATTTGATGATAATGTTTTCTTTTATGGCTCTAAGCCGAAATGAAGTTTGGTGGTGATGATGACAACGTCTCTGCTCGGGTTGTTAAAATAAATAATAAGCATGCTGGCAAATATAGAAACACGATAAAGATTCATGGTTCAGTGTGCAACTGAATTTGAAGCCTTAACTTCGAATGTTCATGCTCCTGCTGAATTTCTTTCAGGTCAGGGGTGCTAAAGTATCCCTAGCTGCCCTAAAGTATCCCTAGCTGCCCTATTTCCAACATCATCGTACGGAATCCTCCTATGCTGTTTCTAAATTGCTGGGATTACAAGGACGTTGGTGCCCTGCACTGATTGCTGCTACTCTGCTGGCCTACTGAACATTCGGAAACAACACTAAGCCATTTCAGATGTAAGAAGGACCTTAGAACAGGCCTGGTCAGACCTTTTTGAAAGTTAGGTTTTAATATTCAGTTGAAATGCACTGAATATGTTTTGTTATTATATTTTCTGGAAGGACTCTGTTTTATATTTTCAAAGAAGAGTTTATCATTTTAAATTGACTCTTATGCAGCATCGTAGACAAAGTGTTATAGTTGTACATACTGTTGTGTACCCTGTAAAAGGAACTATCTCTATATCCCAAAGAACTTATACAATAACTGTAGGGCAGCGTTATTCTTTGGGATTTGTACTGGACTTTTCATTACAGCCAACTGACAGGAACTATTTTCATGGATCAGCTTCACGTATTTAGCTGTTATGACAGTGAGAAGATTAAGCCTGAATATTACTTTATTTTATGTGAGGTCCCAAGGAGTACACACTTCCATCAGTGGGTCAAGTTGAATGAGTCTCTAGAGTATGTCACTCATGAGGTCAGGTTCCTGGATTAAGACCCTGGTCCTGCTGGCATCAGTATGCAGGGTTGATATGGCCCTAAAAAAGATGATTGTGATACATTGACCCTTACTCTCCATTGAGAAGATCCAGTAGTGTACTATCTTCTTTGGACCTTGTCTACCTGGACAGAGTTGTAAGCAAGCACACCATCTATCCCTAGCACAAATGCATCCCTGGTTCATCTGTGCACTTGTGATTCTTGAAGATGCTGTGTATAATTTAGGGGTGGTTGAATTCATATATGATGCTAAGAAAGTGTGATGTTCTTATTGTTGTTTGAATTAATATGGCTGCTTTCCATGTTAAATAGTATAAAAAAAAGAAATGTAGAAACCATATTTGTGATCTTTTTTATTCTTAATGTTTTATTGATTTGACAAGAAAGAAAAGAAAACACAAAATTCCTTCTCTCTTTACATAAACCTTTAACATTACTTTAACATACCTTTTCCATAATAATAAAGAAGGAAAGAGAGGCAGGACAAATTAAAACCTTATTTCACTTTCAATCATTCATTCATTCATTCATTATTCATCCACATATATATAGTGTATACACATATACAGTGTATAGAGCGGACAAGTTTATAGTGCGGATGAGTGTATAGAGCAGATGAGCGTATAGAGAGGATGAGCATGTAGAGCGGTTGAGCGCGTAGAGGGGATGAGCGCATAGAGGGGATGAGCGCGTAGAGGGGATGAGCGCGTAGAGGGGATGAGTGCATAGAGGGGATGAGCACGTAGAGGGGATGAGTGCATAGAGGGGATGAGTGCGTAGAGGGGGTGAGTGCGTAGAGGGGATGAGTGTGTAGAGGGGATTAGTGCATAGAGGGGATGTGTGCATAGAGGGGATGAGTGCGTAGAGGGGATGAGTGCGTAGAGGGGGTGAATGCATAGTACATTTGAGGGCATAAAGCGGATGAGTGCCTGGAGCGAACGAGTGCCTGGAGCAAACGGACGTGTTGCATAGAGTGGACGAGTACATAGAAGGAACGAGCACAGATTGCATCCAGTACTGATGAGTATGTAGAATAGATGAGTACGTAGAAGTGCTGAATGCGGAGAGCATGGGGCAGACAGGAGTGCATGTTTGGGGCAGACAGGAGTCCATGCGTGGGGCAGACAAGAGTGCATGCGTGGGGCAGACAAGAGTGCATGTGTGGGGCAGACAAGAGTACACGCATGGAGCAGACAAGAATGCATGCATAGGGCAGACTGGAGTGCGCAGGGCAGACTGGAGTACGCAGGGCGGGGTGGGCTGGAATGCATGAGTGCGTGGAGTGGACCGGAGTGTATGGAGCAGACTGGGGTGCATGGAGTGGATAGGAGTGCATGGAACGGACTGGAGCGCATAGAATTGCGTGACGTATATAGTATGGTTTCGAATGCAGAGAACACCGAAAATACAGAATGGGAATCATTGTAAATCAATCGCCCATACTTCCTATGGAATATTCTTGCCTGGTTTATTAGCGTATTCAGTCTAGATCTCAAGTGGGTAAACTGACCCTGATTGCTAATACTTTTGTTGATCACTAAACCAAGGTAAGTCATTTTATCCACTACTTCTAAGGCTTCGGTCTCTACTCTCCAAGTAAACTTTTGAATTTTCTTTTTATAGGCTGATTTCATTTCAAGCACCTTGGATTTTCCCACATTCATCTTCATGTCATTCTCTTTTAAATACAGATTAAATGCGTTAATACTCTGCCGAAGACCAATTGCAGTTAAATCTAGAAAGACCAAGTCATCACCAAAAAGTATCCAAGGGACTGATGTATCAGTAATCTTTGGCAGAAAAGCAATAACCTCCCAGGTCAGCCATATACAGGCAAAATAAAAAACGGGGCCAAGGCACACCCTTGTTTTAAACCACGGTGAGTAGGGATTTTTTGTGACCATTTACCTTTGCTTGAGAGTCAAATTCTCACTGAGGTATCTGTATATAGCGCCTCGATGGCCTCAACCAAGTCATTGGGGCAGTTCCATGCTCTTAGTTTAGCCCACAGCTTCTCCCTAATGACTCAATCGAACGCCTGTTCGAGGTCCACAAATGCAAGATATGAGGTGGTATCTGTTTCCAGGGCTTTCTCTTTCAAGATATTGATCATAAAGAGGTTTAAGGTGGTACCCATGCCCTTGACAAAACCTATTTGTCTTGGATCCAGAATACCTCTCCTTTCCGCCCATAATTGAAGATCTCTCAAGAGGACCATTGCGAACAGTTTTCCAATTGAGTCTAGGAGAGCAATCGGGCGATAATTTTTGGGATTTGCAATTTCTCCTTTTTTTAAAATGGGCACTATATTTGCCTGCCTCCATGATGCTGGTATCTTTTTATTTGCCATAATCTGTGCAAAAAGAACTGGTAGAAATGTACCCCACTCTGTCTGATTTTTTTGAAGTTCATAGTTGGATAGACTATCAGGTCCCTCCTCTCCAGAGGAGCTTAACTTCTTTATCATTAGTTCGGCATCTAGATCGTCAAATGCAAAACTCCAAGGGTAGGAATCCCCATCCTTGCTTTGTTTCCACCCTGGGCCTGCGTATAATGCTGTGTAATGAGCTACCCAATCTGCTTCCGATACCATGCGAGAAGTAGCACTTTGCCTCAGCGATCCATCGTTATTAATCAGTTCCCATAGGTTTCTAGTGCTCTTTGCACAGATGGTTTTTAGCACATGTTCAGAGTCATTTTGGGCTCGCAAACTCCTAATTCCAATGCACCAATTCCTATATTGCTGTTTGACTCTCCTGATCTTCTCCTGGCGATCAGACTTCACACCATTTTTATATATTTGTTTAATTGATGCTTGCAACTATTTTCTTCTATTAACCAGGGAATAATCGTACCAATGGTTCTGATCCACCTGAATAATAAGCTTTCCTTTTCTCCTTAGCCCAATTCTTGGAATATCCCCTGGTATTCAATCCAGGTAGGATGTGTTTGCACCGAGTCCTTGTATCGATTTATAATCCAGATTACTTCCTGATGTTTTACTCTATGGCAATCGCCTCCCCTCTGTAATTCCACCTCCCCCATCTCTCTCCTTTCTTTCTTCTCCCCATTATTTCTAATGGAGATAGCCAACAGATCATGATCACTATGATCCTGCGGCACAATGTTGAATGTCTCAACTTTCTCTCTAAGGTTTTCAGAAGTAAAACAGTAATCAATACATGATCTCTGCTCCCCCTTTTTCCATGTACATTTCCCTGGTATATCTCCAGAAGTTTGGCCATTCAGCATGAACATATTTCTTGCAATCATGGCATTCATCGACTCCTTTTCCCTTCCATTCCATTTGTTCTTATTCAGTGGATGCCTCCCCTTTCCCAGGAGTTTGATGTTCAAGTCGCCTTAGATGAGGATGTTAGCCTCATCTCTCTCCTACATCATTTGGTCCATCACCTTTTCCACACATTGCACTAGCTTAATTTCTGTACTCATATTACCATGCCAGTATATATTAATCAATAGTGTTGGGCTCAGTCAAGATTTTTGCTTCTGTTCCAGCAACATAATTTGCACATAGGGTTTTGGGCAGTTGACCTTTGTTAAAGACCGACCTGATTCAATCTTGACCAGAGTCAGGATTCCAGCATATGGACGAGCATTTATCGCGTTGGGGACTGTATTCAAAAATACATTATACCCATCACAAACAGGCAGCGTCCTCATCCACGTTTCCTGGAAACACAAGAAATTATATTTTCCCAATTCCGAGGCATAATCTGAGAAAACTGACCTAAATCCCCTCGTGTTCCAGGAAGCAATCTTCAAGGAGTCGGACTCCCTCTTCACCAAAATCTAATCCTTCGTACTGCCGCTCAAGGTAGAACCTAACCAGTCCCAAGAAGCTTCCTCCTCACTTGATCCTTTTTGATCTGGTCTTTTCATAGCCTCCTTTTTTCTCTGATTCTCAATTGTGAATTTCAGACATGTCAGTTGGATTTGTCTGGCAAACAATTCTCTCTTCCATGACTCTTTGATTTTTTAAAGACTTTTCCATTTTGTTCATTTTAGGGCTTTCCCTCTGGACCATTGCTTCCCTCCAGTGTTCTCTTATCCTTTCTTGATAATCCCTCATACCCTAGGGGGAGAAACGTGTTCTTTAGAGATAGAATTAGATTTTTCTTCGATAATGCTGTCAAATGAAGAATAACCTAGTCCGTTCTTTTTTCTAATACAAATTCCACAATGCTGATGTCTCTCGTGGATATCTGGTAATCGGGATTATGCAATTCAATAGGCATAGGCAATTACATCTATTAAGAATCGGTATCCCTACGCTTCCAATGACACTTTCTAGATATATTTTAAAAGTTAAACTTGGGGGGCTCTTAGCCTTGTCCTTCATATTTCCTTTACTAGCTTTTTGTACCAGAGCTTTCATATCTTCCCTTTTCTTTAGGTTAATGTCCCCACCTTCCTCCCTCCCCCTCATAGGTTCCTTTAGGACCACACACTTTCTCTTTTCTTCCATTGTTTTGAAGAGTTGTACCTCTAGTAATTTAAATGGCCCTCTTAATTTGTCCTTCTCTGTTCAAGTTTTCTTTTGGAGAGGTTTAATCAGTGCTTCCAATTGGTTTTCTATTTTCGCCCACTCAGAATTACTAATCTCTTTCCACTGATCTTCGACATCTGCTTTCTCAATTTCTGCTATGAGATCACTCAAATCCACTTCTGATAAATCAACTTCATCTTCCTCCACTACTTCTCTAAGCAACCCTCTGTTCTCTATCTTACTTTCCTCTATAAATGCCAGTTCTCTTCTTGCCTTTTTTGGATCAGGTTTATTATCATTTGCGGGCGGGGAGCCTAAATTCCTTAGAAACGCTCTTGACCCATTAGATTTCTGCATTGTTGCTGCGGGCATATTTTTAGGCATCTTCATACTTTGCCTTATATTCTTAGAGGTCGAAGGTATATTGCTTAGCTTACCATCCATGGGCTTGGCATCTTTAAACATAGAGAAAATGTTTCCATCATTCTTTGCCATTGGTGTGTTTTGCTTTCCGGGGCTTAAAGGATCGGGCAACTTCCACTCTGATTTTCCCTGCTCTACTATTACCGGGATCCTTTCCCTTTCCTTTGGTCTCTGCATTTCCTTTATTTGGGTTCTTATCCATTTGCCATCTAGCAGCAGTGCCTCCATCAAAGATGATTTTTCAGCTGTTTCCCTCCAATCTAGATCGCATAAGTTATTCTCCCACTTATTCGAGGTCTCTGCCTCTTTATCCAGTCTTCCTTCGATGATGCTTGCCAATGTTTCCAAACTCACCAACTTATTTGATATTCCTACAATCATCGTTGATTGAATATTTGTTGATATTGTCTCATACAGGTTTGTAAAAGGCAAAAGCGAGGTTGTAAGGGATGCCATCATAAATTGTTGGAGATGAGCCCATTCCTCTATTTCCAGGGGTGGTTTACTTACCAAATTGCTTTTTCTTACACATTCACAGCATTCATGGGAAGAACCTGATGGCGATGATATAGAGGATTTTGATGTTGTGGAGGTAGTCTTATCACCAAAGTCTGAAACCTCTTCCCTAACCTCCTTTGGACTACGAATCTGGCTCAGATATCCTAGAAGCACCTCCACAGTCCATTTCTGGTGTCATAAAGGGAGCCTGAGGCCGGTATTTTGCTTGCGGGCCTATAAAAACCTTCATCATTTTTTGTCTTTGTTGAAAATCCAGTTTATGTTCAGCACAGCATCTTAAACGATCTTCGACTGCATTTACAATCATGCTGTCTTCCACATCTCGTTCAACTCTTAGGTCAGCTAGCTTCAAGGATTCATCCAGGATCCAGAACTGCTCAGTGGCGATCGACAGACTCATCCACTTTTGATGAGTGATTTTGTTGGTGAGATCTGCAAGTTCCTTTATCAGAACAGCAGCCAAATCTTTATTCTGCCCCTTTTCTAATGGTTGGGGTTCCATCTCAAAACCACCTACCAAAGAGGATAAACCCTTAAATCTTCTACATATCAAATCTGTCTTAGGGTGGCCTCCAAAACCGCACCTTCTGTTTTTTCCCCCTGGTAGGTTATTAAATCTATATCAAGTATAGGAGTTGAATTTTCCTCGGGGGGTACCTCCAAGTTCATCACCTTTGGGTCAGCGCTTCCCCCTTCACTAGAAGAATTCAGATTAGAAGCCAAAGTTACTCTCGACATGGCCTCAATGCCTTCGAGTATTTCACCCTCTAGCACACAATCTTCGTTTATTGTCCCACTCAGTTCCCTATTTTCCAATAAGATTGGGGATAGCAAGTTTGGCGGGCTTTCAACATTCACCTTTGTGGGCGTCTTAGTTATCAAGACTGGACCCATTGTTATTTGTGGCACGCTAGGTATGATGGTGCAGCTTGAACACATGTTCTGTATGTCACTTAAGCATACCAGCTCTTGGTGGTCTTGCAGAAGAATATGCCCCTTTGCTGTAATTTTTAGTTTTCCATTTCACAATTTCAACATTATGGACAATTCAATGAGCTATTGATGAATATGGAAGAGCTTTTGTCTTAAAAGATCATAGCCCAGAGCGGCTATAAATCCTCTGTAAACCGCTTTAGGATCGGCAGGTCCTTGAATTAGGATTGGGATCTGTGAAGTTCAATAATAAGTCAGGCAGCTGTCCAAAAGCCGTCCAATACCAAGGTTAGAGGTCAAAGGGTGGGGTACCCAACACTGGCCCTAAAGAAGTACGCTTCCCCTTTGACTCCTAAAGCACCCGGGAGAGCATTAACCCTCGTTTCCTCCACTCCTCTCCACAGGTAAGCAAAATGGTTCAGGACAAATCGGGGTTGTCAACCAATCAAATACCCACAAACAGATGTTAATAGGGTCTGCTGTTACCTCTAAATATCCCTGTGGATATGGCTGTACATATGGCTATGTACTGGCCCCCCTAATACACTGACCCCCCCATGTCCCTCCAATCTCCCAATAGCTCCCCACCAGCCAAGTCAAACTAAGGGAGCAGCCCAGGCAGACAGAGCAGGATAGAGCAATCAAAGCAAAAGCAAAAGTGACAGAGCAGGTCCCAACAACTCTCCGTCCAACGCAACGTGGGAAATGGGGGCTGTGACCACAATGGATACCAAATCAGTCAGTACTCACATAGAAAAACCAGAGGGCTAGCGTCAGTCAAGTTAGCCCTCTACTCACCGCCCACAGCTCGGATGCAGAGCAACTCGAGCATCTGGAATGCGGAGCAGCTCAAATTCCGCACACGGCTTGCTGATTTAAAGGCTCTGGGGCTACAGAGCTCTGCTCCACAAATCACACTGCGTCCAACCTCACCCCTTCACCTTCCCTTTCCTTCGGTCTCTACATTCCCTTTATTTGGGTTCTCATCCATTTGCCATCTCACAGCGGTGCCTCCATCAAAGATGATTTTTCAGCTGTTTCCCTCCAAGCTAGATCGCATAAGTTATTCTCCCACTTATTCGAGGTCTCTGCCTCTTTATCCAGTCTTCCTTCTATGATGCTTGCCAATGTTTCCAAACTCACCAACTTATATGATATTCCTACAATCATCGTTGATTGAAGATTTGTTGATATTGTCTCATACAGGTTTGTAAAAGGCAAAAGCGTGGTGGTAAGGGATGCCATCATAAATTGTTGGAGATGAGCCCATTCCTCGATTTCCAGGGGTGGTTTACTTACCAAATTGTTTTTTCTTACACATTCACAGCATTCATGGGAAGAACCTGATGTTGATGATATAGAGGATTTTGATGCTGTGGAGGTATTCTTATCACCAAAGTCTGAAACCTCTTCCCTAACCTCCTTTGGACTACTAATCTGGCTCAGATATCCTGGACGCACCTCCACAGTCCATTTCTGGTGTCATAAAGGGAGCCTGAGGCCGGTCTTTTGCTTGTGGGCCTATAAAAACCTTCATCATTTTTTGTCTTTGTTGAAAATCCAGTTTATGTTCAGCACAGCATCTTAAACGATCTTCGACTGCATTTGCAATCATGCTGTCTTCGACATCTCGTTCAACTCTCAGGTCAGCTTGCTTCAAGGATTCATCCAGGATCCACAACTGCTCAGTGACGATCGACAGACTCATCCACTTTTGATGAGTGGTTTTGTTGGTGAGATCTGCAAGTTCCTTTATCAGAACAGCAGCCAAATCTTTATTCTGCCCCTTTTCTAATGGTTGGGGTTCCATCTCCAAACCACCTACCAAAGAGGATAAACCCTTAGATCTTCTCCCTATCATATCTGTCTTAGGGTGGCCTCCAAAACCGCACCTTCTGTTTTTTCCCCCTGGTGGGTTATTAAATCTATATCAAGTATAGGAGTTGAATTTTCCTCGGGGGCTACCTCCAAGTTCATCACCTTTGGGTCAGCGCTTCCCCCTTCACTAGAAGAATTCAGATTAGAAGCCAAAGTTACTCTCGACATGGCCTCAATGCCTTCGAGTATTTCACCCTCTAGCACACAATCTTCGTTTATTGTCCCACTCAGTTCCCTATTTTCCAATAAGATTGGGGATAGCGAGTTTGGCGGGCTTTCAACATTCACCTTTGTGGGTGTCTTAGTTATCAAGACTGGACCCATTGTTATTTGTGGCACGCTAGGTATGATGGTGCTGCTTGAAAACATGTTATGTATGTCACTTAAGCATACCAGCTCTTGGTGGTCTTGCAGAAGAATATGCCCCTTTGCTGTAATTTTTACTTTTCCATTTCACAATTTCAACATTATGGATAATTCAATGAGCTATTGATGAATATGGAAGAGCTTTTGTCTTAAAATATCTTACCCCAGAGCAGCTATAAATCCTCTGTAAAACGCTTTGGGATTGGCAGGTCCTTGAATTAGGATTGGGATCTATGGAGTTCAATAATAAGTCAGACAGCTGTCCAAAAGCCGTCCAATACCAAGGTTAGAGGTCAGAGGGTGGAGTACCCAAAACTGGCCCTAAAGAAGTACGCTTCCCCTTCGACTCCTAAAGCACCCGGGAGATCCTTAACCCTCCTTTCCTCCACTCCTCTCCACAGGTAAGCAAAACGGTTCAGGACAAATCGGGGGTGTCAACCAATCAAATAACCACAAACAGATGTTAATAGGGTCTGCTGTTACCTCTAAATATCCCTGTGGATATGGCTGTACATATGGCTATGTACTGGCCCCCCTAATACACTGACCCCCCCATGTCCCTCCAATCTCCCAATAGCTCCCCACCAGCCAAGTCAAACTAAGGGAGCAGCCCAGGCAGACAGAGCAGGATAGAGCAATCAAAGCAAAAGCAAAAGTGACAGAGCAGGTCCCAACAACTCTCGGTCCAACGCAACGTGGGAAATGGGAGCTGTGACCACAATGGATACCAAATCAGTCAGTACTCGCATAGGAAAACCAGAGGGCTAGCGTCAGTCAAGCTCGCCCTCCACTCAACGCCCACAGCTTGGATGCAGCAACTCGAGCATCTGGAATGCAGAGCAGCTCAAATTCCGCACACGGCTTGTGGATTTTATGGCTCTGGGACTACAGAGCTCTGCTCCACACATCACACTGCGTCCAACCTCACCCCTTCACCAGCCTCCACATGCCGTGCGTTTCTGCGCGCTGCTGGTTCTGCTTGCCGAAGCAGAAGCTGAAGCTTCCAGGTGCTGAAGAAGGTCTGAGGAAAGGACCTTCTTGGACGTGTCAAACCTCATTGGTCTCTGGTCTCATCTGGAACTCGTCAATCAGATCAGCCGCTTCCGACACGTATACCATATTTGTGATCAGTATGTTACTTCTTCAAATTGTCAGAATCAGAATACAATTTTGACTATAAAATATGTCATCAAGGAAGCAGCAAAACTGTGAGAAGCAGTGTCAGTGTTATGTTAAGGAAAGAATAGAAGTTAATATTGGTTCAAAGTATATCACTACGTCTCATTACAATGTTAGTAATAGTAATATTAATAATGATGAATGTATACAGTGGATTTGTTTACCTATTCATCCAACGATTGAAGTATTCATTTCAAATCCATAAATTTGTGGGACATCTTCTAATGCTAATTAGCCAAGTGAAGTGATGCGAAGCAAAACAATCAGAGAAAAAAGTTTTAGGAAACAGTTTTGAAACAATATTCAAGAAAATACAGTAGTAGACATTTACTGTGGATTACATGTGTGTGCAAGAGGATGTTCTGTCATAGGATACAATTAATGTTATTTCGACACATGCCATGAAATGTTACAGACATAAAACATATCACACTCCATATATCATCTAAAAAAATACAAACATTAAAACCAGATTAAGAAATCATATTGACAAGTTCAAATATTTTCAATCTGATGTCCAAGCTGCCTCTAAATACTTCATAATATCAATTAGGTATTTTTCTTCCCCTGTTGTTCTCATCCTACAATAAGCCTTGGTAATAAATCTAATTTTCCACTCAATGAATAGTGATGTTAAAAGCTTCTTCTTTGGTTGATATATCGAGGGCATATACATATAAAATGCCTCTCATCTTCCACCCTTGTGAGACAATAGTTGGATTTATCCAGACAGTCATTATTCCATCGAGTGGTACATTGAAATACAAAAGAATACCTAGTCGAAACTTGATCAATAAAGTCTTCTCCATTTTTTTACATGGAATATCCAAATACAATTCCAAAGTAAAAACACTTTAAATTCTACAAATTGAGTAACAATATTTTTCCCTGCAACCTTCGTACATAATTCATCAAAATACCACTTATCATATGCTTTACTCACAATAGATTTATATTTACCACCCAATTGGGCAGAATTACTCCACATGAGAGTTTGATTCTGTTTAGATGTCATGTTTTTAATAAATGAGAACCATGGAAAACACCAAACCCCAGTCAGTGTTAATATATCCCAAATTCTCTGTCGAAAAACAAAAAGTTTGCAGGTATTCCATTTTTTTAGCCAATAAAGCAATGGTCTCAATTTTATGATATACTCACTACCAAACCATGTCAACTCCATTTACATTGGCAGATTGGGAGCATGACTAGGGGGGGCTAGAAACTCACATACACACTGTGTTTTCTTCACTACCAAACTACACATATGAGATACCCCATAATTCAGCACCAAGCACTGCCGCCAACACTGCCTGCATTCAATAAATCTCCAATAGGGATTTTTCAAACCATCGGAAAACAGTAAACCCTAATGGTTTTTTTTGCCTGATTTAGACAAAAAAAACAATGTGAAAGTCTAATTGAGAGATTATTTTTTCTCAAAAGAAAGTTGCTAATTTTTCTTGTGAATCGTATTAATACATTAAGATGAATCTTAGATGAGCTCTTACAGAATTGCATTTCTAAGGCTAGGGTAGCAACTATGAATTTTAGTGAATTTTTGTTAGGGAGAATTCTCTGTTTAGGCTGAATTTCCTAACCTAGTGAGTCCCCCAGCAGCTTTGCTGGATTTCTGGAGTTTGTTTTTTCCATCCTGTCAAGAGTGAGACTCTTTTTCTCCCACTCTTGAACATGAATGTGTGTAATTCCTTTGAATGTCAATGTGTTCTATGGGCTTTGGGGTCTTTTACTCCATAGGGTCTCATATGTTTTTCGATGTGTGTTACACCGCACCCTCCGTGCCGTAGCACTGGGGCGTCCTAGCGGACCTCCATCATAGACTCCATACCCGGGGACTGACTACTGTCTCCCCGGGCATGTAAAGTCACCATTGGCTTTACTAGACCTACATTTACTAACAGAACTAGTACAAACCATCCTATTGTGGACGTACTAGTAGGGGTAAGTCGATTACTCCTGGGTCTGTTTTTCGAGAAGGGGAACTGTCCCGTCCCCCCTCGTCGAGTTTTGGCTGGTGGTAGTGGAAACTACTTGTTATATTCGACCCCGAATATAACCCTATGGGATTCTTCCCATAGTTGGAGATTGATACTTTTTCTTGTTAATCTCTAACATACCACCGGTTTACTTATCTTAAATAAGTCTATCGGGTGGTATTTTCTACCAGAACTCGGTTTTTAAAATGGCGTCTGTGTTCGTCTCTGTGACTACTAAACCAAAGGTTGAGCCCTTTGTTCCACTTTTGGCGGCTTCTGTACAGAGACCCTCCAAAGTGGTGCCATTCTGTCTGGGTTACCACAAGGGTGTGGGAGGGGGTTTAGGCACCCTGGACTGAGTTGCCTTGCCAACTCCATTCTGACTCTGGTGTGATTGGCCCAAGTGGTGAGCCTCCTCGCTCACCACTTAGCGTGTTTTGATTGACAGCTAGGCTGAATGAATGGGGGTTTTCTGCATAAAAGCAGGGCTTTTGGGATGGATCTTCAGAAGTCGCCACAGGACCTAAGAATCCGACGAGGGTAAAGCTGAGCCGACCTGCAACAACGACACCTCCGGTGGAGCCCTGCTGAACCAACTCACCACTTTGCGACGACAGAGGAGATCTCCCCGCCGGAGAGTCTCTTCCCCTGACTGGTGGGAACCACAAGTCCCCTTTGCTTTTTCTTCGCTCCAGGACGCAGTGGTCGAATTACCCGTGCAGAGCACCCCGGCAACCGGATAGCCACTACCCCTGTACCGCGACCAAAAGGTGGTGCCTTGTGATGGAGCACTCTGTGGCTGGTCTCTTCCCTGGTGGTGCAACGATCTTCAACTTTCCTTCGACAACGAGATCACCTCTTGTCTTGGCAAAGACCCGACGTGCATCCACCACCAGGAACAACTGCCCCCGCTGGAGCTGTCTCTCCACAAACAAGGTACTGTGTCCGCCTGGCTTCCCTTTCTGCCAGATAGAGTGAGGTGTCTTAATCCTCGCCTCTCCATTGGGTCACCTTCAAGCTTTCTTAACTTTCTGTTCTGAACTGGTCCAATCTTTCCATAACAATTTGCGATAAAGACTCGAAGCGCATTTCCACTGAGACACTTTTTGGGACATATCGCCTTGCCTCTCTCCGAGTGGGCCTGGCCTCTTGTGATCTGCAGTAGACCCTGCCTTACTTGCCTTGCATTTGTCCGTAAAGTATTGGTACCGAGTTGATTTCATAACCTGCCTTATTTTTCTCTCCCATCCTAACGAATACTAGAGTGCCATTAGGTTAAAGCATACACCTCTGTCTGCAAATAAGTGATGCCATTGAACCTAGACTTGTCGAACTATTGTAAGGGGGATTGATCTTTTTCTTATAGTAATTGTGATTGAAGTGTGTGCCGTATTAGTGCCAAAGTGTTTTCCATAGATGTGTTGTTATAAATAAATACCTTTATATCTTTACACCGAAGCCTTGTTCCGTGTTTGCTTGTTCTACTGTGTAGATTGCCCTATTTTGTATGCTCCACATACTGCCTAACTCTTCTTGAGGGAAGTCTGACTGCTCAGACACAGCTACCAAGTGAATCTGTGTGGTACAGACTGCTACCAAGTGGGTTTACTGCCAAACACCTGTAGTCCTAAATCTTTTGCAGTGGTCCCAGAGGGAACTGCACAGGTTTCCACCTAACAATTTTATGGAGGAAAGTGATTTAACACATCTCACACTGAACAGTATTTTAATGAAGACAGTTATCACCAAAAGTCTACAGTAACGTTTCCATTGTCTGAGCTTGGCTGAGTTTATGAGGTTTGAGATGGCATGTTTAGTGAATTAGAAATTATGAATCAGGAGGTGCTTACAAAAGAAGACAAAGCAGGGATTTCAAATACTTCAAGTGCAGAGCCTGTGTTACTCTAGAAGTGTAATTGTAAGTCCAATGTAAAATAACAGCACTGTACAATGTTAAGGTATTGTCATACTAATTTCCACGCTACCAAAAATTAGATTAAAATGCTTCTATAAATGGATCATTATGAAGTTAGAGAATTCACTGGTTTTCAGGGTTTACTGGTTTCATTGTTTTTGTAGCCTGTTAAACTATAGACAAATGTAGATAAACACCAAGGTAATGGCACATCATACTAAAATTTGTCCCCCTCTCACGGAATAATACGTCCATGAGGCACCAGCTGTTTCACTTGGACATTTGAACAAAGTATTTATTTGTGATACTGTGGAGGAACTGAACACACGTCTTGAATTATTACAAGAGACATACTTTGGATCAGATACAATTTTTCAAGAGATTATCATTGGAGTGGGTCAAGGGAATGATATACTTTCAAAGGACACAATATTAGAAACATACAGACGGGGTATGTTTCTATATGAATCCGTTGCCAGTGATAAAGTTTACGTGTCTTGTCAATGCGCATTCTACATTTCATAGGTACAAAAAGTGGCTGTTGAATGGTGCATCCTGACAGAGATATGGAGAGAGCACTCTCTAGTATTTGTTATGCTGAAGCTATATTTGGAGCTTATTGAATTGCGGAGTCTCAGATATTCTGTAAGTACTGTTTCAGTAATATCAACAGTTGTGGAATGCCCTCCAGCAGGGTTTTGAATAACGTGTATGTGTATTCTATTCTCTCATCTCTGCAGAACCTTAATATGTTTGAAGTGATTGTTTTATGAAGAGTTCATCCATTTCAGGTTAGAGAATCTTCCTTCCTCTAAATGTACTTGTACAGGGAGTGAATGGGAAACTGGTGTATTTTTCACTGGATTTGAAATAAAAATCAGAATCTGAGTGTCAGATGGGAGATTGAGGATTCATTTTTGATATTGAAGTGTGGTGTATCAACAAAATACAAAATAAGTTCGCAAAAAAAATATTTTTGAAAAGTTTTAAAGGAGAATTATAATATTTGGTAAGAAATAATGAGTTTTCAGATCTTCAGATTGTAGACAATATGCCGCTTCCTAATATGCCCACAAAGAAAGTTGGACAATTTCAGGGTATTAGTCATGCTGGGGCTTCTGACTTATATGATCACTGCATGAGTCATCCTTTGAATTCTGGTAAGTTACTGGGTGATGCAACTTAACCTGCATGAGTCCTTGAAGATAACTCCACAGCTTTGACTTCAGAACTGCATTGGGTCTGACAAGAGCACTAAATCACTTAGAATGATGTGTATACATTCAGCCATAAACACACGCATAATTGACAATACTACTCATTTGGTCTATTTTTCTTGAGTAAAGTGCTTGTTCCTAATTCTAAAACAACGTGCAAGCATCCTTGTTAACATCTACATATTCGCGTGTAACTGTAATGCCATGTACAATGCATGGGCTTTCTGGTGCGAGAGGTTCGTGCTCGTGTTCACGCCAACATGGGCCAAATTAATGCTTATGCCGTTCTCTCTGCACTTCTGAGACGGTCTCTTACCCTTGAGTAGTTATTTCGCGTTCAATCGCGTGCTGCCAAATGTCCGCAGGGGGCGTCTGTAAGCGTCCCCTTCCATATTATGCTGTTGCTCGGTCGCCATGCCAATGGACCCGATCGTAAGTCCGTCTTTTATGGTGAGGGCCAGTGTTTGACTGGCTAATATGTTGGACATTTTAAACTCACAAGAAACAACTATAGAGAAAAATTACAATATCATGCATGACATCCTAAAAAACTGCCAAGACGAAGTTAAACTAAGGGTATGTCACTAGTGAGGTCAGGTCCCTCGGTTAAGACCTGGTCTGGCTGGGATCAGTATGCGGGGTTGATATGGCCCTAAAAAAGATGATTGTGATACATTGACCCTTACTCTCCATTGAGAAGATCAGTAGTGTACTATCTTCTTTGGACCTTGTATACCTGGACAGAGTTGTAAGCTAGCACACCCTCTGTCCCCAGCGCAAATGCATCCTTGGTTCATCTGTGCACTTGTGATTCTTGAAGATGCTGCGTATAATTTAAGGGTGGTTGTATACATATATGACACTAAGAAAGTGTAATGTTCTTATTATTGTTTGAATGATTATGGCTGCTTGACATGTTAAATAGTTTTAAAAAAAGAAATGTAGAAACTATACTTGTGATCTTTTTTTTTTCTTAATGTTTTATTGATTTGACAAGAAGGAAAAGAAAACACAAAATTCCTTCTTTCTTTACATAAACCTTTAACATTACTTTAAGATACTTTCTCCATAATAAACAAGAAGGAAAGAGAGGCAGGACAAAGTAAAACCTTATTTCACTTTCAATCATTCATTCATTCATTCCTTATTCATTCACATCATTCAAATTCAGACATTAACTTGCCTTATCTCGTCTAAATACTATTTCTCATGGCCTCTCCTTACTTTAAAACCAACATGACTCTATACCTTTTCATTCCATTCACTCTGCATCTTTAAAACTTTTTCAATAAACTTCTGAACAGCAATTATTAAACTGATCTTTTCACCCATGATAGCCCAAGCACACCACTCCTTCATACTCAATATATTTTCATCCAACTTGAAATTCGCTAGATACAATTCTCTAATCTCTTTTAGGGACTCACATACCGTTACCCAATGACCTAGAGTCTCAACCATATTCTTCTTCTTGCAGAAAGTGCATTTATCACTTTCAATACCTGGCACTTTCCATGCCGACATTACTTCTCCTGTGGCTAGACAATTTAGGCTACACCTAAGGAGCAAATCACGATAGTGTTGAGACGGAAATTTCTGCAAATAGCTTGGAATAGAATCTAAGCCATTCCTTTTGAGGGTTCTTTCATTGCTCAGTTTACAATGATCACATTGTTTAAGAGTCCTAATCCAATCGCAGTCTCGCAATTTCTGCTTGACTTTGGTCCGGTTGATCTCCAGAACACTGGGACCAATCTCATTCATATGTAGAATCCTTTCAATCTTACCTTTCCACAGCCTTACATATTTATCTTGTGTGTTTTTAAGGGGATCAAAAATTCCAAAATGGACAATCTTTGTTTCATAGTTGCATTTCCTGTACAAGGCCACTGTCTTATACTGGACCATAGATTCTAGCGATTGAAGCTTCAATTCTTGCCTAATGGTGCACACAGGCACTGCATTAGGAAGTCTTAATAGCGACCGCCAGACCAGACCCTCAAATTTCTCCCATGATTCCCAGGACAGATCAAGAATGGCCTCAGAACCATAAGTTAATACTTGCATGATTTTCTGTTTGTAAAAATACAGAATGGGAATCATTGTAAATCGCCCATACTTCCTATGGAATATTCTTGCCTGCTTTATTAGCGTATTCAGTCTAAATCTCAAGTGGGTAAACTGCCCCTGATCGCTAATACTTTTGTTGATCACTACGCCCAGGTCAGTCATTGGGCCTCATTACGAGTAGCGCGGTAAAAACCGGGGTCATTACCGGCATGGCGGAACGAGCAGGTCCGTGCTCATATGACGCTGCTAATAGCGGGTGATAACAAGTGCGCGAGCACGCGCAAACCCCCATGCCAGTAATGGCCATACCGACATGCCGCAAAAGGCCCTCCAACCCCCTGATAGTGCCATCACAGGACCCGCCGATACCGCCACTGCCTAGGAGGAACCCCTAAATACCGACCCGGTAATACCAACATGCTTATACCGGGCTCATAAAACCGGACCCGGAAATAACGTCATCGCTTTGGAACGGGAAATGGGCCATCTTTAAAAACACAATCCATTGCAATCCTCCCAAACCACCAGTTGATTCCTGGAGAGCTCTGTGGCAATACTTTGAGGATGTCAAAGGCTACCCGGAAGACCACCCCCCGGCTGCGGAATCAGCATTTCTCTGACGCTGAATTGAATATGTTAGCAGACACTCTTGCTGCACATGCAGACCTCATTAAATCCCATGACATGAAGCGTGAGGTCCAGCAGAAGAAGAAGGACATCTGGCAGGAGGTAGCCCGCAAGGTGTCGGCTGTGGGGACCACCCCACGTACTGTCAGGGACTGCAGGAAGAGGTGGGACGACCTCCGCTTGAGGGTCCGCAACATCATGGCAAGCAACAGGAGGGCGGCTATGGCCACAGGCGAGGGTCCCCACTCTCCTGCAAAAATGATGCCCTTGGAGGAGACCGCAAGGAGCTTCATAGATCCAGAGTCCATCGAGGGATTCGGGGAGATGGAGATGGGTGTGGTGTCATCCCCAGAAGGAGGTGAGTGACCCTGCAGATCCCTGTAGGGGAAACCATGACGTAGCACAAGTGATGTGGAAGAGGGTTTATAGTCATAATACCGAATTTAGAAATCTCAACAAAAAAAAATCTCGAATAAAAAAGGCCGAAAAAAAAATATCAAATTTTTTTTATGACGTTTTTTGTTCGAAATGGGGGGGTTCCCCCCTTTTTTTTTTTGTTTTTACTTATTTTAATTATATAACTAGAGCCAAAAAAAAATATATGAAAATTCGATATTTCTTTTTTCGGCCTTTTATATTCGAGATTTTTTTTTTCGGGATTCTGAATTCGGGTTTATGACTGACCACCGTGGAAGAGTGTCTAGGCAAGGCAATGCATGTCCCAACACCCACATTAACATATCCAAGTCCAGGTTGCGGGCCAAACCCTGCCAGACAGAAATGCATGCTGAGTGCCAATCCCATAACCAACACACGGCCAACACACCTGGACCGTGCCCATATAACACATCACACAAATCCCAAATCAGCGGCATGTCACCTGCCATGCAGTGAATGCCAAAATGCCCCCTCAGAACACCCTGTGTGACACACCTGTAAGACATGAATGCATGAGTGAATGAATATTGAACAGCACAATTGTATGCTTCTAGCATGTAACACCATCATTGATGCCCTGCATCTCTTCTACCCCCCCAGGCACCGATGAGGAAGATGCCAGGCAAGACAACATCGAGAGGGCATCCACGTCCCACCCAAAGAAAAGGGCTACTGCCACCACCACCTCCGTGGCAGCCAAGCAGGCCACACCCACAGCCAGTGTGCCTGACCGAGCCGACACACAGCCAACAACACCTGCTGCCAGTGTGCCTGACACACTTCAGACCCAGCAGCCTACACCCACACCAGTTGAAGGGGAGTCCCTACATGCACTGGCCATCACTGAGGATGACCTGGATGGCAATGTGGACCAGGAGGGAGTCACAGAAGTGACATGTCCACCCAGCCCAAGCCCCGTGTCCACCCTCTCGCCCCATATTGAGCCCTCACCCACCTACAGCAGTGCTGATCCCTGCCTCCATGACTCGGACCTGAGCACCATCGAGGAGGACAGCACCCAAAATGCAGGCCCCGTGAGTGCACCACCCACCACCCCAGCTCCCACCAACACCATCGAGTCACGTCTGTCAAAGATGGAGGCCTGACAGGAGGCCATGTTGGAGCTCCTCCGGCAGTACATTTGTGATGGAGAGGACACCAGGTGGGGAATTGCCATTGCGGGGACCACAGCGGCCATTGCAGCAAACACAGGTGCTGTGAATGCGTCGGCTGTGCTGATGAGGGACTGTCTGCGGGCAGTAACACAAGTACTTACTTCAATCCTGCTCCATATGCAGCGATCATGCCTTGGAGCAGGCGTGGAACCTGCCACGGACTCATCATCAGCCACCACACCTGCTTCCTCAGTCGCCACCAGCCCTGTGCGCCAGACCCGAAGGAGTGCACGGCACTCCGAAATGACGCCCCGGACATCAAAATGTCCCGCAAGTAGTGTGGGCAGACAATTGGAGTGGGACACATGGTTGGGGGTGGAGGGGAGCATTTTGTGGAGTATATTGGGGGGATTGGAGTTTGTTGGTGGGTTTGGGAGTTCACTGGGGGTTTTTGGAGTTTGTTGGGTGGGTTTGGGAGTTCACTGGGGGTTTCTGGAGTTTGTTGGGTGGGTTTGGGAGTTCACTGGGGTTTGGAGGGGAGTGGTCACATTTTTGCTGTTTGAACTAATGCACCCATTGTGTGAAAAAATATTCAATGGCTGGACATTACTCATTTTGTGTGTATTCATTTAATGTGTGACGGTGTTCAGTGGCCAACTCCCAACAATCCCTGTGTGCATGTCCACATGGACCCAGTGTGTCACTGACACATGTCTATCATAGTCCCTGTGGTTCAGAAGTATTCGTGAATCAGTGCTTGGCTTACTGTATGGCCATCCCGTGCATCACGTACTGTCAGGGGGGCTACTTCACCTCCGTCTCCATCCTCATCATCATCACCCGGTGCATGCATGTCAATGTCAGGTGGCAGTGGTACATATCTCCGGACGTACATTTTGTGCAGCATGACACAGGCCATGGTGATCTTTGCCACCTTCTCAGGCCTATAAAGGAGTGCCCTACCAGACCTGCTTAGGCAGCGGAAATGCGCCTTCAACAGGCCAGAGGTCTGCTCAATCACAACATGGGTACGGGTGTGAACACGATTGTCCTGCTCTTCATGGCTGTTCTGCGGGTTCCGCACAGGGGTAAGTAGCCACAGCCTCAAGGGATATCCTCCATCAACTGCAAGCGAATACAAATAGGTGTGTGTCACTCTGAGCTGCCACCTTCAGGAGGCACAGTCATGGCCGCAGCTATTTGGTTTGGACATGCACATGTCCCTGTACGTATGCAAGAATGTTAACTAGATGCATACTATACTGCTATGAGGTGTGGTAGTCTGGATGGCGTTCAATAGATGATGCAGGGTGGAATAATGCATGCTGAGGCGGATGTACTGTGGTTGTACAACAATGTTTAGACTCCCATGTATGCTGTGTATTATACACTGTGCATGGTCACACCAGCCACATTGCCACAGTTGCAATCCTGTTCAGTCATGCATTGCTTGACATACCCATGGTGGCGTTGTTGTGCCTCTTTCTTGTCGTCATCGATATGCATAATTAGGTAGAATGTTTTGGGTTTGTGAGATTCAGGTCAGGAGTGTCTAGCTCTGCATGCATTCTCCAATCACCGTCAATTGCCACCCAGGTGGAGTATGCACCTTCCCCTTTCCAACCCATGTGGAGTATGCATCCCTACACATCAGTAGCCCATTGCACTGCCATGGCGAACTCAGGCAACTCACCAAGCAGCCAGGCACATGGTCCAGCATTTCGCTCCATGTGACGGGGTAGCGTGGAGTTACACAACACCATGGCATCATGTGTTGATTTTGGAAATCGGGTGCAGCAATGTGTAATGATCTTGCCGGAGTCACATACCATTTGCACATTGATGGAATGGTATTGCTTGCGATTGCGGTACACCGCCTCTATGGCATGGGGGACTACCAATTCCACATTGGTGCAGTCCAGGGCACCAACACAATTGGGCATGCCTGCCAATGCATGGAAAGCTACTTTGGTGTCAGCTATATCCTGGGCAGTCCGTGGTAGGGATATGTGGGTGCTCACATGATTCAGGAGGGCATCCAGCACTTGGTTCGTGAAAATAGTGGTTGTGAACTGCTATGCAGCTGCCCCACTGTGTGTTGATAGGTGCCTGTGGCCAGGAAGTGGAGCACAGACACCACCTTTAGTAGCGGGGGGATGGCAGTGCATATTTCTATGAGGCTGGCAATGTCGTTGTGTATCATGACCACAATGGTGGTGATGGTGTCCCGGTCCAACCGGTACAGAGTGTGGATCTGCTCAGGGGTTAGGTTGAATGGCCTGGGACTGATGCGAGGGATTGGTGGCTGCCGACGAGGCACTGCTGGATGCGCTGGTGGTAATTGCTGGCCCTGTCTCGCCCTCCTTTTACTCCTGCGTCTCCTGTGTGCTGCCTGCTGTTGCTGATGTAGTTGTTGTTGTAGTTGGTGTTGTTGCTGTAGTTGTAGCAGTATAGGCATGTCCTCCAGCGCCATTACTGCAACAGCTAGTGGTAGCATTTTGGTGTAGGAAGGGGTGTGGTGTGTGGGTGTACGCATTTTATACTGGCCCAGCCTCCATTGACTCCACCTGTGGTGATTGTGTGAACCTGTGGCAGTTGGCATGATTGCTGATTGCTGTTTGCGGGTGGTCCGCGATGCCTGTATGGCCTTCATCGTGCAGCCCCTGATTACCACCGTTGAGATGCCAGTATTTGCATCTCCGCGTGGGTTGTGATGTCCTCCTATTAGGGGGCACGGTACGGGTGGTGCCGGTATTGGCGGGTTGTCGGGTCAGAATGCCCCGGACCCGTTAAAGATGCCGCTATTACCATACTGCCTTCATTTTTCCATTACCTCCATTCTCGTAATGAGGCCCTTGTATCCACTACTTCTAAGGCTTTGGCCTCTACTCTCCAAGTAAACTTTTGAATTTTCTTTTTATAGGCCGATTTCATTTCAAGCACCTTGGATTTTCCCACATTCATCTTCATGCCTTTCTCTCTTAAATACAGATTGAATGCGTTAATCCTCCGCTGAAGACCAATTGCAGTTAAATCTAGACAGATCAAGTCATCAGCAAAAAGTATCCAAGGGACTGATGTATAATTAATCTTTGGCGGGAAAGCAATGACCTCCCTCTGTGAAGCTGCCAGGTCAGCCATATACAGGCAAAATAAAAACGGGCCAAGGCACACCCTTGTTTTAAACCACGGTGAAGAGGGATTTTTTGAGACAATTTACCTTTGCTCGAGAGTTGAATTCTCCCCGAGGTATCTGTATATAGCACATCAATGGTTTCAACCAAGTCATTGGGGCAGTTCCATGCTCTTAGTTCCAACCCCTGTTCGAGGTCCACAAATGCAAGAAATTAGGTGGTATCTGTTTCCAGGGCTTTCTCTTTCAAGATATTGATCATAAAGAGGTTTAAGGTGGTACCCACGCCCTTGACAAAACCTATTTGTCTTGGATCCAGAATACCTCTCCTTTCCGCCCATAATTGAAGATCTCTCAAGAGGACCATTGCGAACAGTTTTCCAATTTTAAAATGGGCACTATATTTGCCTCTCTCCATGATGCTGGTATCTTTTTATTTGCCGTAATCTGTGCAAAAAGAACTGGTAGAAATGTACTCCACTCTGTCTGATTTTTTTTAAGTTCATAGTTGGATAGACCATCACGTCCCTCTGCTCTAGAGAAGCTTAACTTCTTTATAATTAGTTCGGCATCTAGATCATCAAATGCAAAACTCCAAGGGTAGTAATCCCCTTCCTTGCTTTGTTTCCATCCTGGGTCTGCGTATAATGCTGTGTAATGAGCTACCCAATCTGCTTCCGATACAATGCTAGAAGTGGCACTTTGCCTCTGCGATCCATCGTTATAAATCAGTTCCATAGGTTTCTAGTGCTCTTTGCACAGATGGTTTTTCGCATATGTTGAGAGTCATTTTTGGCTCGCAAACTCCTTGTTCCAATGCACCAATTCCTATATTGCAGTTTGACTCTCCTGATCTTCTCCTGGCAATCAGACTTCACACCTTCTTTATTTATTTGTCTAATTGATGCTTTCAGCAATTTTCTTCTATTTACCAGGGAATAATCGTACCAATGGTTCTGATCGACCTGATTGATAAGCTTTCCTTCTCTCCTTAGGCCCAATTATTGGAATATCCCCTGATATTCAATCCAGGTAGGATCTGTTTGCGCAGAGTCCTTGTATCGATTTATAATCCGGATTACTTCCTGATGTTTTACTCTAAGGCGATTGCCTCTCCTCTGTAATTCCACCTCCCCCATTTCTCTCCATTCTGCCTTCTCCCCATTATTTCTAATGGAGATAGCCAACAGATCATGATCACTATGATCCTGTGGCACAATGTTGAACGTCTCAACTTTCTCTCTAAGATTTTCAGAAGTAAAACAGTAATCAATACATGATCTCTGCTCCCCCCTTTTCCATGTGCATTTCCCTGGTATATCTCCAGAAGTTTGGCCATTCAGCATGAACATACATCTCGCAATCATGGCATTCATCCACTCATTTTCCCTTCTATTCCATTTGTTCTTATTTAGTGGATACCCCCCTTTCCCAGGAGTTTGATGTTCAAGTCGCCACAGATGAGGATTTTAGCCTCTTCTATCTCCCACATCATTTGGTCCATCACCTTTCCCACACATTGCACTAGCTTAATTTCTTTACTCATGTTAACACGCCAGTATATATTAATCAATAGTATCGGGCTCAGCCAAGATTTTTGCTTCTCTTCCAGCAACATAATTTGCATATAGGGATTCGGGCAGTTGACCTTTGGTAAAGACCAAGCCGAGTCAATATTGACCAGAGTCAGGAGTCCAGCATATGGACGAGCAGTTATCGCGTTGGGGGCTCGATTCAAAAATACATTATACCCATCACAAACAGGCAGCGTCCTCATCCACATTTCCTGGAAACACAAGACATTATGTTTTCCCAATTCCGAGGCATAATCTGAGAAAAGTGACCTAAATCCCCTTGTGTTCCAGGAAGCAATCTTCAAGGAGTCGGACTCCCTCTTCACCAAAATCTAATCCTTCATACAGCCGCTCAAGGTAGCAGCCATCCAGTCCCAAGAAGCTTCCTCCTCACTTGATCTTTTTGATCCGGTCTTTTCAGACATGTCAAGTTGAATTTGTCAGGCAAAGCAATTCTCTCTTCCATGACTCTTTGATTTTTTAAAGAATGTTCCGTTTTGTTCGTTTTAGGGCTTTCCCTCTGGACCATTGCTTCCCTCCAGTTTTCTCTTATCCTTTCTACAAATTCCACTATGCTGATGTCTCTCGTGGATATCTGGTAATTGGGGATTATGCAATTCAATAGGCATAGGCAATTACATCTATTAAGCACCGGTGCCTCTACACTTCCAATGACCCTTTCTAGATATATTTTAAAAGTTGATCTTGGGGGGCTCTTAGCCTTGTCATTTGTATTTCCTTTGCTAGCTTTTTCTAACTGAGCTTTCAAATCTTCCCTTTTCCTTAAGTTAATGTCCCCACCTTCCTCATTCTCCCTCATAGATTCCTTTAGGACCACACACTTCCTCTTTTCTTCCATTGTTTTGAAGAGTTGTACCTCTAGTGGTTTAAATGGCCCTCTTAATTCGTCCTTCTCTGTTCTAGTTTTCTTTTGGAGAGGTTTAATCAGTGCTTCCAATTGGTCTTCTATTTTCGCCCACTCAGAATTACTAATCTCTTTCCACTGATCTTCGACATCTGCTTTCTCAATTTCTGCTATGAGATCACTCAAATGCACTTCTGATAAATCAACTTCATCTTCCTCCACTACTTCTCTAAGCAACCCTCTGTTCTCTATCTTACTTTCCTCTATAAATGCCAGTTCTCTTCTTGCCCTTTTTGGATCAGGTTTATTATCATTTGTGGGCGGGGAACGTAAATTCCTTAGAAACGCTCTTGACCCATTAGATTTCCGCTTTGTTGTTGCAGGCATATATTTAGGTGTATTCATACTTTGCCTTATATTCTTAGAGATCGAAGGTATATTGCTTATCTTACCATCCATGGGCTTGACATCCTTAAACATAGAGAAAATGTTTCCATCATTCTTTGCCATTGGTGTGCTTTGCTTTCCAGGTTTTAAAGGATTGGGCAACTTCAACTCTGATTTTCCCTGCTCTACTATTACCGGGATCCTTTCCCTTTCCTTCGGTCTCTGTATTTCCTTTATTTGGGTTCTCATCCATTCGCCATCTATCAGCAGTGCCTCCATCAAAGATGATTTTTTTTCCCTCCGAGCTAGATTGCATTAGCGGTTCTGCCACTTATTCAAGGTCTCTGCCTATTTATCCAGTCTTCCTTCCATGATGCTTGCCAACTTATTTGATATTCCTACAATCATCGTTGATTGAAGATTTGTTGATATTGTCTCATACAGTTTTGTAAAAGGCAAAAGCGAGGTGGTAAGGGATGCCATCATAAGTCTATTTCCAGGGGTGGTTTACTTACCAAATAGCTTTTTCTTACACAGTCACAGCATTAATGGAAAGAACCTGATGGTAATGATATAGAGGATTTTGATGTTGTGGAGGTATTCTTATCACCAAAGTCTGAAACCTTTTCCCTAACCTCCTTTGGAGTAATAATCTGGCTCAGATATCCTGGAAGCACCTCCACAGTCCATTTCTGGTGCCTCCTTCTTCATTTTTTCTCTTTGTTGAAAAGCCAGTTTTTGTTCAGCACAGCGTCTTAAACAATCTTTGACTGAAGGTAAGCAAAACGGTTCAGGACAAATCGGGGGGTGTCAACCAATCAAATACCCACACACAGATGTTAATAGGATCTGCTGTTACCCCTAAATATCCCTGTGGATATGGCTGCACATAAGGATATGCACTGGCCCCCTAATACACTGCCTCCCCCCATTTCCCCCATGTCCCATTAGCTCCCCACCAGCCAAGTCAAACTAAGGGAGCAGCCCAGGCAGACAGAGTAGGATAGAGCAATCAAAGCAAAAGCAAAAGTGACAGAGCAGATCCCAACAACTCTCGGTCCAACGCAATGTGGGAAATGGGAGCTGTGAGCGCAATGGATGCCAAATCAGTCAGTACTCACATAGAAAAACCAGAGGGCTAGCGTCAGTCAAGCTATCCCTCCACTCGCCGCCCACCGCTTGGATGCAGAGCAGCTCGAGCAGCTCGAATGCGGAGCAGCTCGAATTCCGCACACGGCTCACTGATTTAATGGCTCTGGGGCTACAGAGCTCCGCTCCACACCTCAAACTGTGTCCGACCTCACCCCTTCACCAGCCTCCACACGCCGTCCGTGTCTGTGCGCTGCTGGAGCTGCTTGCCTAAAGCTGAAGCTTCCAGGTGTTGATGAAGATCTGAGGAAAGGACCTACTTGGATGTGTCAAGCCGCACTGGTCTCTGGTCTCGTCTGGTCTCGTCTGTAACTCGTCAATCAGATCAGCCGCTTCCGACACATATACCATATTTGTGATCAGTATGTTGCTTCTTCAAATTGTCAGACTCAGAATACAATTTTGACTATGAAATATATCATCAAGGAAGCAGCAAAACTGTGAGAAACAGTGTCAGTGTTATGTTAAGGAAAACATAGAAGTTAATATTGGTTCAAAGTATATCACTATGTCTCGTTAAAATGTTAGTAATAGTAGTAGTAATATTAATGGCAATGAATGTATACAGTGGATTTGTTTACCTATTCATCCAATGATTGAAGTATCATTTCATATCCATACATTTGTGGGACATCTTCTAATGCTAATTAGCCAAATGAAGTGAGGAGAGCAAAACAATCAGAGAAAAAAGTTTTAGGAAACAGTTTTGAAACAACATTCAAGAAAATATAGTGGTAGAACTGTACTGGGGATTACATGTGTGTGCGAGAGGATGTTCTGTCATAGGATACAATCCATGTTATTTCGACATATTCCATAAAATGTTACAGACATAAAACATATCACATTCCATATATCATCTAAAAAAATACAAACATTAAAACCAGATTAAGAAATAGTATTGACAAATTCACATATTTTGAATCCAAAGTCCAAGCTACCTCTAAATACTTCATAATATCAACTAGATATTTCTCTTCCACCGTTGTTCTCATCCTACAGTAAGCCTTGTTAATGAATCTAATTTTCCACTCAAAGAATAGTGGTCTTAAAAGCGTCTTCTTTGATTGATATATAGAGTGCATATACATATAAAATGCCTCACATCTTTCAACCTTGTGAGACAATAGTTACACTTATCCAGACAGTCATTATTCCATCGAGTGGTACATTGAAATACAAAAGAATACCTAGTCTAAACTTGATCAATAAAGTCTTCTCCATTTTTTACATGGAATATCCAAATACAATTCCAAAGTAAAAACACTTTTAAATTCTACAAATTGTGTAACAACATTTTTCCCTGCAACCTTCATACATAATTCATCAAAATACCACTTATCATGTGCTTTCCTCACAATAGATATACAATAGATTTATATTTACCACCCAATTGGGCAGAATTACTCCACAGGAGAGTTAGATTCAGTTTAGATGTCATGTTTTTAATAAATGAGAACCATGGAAAACGCCAAACCCCAGTGAGTGTTAATATATCACACATTCTCTGTCAAAAAACGGAAAGTTTGCAGGTATTCCATATTTTTAGCCAGTAAAGCAATGGTCTCAATTTTATGTTATACTCAATACCAAACAATGTCAACTCCAGGAGGGCTAAAAACTCACATACACATTGTGTTTTCTTCATTTACCAAACTACACATATCAGATACCCCCTATTTCAGCACCAAGCACTGCCGCTGACACTGCCTGCATTCAATAAATCTCCATCATTGGGATTTTTCAAATCATCGGAAAACTGTAAAACCTAATGGTTCTTTTTTTGCATGATTTAGACAAAAAAACAACGTGAAAGTCTAATTGAGAGGTTTTCTCTCAAAAGAAAGTTGTAAATTTTTCTTCTGAATCGCATGAACACATTGAGATGAATCTTAGATGATCTCTTACAGAATTGCATTTCCAAGGGTAGGGTAGTGGCTATGAATTTTTGTGAATTTTATGGAGGAAAGTGATTTCACTCATCTCACACTGAGCAGTATTTTAATGAAGACAGTTATCACCAAAAGTCTACAGTAACGTTTCCATTGTCTGAGCTTGGATGAGTTTATGAGGTTAAAGATGGCATGTTTAGTGAATTAGAAATTATGAAGCAGGAGGTGCTTACAAAAGAAGACAATGCAGGGGTTTCAAATACTTCAAGTGCAGAGCGTGTGTTAGTGTAGAAGTGTAGTTGTAAGTCCAATGTACAATAACAGCACTATACAATGTAAAAGTATTTTCGTAAACATTTCCATGCTACCAAAAATTAGAAAAAGCAGATTGATTAAACTGCTTCTATAAATGGAGCATTATGAAGTTAGAGAATTCACTGGTTTTCAGGTTTTATTGGTTTCACTGTTTTTGCAGCCTGTTAAGCTATAGACAAATGTAGATAAATACCAAGCTAATGGCACATCATACTAAAATATGTCCCCTTCTCCCGGAGTAATACTTCCATGAGGCACCAGCTGTTTCACTTGGATATTTGAGCAAAGTATTTTTTTGTGATACTGTGGAGGAACTGGACACATGTCTTGAATCATTACAAGAGACATACTTTGAATCAGATCTAATTTTTCAAGAGGCTATCATTGGAGTGGGTCTACTGAATTTTATACTTTCAAAGGACACAATATTAGAAACATAGAGATGGGGTATGTCTCTATATGAATCGGTTGCCAGTGATAAAGTTTACGTGTCTTGTCAATGCACATTCTACATTTCATAGGTACAAAAAGTGGCTGTTGAACGGTGCATCCTGACAGTGATATGGAGAGAGCACTCTTTAGTATTTGTTATGCTGAAGCTGTATTTGGAGCTTATTGAATTGCTGAATCACAGATATTATGTAAGTACTGCTTCAGTAATATCAACAGTTGTGGAATGCCCTCCAGCAGGGTTTTGAATTAAGTGCACGTCTATTCTATTCCCTCAGCTCTGCAGAACCTGAATATATTTGAAGTGATTGCTTATGAATAGTTCATCCATTTCAGGTTAGAGATAGTTTGCAAACAACATCTTTAAATCTTCCTTCCTCTAAATGTACTTGTACAGGGAGTAAAAGGGAAAATGGTGTATTTTTCACTGGATTTAAAATAAAAATCAGAATCTGAGTGTCAGATGGGAGATTGAGGATTCATTATTGATATTGAAGTTTGGTGTACCAACAAAATACAAAATAAGTTGGCAAAAAAATGTTTATTTGAAAAATGTTAAAGGAGATTTTAAATTTTTATTAAGAAATACTGAGTTTTCAGAACTTCAAATTGAAGACAATATGTCGCTTCCTAATATGTCCACAAAGAAAGTTGGACAATTTCAGGGCATTAGTCATGCTGTGGCTTCTGACTTATATGATCACTGCAGAGTCATCCTTTGAATTCTGGTAAGTTATTGGATGATGCAACTTAATTACATCAGGGCTTAACCAGTTAGTTCATGGGAAAAGAGTTTAGAGACTGGATGTTTCCCAAAGCTTTTTCCTTCTGCAAGAGTTGGCCATTTGCATGTACAAAATTTACCCATTTCTGCATCCAATAATCACTGTACACTCATGTATTCTGAGGACCAACTATTCAGGACAAACATAGAGTCCATTTTTCACAGAGTTAGTTGTCCACTCTTTGCAGTTCTGTGGCGCACACACTGAAGACGGGCTCTCATTTTCAAAATGTTATTGAGAGTGCGATGATGCAGAAGGTGAAACAAAAGTATGAGGGATTAGAAAGTAAAATTACCAACATTCTTGCTAACATGCATGGAACTAAAGTGTACTGATACAGGCATCATTTAGAGGTCTGGCACATGCTGCAAAACTTAGGCCCTCCCACCTAGTAACTCTAAGTAATGTAGAATATTGATGGGATGATCTGGTGGATTTTGTTCATGAGAGCATCCCCTTGCACATTAGGCTAGATCTCGTAACACCAGTGGAACCCTCTTCAGTGAACCTGATTCTTGTGTCTCACCATTGTTTGCTTGCTGTGTTGCATTTCATGTGTTCATATGTAGCAAATAGAATGCTCTCCTGGGATCTTCTGGACATTTAATTTGGAGGATGGTGTATCAGGTTTGTGGAGCATATTGCATTCAAATGTCTTTATGGTTAAGACATTTCTGAAACATTTGGTGAACATTGGAATTCATTGGGAAATATGTGGCATGTGACATTCCAATAGTGCAGGGAATGCAGAATTGTGCTTGAATGTCTCACGTTTGCAAATGCACAAGTGCAGTAAATAGGATAAAATATAAATATAAATGGAAATATTACACACAGTGTAGATTTGGTTTACCTAGAACTGTTTGTTCAGCTGATCAGGTGAACAGTGCTATGTCTTCTGTTCACATCAATGTAAATGGACAATCATCAAAAAATACATGCAACTTCAAACACAATGAACTGTCTGCAATTCATGAATGACTACAATACAGTCATAGCTCTGCTTTGGACTGCTAACATTGATGTTCACTATGGAGAAGACAACACTACTCCTGTTGCAGGATATGCACTGCTTATTTGACCAAAGCTGAAAAGATCAAAGCAAATTAGGTGTGGGCTATTTTAACAGCTGATAACAGCTGGTTTCAGAAGTTGTTTAGTGTTGCCATGAAGATGCTGTCCTACCTTGTGTGTTGAGCATATCAAGATTCAGACAGACTTCCTAGCACTATATGAATATTTTGTGGTGGGTCCTAGGACCTGCCGTTTCTAGGAAACAAGCCCAGAAACCACTGTCTGAAGAAGGTTTGCGGAAAAACATCCTTTACTGTAAGGACGTTCTTAAAAACAATTTGATTGCACATATTATCCAAATAGGCCTAGTGTTATGGAGATCCTATACATGTATCAAGTAGCATAACACTACTCATATCACAATGTGGCTGGCAATCATAAAAAGAGACATTGCAAGCTATGTGATTTTCCACTGTGCCTAGAGAGACACGCAAAAGCTTATCACATCAACCACACAAAACAATTTACCACGAAGTAGTATCACACATTTCAAAAATACTTAAGTGCTACAATCCTGCCATAATTCTGCTTTGGAGTACTAACATTGAAATAGCAGACAACAGTATTGAGGTTGTATGGCATTTTGCAGCATATCTAACCAAAGCTGAAAAGAGAAAACCAAATTGGGTTTGGGCTGATTTGACAGCTGATAAGAGCTTGAATCAGGAAGCTGTTCAGTTTTGGCATCAACATGCTCTCTCACCTTGAGTGTCTAGTATATGAAACTTGTGATAGACTTAGGGCACTCCTCCTTATGGGTGATGTGCCACTATTTTGTGGTTGAGCCTTGGACCTGCCATATCTAGGAAACAGTGCTGAAGCCACTGTCTGAAGAAGAAATTGTGAAATAAACAGCCTTACAGTAAGGACATACTTAAGAACAATTTGATTGTCACATATTATCCAAAGATGGCTAGTGTTATGGAGAACCTGTGTCTTCATGATGTAACAGAACACTGCTAATCTCACAATGTGGATGTCAGTCATAAAAAGGACATTTCAAGTTACATACTTGTTCATAGTGCCTAGTGAGACATGCAAAAGCATATTTCTTCAAACACATGAAGTTGTCATGTGAAAATAAAGAATTGTTCTACTTTAGTACAGCACAGTTATTTTTATTATGGCTTTGTGAGCAAGAGTTGCTTGGTACTTTTGAATCTAATCAAGCAGCATTTGAGAATAAAAAGGGCTACGATGTATTCTGAATTTGAAGATCTTCTTAAGTTGCGGAAACCTCTCAAGACCTTAATTTTCTCCTCTTCCTTTCCTCTCCCCCTCCTGTTCTAAACTCTCCACCCTCCACTGCGACTGGGGCCTGTCCCTTCAGAGTCATACAGGTACCAGACCACCCCACTACCAGTCCCTCCTCGCATCCTTTGCCAGCACTTGTCCTCTGGATCTCCTTCCTGCACTATACCAACCCAGTCCTCCTGTCCACTGCACTTTTCCTCCCCTCCCCTCCTCATTCCCCTGGCACTTGCCACCTTGGCCTGAACAGCACTTGCCTGCCCCTACCCATGGAGTTCCCCCACTCTTGCACTTCTCCTTCTACCCCACCCCACCCTTGCACATATCACCTTGTCATGCACTGACATGGTAGGATTGTCACAGGGGCAATATAACATTTTCTTTATTCTTGTTGTTTTCTTATGATATCCCATGCCCCCCGACCCCCTTGTGCCTGGTTGCGCCTGAAAACACTTTTGTATGTGCACCATTCAAATGTCCAATTAATACATACGTAATTAAGGATGTTATAGGATTGCGTTAACCTAGTGGGAAAGGTGGCAGCTAAAATTGCACAGTCATCTCCTGAAGGAAGTCAAGAGTCAAAATGCACCTAGAAATCCACCTTTACACAATAAGGCTGATATTGATATGGTAGAAGTGGAAAATATAATGCAACAAGCTAAGGATTCTGAGCTACAACGATCAGCTCTAGTAGCAAATGAGCAGGAAGCATTTTTTAAAGAAATTACCCATAATATTTGTCATGGTATTGACCTACCAGAATAGTATGCTCATGTTCGTATTTTGGTTCATTGTTGTTGTATGTTAGTGGACAAGCTGGAACAGGTAAAGGTTCCTTTAATTCATGACCTTCAAGCATTTGTCCAGGGAAAGACCAGCTGTTAACCATCTTGTGTAAAGACCAGCTGTTAACTATCTTGTATAGTGACTGCTACCACTAGATTGACAGCATTTGGCATTAGACTTGTTATTTGCAACAATTGTTGATGTTATTTGTTGAACATGACAACAAGTTTGAAAGTTTTAATTGTAGATTCATTCTTGATTCCTTAGAATGCAGGAGGTGCTAAACAGAGACCATGCAGAATTATTTGGAGGAACACACTTAGTGTCTTTGGTGATCTCTGGCAGATATCTCCTGTCAAGGGTATGCCTGTTTTTAAGACCCTGCATGGTAAAGTTGCTAGTAAATGCATTTGCAGTATATGAAGTGGGAACCTGAGGACATATATGCAATATCACAAACTGACTGTCAACATGAAATAATCTGCAGATATTCAGTATGCAATACATAAAAATATGTTTGCAATAGGGATGTTGAATGATGGTGCATTTAAGGCCTTACAAAGTAGACTGATTTCCAACATATACCACAAAATAGAGCACTCTAGCAAGTGTTCTGTGATGGTGATTGGTCAATATGTGGGCTTTACGCACTGGTATAGCCCGCAGATTGATTACAGCCCGTAGTTCGGGGTACATGTGTATTCCAGAACGGAAAGAGTTAACTTTCCGTTTCAAAATGCACTTTGGAAAACCAACGTCTGCACGTAGGCATGCCCAGTGATATTAACTGGGAAAGGAACAGAAATGCTTTCATAGCATGCACATAAATAAAAATGGGTCTGATATAAGCTATACTGCAGTGTTAGATGGAAAGTGTGGAAAAGTTTGTTTGTAGGAGTGAAATGAAATGA